>NC_048564.1:8055896-8372941 GCF_902806685.2 Maniola hyperantus
TTACGATGCTGTACTGTTGGCTGAAAACAGGACTTTATGGAAAGGATTAATTCGCCAGGGAGGTGACGACTATCCTCAGTCATGAAAGACCGACTAGAGAGACTTATCTGGAACGCTAACGCCTGTGTCCATCTAAAATAATGTGCCTTTCAAATGGTATTTTTTTTTTCAAATAGGTGCAGTTGTTCCAGAGATTATCCTCCTGGTCATATACACAAACTCACAAAATTTTGTACTCTTCCTTTATTTAGTCTAGCCTTGCAGCGTCCAGCAAGCGTTGCAATAGTATTCGCGCGACACCTATTGATCACTGATCGTATTATTAGAAACCTCGCAAGTGCAGAGAACAACTGTACAAAGTTTCAACTCGATCGAATTAACAATATGCGAACGCATAGGTAATGATAACGAACAAAAAACAATTTCATGATGATTTTGGGAATTGTAAATATCCACATAATAAAACTACAGAAAAAGGATTTACCACTTCTGATTAATACTAAAAACCTAGAAATTTAGAGCAGTTGCAATCTTACCGACAAAGACGTATCCCCATGCGATTTGGTAATATCCAAAAATCCTGAAAAACGTATTAATTTTTATTGAAATTAAATATCAATATTCGTGGATACGACTGAGAAAATGTCGAACTCTCACACTAAATCATCTCTTATTTAACCTCCTTTTGGATGAATTTCCAAAAATCCTTTCTTAGTGAGTACTTACGTCATGGAAGGAACCTATTGTCAAAATTTCTAGTTTCTAACCATAGCGGTCTACGCTGTGTCATATGCGTTGATAAATCAGTAATAATCAGTAAGTAAAAAAAGCTGTGATAGCCTAGTGGTTAGGACGTCCGCCTTCTTATCGGAGGTCGGGGGTTCGATCCCGGGCACGCACCTCTAACTTTTCGGAGTTATGTGCGTTTTAATTAATTAAATATCACTTGCTTTAACGGTGAAGGAAAACATCGTGAGGAAACCTGCATGCCTGAGAGTTCTCCATAGTGTTCTCAAAGGTGTGTGAAGTCTACCGCACATGGCCAGCGTGGTAGACTATGGCCAAAACCCTTCTCACTCTGAGAGGAGACCCGCGCTCTGTAGTGAGCCGGTGATGGGTTGATCATTTATTATTATTATTTATCATGATCATGATGAATCGGTAAGTTGACAAATAGATTGTAAACAACCGTAATGTTACAGGATCTTGAGGTGACACCAGACTCACTGGCAATTGATGGTCCCTCGCCCAAGATGGAGGACTTCCTCCGCAAGAACTATGGCGTAGAGCGTTTGATACGCCAAAGTAATAATTTTGCCATTTCAGACAGTTTCTTCGCGACTGCGGTAGACAAGTACGTACAAAAAGCTCTAACGTTTTCACTATTTTACTTACCCGTTGTATGTGGCGTGACCGGAATCCTGACCATTGCAATATATGGTGAGGGCAAACGAGTGTAATTTCATTGAGTCTCATATTTTATGCTGATCGCAATCGGCTTATCATCTGGCTCAACGTTCTGGATACGAACCGCTTAAGTGGGGATGCCCTTCAGCATCTGTGTTTCCTGCCAGCTATTACCTAAATATTATCAGGCAAGAGTAAATGGGCATCAAAGCAAGCGTGCACCAACCTAGACCTCATCATTGCCTTTTATTAAACATGATATTTTTTTAAATGCTTATTTGTGATAAAAACACTACTCTTGTGTCTAGGTACTGGCCAGTAAAAGCCCAATTGGTGCCATATGACAACGTTTGCGGTCAAAACGCGATGTTTCCAGTACCATTAAATTACGAGACAAAATTGTGCGACGTAAATTACGCTTGTCTGGCCTCAGTCTTACGGCGATTACGCACTGCACTTCCGTCATCCGAGTTCTATCCGTCATCCGTGAGAATACCAACGATTATCTACGACATTATGTCATTAGCTACTATACAAAACAAAAGGAACGTATTTTCTCGGACTCGGATCGGATGAGTGCGTAACCGCCATTATAGTCAGGAATCCAAGCATGACGACGGTATAAAATTGAATTGAATTGTTTATTTTGTCCGACTCCTTATACTGAATAGTAATTACTCAGTTCGCTAGAACTGAAGGCCGCTTAAAATATAATAGGCGTGTCAGGATTTGGAGTCCATGCACAGGTATAAAATATTATCGCGACGAGAAATGTTAAAGAATTCACAATATTACACTTATATTCCAAACTAGCTTATGCTCGCGACTTCGTCCGCGTGGACTACTCAAATTTCAAACCCCTATTTCACACCCTTAGGGGTTGAATTTTCAAAAATCCTTTCTTAGCGGATGCCTAGGTTATAATATCTATCTGCATGCCAAATTTCAGTCCGATCCGGCGAGTACTTTGAGATGTGCGTTGATAGATCAGTCAATGAGCCAGTCAGTCATCTTTTCCTTTTATATATTTAGATGAATTTATTTAGACTTAATAAATACACGGACAATAGCTAGAACTGTAAAGAATGATTTGCAGTTTTTATTATTATTATTAAGCCTTTATTTTCCTTATCAATTAATATTATTTACAGAGTTTCTGAATCTATTTTAATACCTAATCTAATTCTATTTGTTAGTATGTTAATCAGTGATAGTTTATGTGTGTGTGTGTGTGTGTGTGTGTGTGTGTGTGTGTGTGTGGGTGTGTGAGCGTGTGTGTGAGCATGTGTGTGCGTGTATAAGCGTATTGTATAAATGTGTGCGTGTGTATTTATGATTGTAGTTGTGTTTATTTGTGTTAGTAAATTAGTAGTTATTTACATATTAATTTAATTTTTTGCACATTTGCTTCTTTATAAGTATATTGATATGTTTTTTGATAAGGATCCCTCATTGGGTATAGGCCTCCTCCAGTTGGTGCCATTTCTCTCTATCCTTGGCTTTTTTAACCCAATCATTTCCTGCTACCTGTGCTATATCGTCAGACCATCGCGATTTTGGTCTACCTACTTTCCTTTTGCCTTTTGGACCTGGCCATTTGGTTGTTTTTAAAGTCCATCGGTCATCTGTCAGTCTCGAGACATGCCCTGCCCACTTCCATTTCAACTTTAGAGCGTGTGTTAGAGCGTCTGTTAATTTTGTCTTTCTTCTTATTTCTTCACTTTTTACCTTGTGTATTTTACGTAAGTTTAGAATACTTCTTTCCATTGCCCTCTAGCATGTTAATACCTTGTTTTTGATATTCTTAGCAGTTTCAGCAGTAGCTGATTTGCAGTTATCAGGTCTTTAATTTGTGTGACACCGTTAGTTAATGCAATATGAAATATGACTTTGTGTCGTAAAGAATAAGATGAAATCATTACATAATTGATCCAAATATTAGAACTTTCATTTATATATTTACCAATATTGTAACTTTAGTTAAATGTTACATTTAGGAACTTTTTTGTTGGTTTAGTTGTCTAATTTGGATTGAATTAGAAAAAAAATCGCTTTAATTTCAGACCTTTGCGTCGTCGGCCACAGCGATCTATGTTTTAAAAGTGGTTGTTAATTTTTCGTAACTAAAACAATAATTTGTTGTTATTCATCTCACAGAAAAATTCAAAATTCACTTTTATTTATTGTATTCGCTTGTAATTTTCCGTTTCCACCATCATCACTTTAGAACATTTCTTAAGAATTGTTTATAAAAGTACTATTTGCTATTTATGCTTTTTAAATTACATCTAACAACCATAAATAGACGCGATATTATGTAAACTGTAACTGTGTAACTAAAAGAAGTATAATTGACGTAATATGTTTGTGCCATTATTATAATATCATAGTTCATAATACACCGATATATTATGCAAATAAAGTTGACAGTAACCATTTCTATTCAGCTTAAATCATATTGGATCACTTATATGGGGCTCTGTTTGGCGCCCATTATACGATAGGGGCTGCTTTAGTCATTCTGTTAATCATGTTTCATAACTGATGGTTGCATAACGAAACAGAATAATTATTCAGATATTTTAGACAGTTTCTTATTAATCTGTCGGTCACAGCAGTGACTGGCAAAATTGACAGCATAACCTATCTTATAAGAGACGCCTTAAGGGTTCATGTTAAACCGTCATTTGGAATGACGATTACTAATTACGTAATTTGCTTGGTGGTGGCAGTAAGTCGGGGCGTAGCACTCCAGTGGTGGCACTACCAGTTGGCCGCTTTGCAGCTCCCAAACCCATGTCTGCGATTGGCAGCGTAAGTAGTATCCAGTTTTTATTATTTATTAGTATTTAGAATTTTAACTATCGAAGTGGTACTCATAATTTAAAAAAAAAGCTGTAATGTTTCGCGGAGCACCCGGCAGAAAGAGGTGTGTCAGCCTGACTAATTTCGAACCCTACGAGGTCCTTATCACTAGCTAGTATCAACGATTTGGTGCAAGTTATCTACTTAAAACAGTTGTTTAACATCAATAATTGTCATAGCAGATGAGTGTGGTTTTGATGGCATGTGGTGTTATTATGTAAAAAAAATATTGAAATTGACATTTTGTGTCAAGTGGTATTCGTGTTGTCACTATGTTGACAGCTGTCTCACAACATTTAGTTCCGAGTTTGCTCACATGATGCTCTTTGCTTCTATCAGCAATGGCGAAAATTAAGTTGCTTCAAAAAGCAGCACTAGGCATTCAGAAATCCAGTGCACTTGTATTAATAGAGATCAGTGTTTCTGTATCATAAATCTGTCTCATATTACCTGTCGTCTGAGAAAAATAAAAGTACACTCTTTGATCATATACATGATCTGAGACTAGTTAGCAGCAAATAAGAGGTATTTCATCAAGAATGCCCTCTTGACGTTTGATAAAAAGTTGCTAATTTGACCAGTAGGGTCATCATCCCTATTCAGTGTGATCAAGTAATACAATTTGATAAGTCTAAACCCATTTTTTATTTATAGGTAATTCACGGCAATCCGGAAAACGGTCACGGGTATGTAAAGTAATTTTTGTAAACCCCTTGTCTTTGCTTGGACGTACGTTTCTTCTTGTTTCAAGATGAGAGGATTCATAACAAATCAATTTTACATGGTCTTTACTGGTCATGGTACTTTTTCTTTTTTCCACTAAAGAAAATAGTTAAATGACATGAATTAATAACACTGGTCTGCAAAAAAACCCTTTTTCTTATTAAAATGCATGCAAATGATAAATTTGATAGTTCTTAATCCAAATATAGAAATAAAAATAAAATGTATCACACATACTTTGGATGTAGTGGATATTTTAAAATAAAACATTTTTTGTTAAGAATTTTTATTTATTATGTTTATGATGACGCCAATATGTACAAGAAAAGTTGAAATTCTTTCCAAAACATTAAAATAAAATAAGCTAGCTTCTTGTACTTTCTACTGTTTTACTTTCCTATTTCGCTGGTTTTTTTTTCTTTTCTTATTTCCCATTGAGTTTTGCTGCGAATCGAACATTTCAAAGCACCCTGTGCTTCTGACCATTGCAATATGTTTCAATATATTTGATACATTCGGGGAAAAATCAAAGTGCATGTCCTAAAAATGATTTTAAGATAAAAGGGATTAATATCAGACAATTTCTTGGATGATTTCCCGGTAAAGTTCAGCTTTTTATTTTCAAGTGAACTATAACTTTATTCAATAACAAAGTGGTCCATGATCTTTTTTCTGCTTTATTTAATGTTATTTTAATATTTGTGACCTCCATATTTGTTTGGGTCAACAATTTCTCGGCGCTTTGTACAAAATAAAATTTTCTATAAAATCTTTTGCCATATATTTATATGCAGTATTAGTTCAGAATGACTGTTGTTATCATTATATGTTCAAACTTGTCAAAATATCCGGTATAAAACAGAAACAAGCACTACGCAAAAATACTGAGCGCCACGAAGTCTCTGCCTGCCAGAACTATGCAGGCGCATGCATTGGTGTTAAAAGTACGTTAGGCGATGCCTTCCCCATTCTTTTGTTATGAGATCCGATATTAGAAATATGAAATATGAATATAGATAAATAGGATTTAAATAGCGTAAACTCAAAAAATGCACGGAATAATGAATATATACATGACACCAATAAATAGAAAGCAGATATGGATTCAGGATATTTTTAACTTTATATCTATGAAAATATTTTTTTTTTATTTGCTTGTCACATCTTTAAGTTATTTTTGTTTGGTTGCTTTCAGCTTCTCCAGTCACAAAAAATTAAGCACGCGAGAACTTTTGGAACATTCTTAAGTTTATTTTTGTCTTCAATGTACAAACTGCGTACAAACCGATGAAAAGGTAACGTGTAATGTAATATGAAATGAAATAATAATACTATTCTCAGGTTCGGCTTGTGCACTCGCTGCGTCCACACTGATGAAATGCTCCTTTCACGTTATTTTACCTTTTCATCAGTCTGTCTACGCAGATATAAGGTAAATAAAATGTAGCTGTTTCATAAAAGTTGTATTGAATATTTAAAGATGTTAGTTATTTAGAACACAATACAAAATCATTCACTATAATAACTAACAAATAATAATCGATAATGTATGCATTCTAAGCGACATAATTGTTCGTTAAAGTTATTTGATTATATTTTTATGAAGTAGCTGGTTTGGTTTACCTGAAGCGGCACAATTTATAAATTACTTTGTAATTTTTAGATTTTGTTTTTAAGAATTATTTTTTTATAACTGTTTTCTTACAGTATTTCTTTATGTAATCATCAAAATAGACATAGAATTTGACATTGGCCATTACAATGATAGCGCTAATGCTGGTGCTTAAATTATAAATGCTACTTTTTTAAACATCTATCTGAATGTTTAATTTTTTAAACAATTTTATACAAAGAAATATTTTTTATATCTTAATTAAAAGTAAAAAAGACAATCTAGTATCATAATAATTTATAATAATAGGTTATATTTGTAGTTCTTTAATTTTCGGATGATTCACTGATAATAATAGAAAAATGAATACAACAAACAAAATATCCTCTATGAAGAGAAGCTTCTTAACGGACGTTTGGGATGAGACTTCAATAGCCAAAAATTAACCAAACAAATGCGGTGACATTGACGGTGCGTGCGTGTGATCATAGGTACATTATTTTTTGTCTTACAAAAGTTCACACATAAATTCATGTGTTTAAATGTGTCCTAAGCAGATTGTGATAGGCAGATGATTCTTTACCTCTGACCATTTTAAAGGACATCAGGTGCGGCAAGCCCCGAGGCACACGTCGACGCCGCGCCAGTGGTCGATGATCAGCCAGACATGGAAACTGGCACTATTAATCAACCACCCCTTATTGAATCCGAGATAGACACCAAACCAGGCAAAGAGGAGTTGGCCGATCTCCAAAAGAGCCCTGAAAGGCCTTCGTCTCTCAAAGTGGAACCTGTTTCCGAGACACCTGCCCCGGCTATGTCGCCCGCCGGGTCGACCTCGTCCCGTCGCGACTCACAGCTCACGGAGCGCGGCTACTTCGACGTCAAGTTCTACCACAACAAGCTGTGGTAAACAACCAGCTAACCACATCTGTGGTTACTCGCCACTAAGGCTAGCCAATGGAGCTCCGTAAACTTGAGGCTAACCTATTTTTACGTCTTAATTATAATGTAATGCTCAACCCAAATGCTGTGCTGCTTTGAGCATTTTGTGGAAAAGAAACTTACAGTTAAGGATTAATAATCTTACCAAATTGAGTAAGGTACCTACTAAGGTAATTGAATCTCATAGCAAATAAGACCGCGTATGTTTTTGGAATACTTTATCACAATATTTTATAATCCTGAACCACATTAAACATTCCTTAAAGCATTTGTTCTGCTCTAAATAGACGCTGGTATCGTTCGTTTATTTGTAGTGTCCTTGGGTATGGTATACGAATAAATGTGTGTGTCCGAAATTCTATTATAATATTATTTAAAGTAAATGTGTATGTGATGAAAGAACCAAACATGATAATACACACGGAATCGTGTGTAACTTGTATAATAATTATATATTTTTATTTATTAACACAAAGGATTTGCTATCTAAACATACATAGAAACAAGCTAAAATTGAGTTACTGCCGCACTCAGAGTCGCTTAATCGTTACTTAAGGCATTAATTAGCATGGATAAGGAATGCCTTAAGTAACGATTAAGCGACCCTGAGTGCGGCTGTTAGTGTTTTGTATAAAAATCATAATATTGTGATTTTTGTTTCCAACTCAATGTTTAATACTAAGTAATATAGCAGCTTACATAAACTAATAGTTTTAATTTAACCTAGTAAGGTAGTTTGTTCTCTCATGTAATAAAGCATTATTTATAAAAAATAAACTGCTAATAAAAAAGGCATTGTTTTTCATTAATAAAACCCAGGCAATGAGATTTTGATGAAACTCGCCATAACGACAGAAGGTTTTCTTCTAGAATGCACAAGAAACATTCTGTATTATAAAAATGTGAAAGTGTCTGGCTTTCACGGTCTACCAGTTTAACGATTTTGATGAATTATGGTAAGAGACACAGGCTGCATCCCGGGGATGAACATTTCTACTTTTGTTCCGAATCAGTTCTCTTGGGATTTTTGAAAATCCACAAAATCGCGGGCGTCATCTAAGTTGTTATGTAAGGTGATGCTCTTAGGAAACCTAACCTTTCAAATAAACTAGTCTCCTAACAGAAAAATCTGCTGTTAGTTTTTCGGCATCGATTAGAGACGCTAAAACTATTTGAGATGGAGAATCTGGGGAAATGGAAGCTTTCCAAGCTTCTATTACAGGAAAGAGAAAAACTTATATGATTTTTGAAAACATTAAATCATTAGTTGATCTGCTCCGACATCGCCCTTCGATGGAATACGTGAACCCACCCACGTGCTAGTTACAATACACAAATGTTCCTACGAGAACTTTTAATAATAATATAGTGAAACCAGTATTGATCTATAAGTACAACAGTTAGGCGCGCCATCTCCACGGACGAGAGAATCGCAACGAGTTTGTCCTACTATCTTCGGATAATCTCCACGGTACAACGGTAATTCCGCCAGCGTATCGTCGCCACTCGCCAGGAGACCGCAACGGATCGCCGCGTGACGTGACCTTTCAGCACTTTACAGGTTAAGATAGCATTTGGATCACGACATTCGTGACGATTCCAGATTCGATCTAAACAAGGAAATGTATTTTTTTATTCTTTTGGGACCCTTCTGCACCCCTGAGTCGTCGATTTGACAGTAACAATAATTTACTTATATAAGTCATTGATTATTTGTTTACATTTTTGATCTCGAATAAATTAATTACATATTCGAGTTTAATGTCGCATTCATTGACTTATAAATTACTAGCTTATGCACGCGACTTCATCTGCGTGGACTACATTATTAATTTGAAACCGATGTTTAACCCCTTTACGGCGGTTAGGCACTCATCCGATCCGAGTCCGTGAAAATACGTTCCTTTTTGTTTTGTATGGGAGCTTAATGACATTATAGTATGTGGTAGGTAATCGCTGGTATGTTAACGGATTTGCAGATTATTTTAAAATTAACAGTAAAAATTCTGTATCCAACTCCTCAATCCTGATGCTGGAGGGTTACTGCCCGCCTAAGTTATCAAGAGTCAGGAAGTGCTCATAGTGAATTAATGTTGTAGGTACCAAGCAACGACTTCATGCTTGGATTCAAATTCCCGACTCTTCAACCCTAATGATTTGGAGTACAGCATTCCTGAACTATAGTGATTCAGGAACTGCGGATGATGCAATATTATTTTCGGTACTAAGCATAGACTACACCATTGAACTTCGGATCCCAACTTCTCAATCCTGATGCTGCAAGGTACTGAACTCCTAAGCCGTGGGGATTCGGGAATTTCTTATCGTGAATTTATATTTTAGGTATCAAGCAACGACCTTCATGATTACACTCGTGCCTCTGATCTTTCTCATACAATCTTAGATGAAAAGCAAACAGGTTACCCACGTGCGCCGACAATTTCTGTCGAGCGTATTGCGTCACCTTAAGGAGAAATTAAGATAATTAAAACCATAACATATTCATAAAGAAAACATTTTATTAATTCCATTACAGCTTCACATCTGAATGTAATCAATGTCTATCTTTGGATTCTATTAACTATAAACCATAAAGGTAAGTGAGAGCACAAAATAGAGGTAAAACAGAATGTCCTCTCAATACAACGCACGCCAAAAGGCGCACTCACACAGACACGTGCGACGGGTTAGGTCAGCCAGCATTTGAATAGGCCCAGTGGCACTTAAAATGCATGTGTGAATGCTCCTGTTAATGGACTAAGAGCGGGCGAGGGTTAGGACTTTTTTATTTTATAACAGCTGAAAGTTTCTCTAACACAGGGTGGGAACGATCAGCGAGTATGAAATTTAGATCATGGTGGTGTTGGCATATAACAGGTAACAACGACGTATAAAATCTTATGGCAGTGGGTTGCCACAATACTAGTGTCTGGCAATGCATGACGTGGTTTATAAGACTATTCCAAAGAAAATATTTAAAAAAATTGACTTTATACTTTGACGTAAGATTTTATGAGTCTTTCTTGCCTATTACCTACTAAAGCCGCCACGAAAAACTTTCAGCTTCTATAAAACAACGAAGGTCTGGCCCTCGCGGGCTCTCTCTATAACGCTCATATAAGCGGACCGTTTGTTGCTTCTATTTTGTAATGTGGGCGGTTGGGGTAATTCATCTGCAAGCGAGGATGGGGGACACAAATATATTCACTATATCAAATAGCACTATGCATACATTAATAGAAGCGAGGTCAAAAATCTCCACGAATAATAATACCTACTATTACAAATATAAGCTACGATATGATCAAAATACGAAAACGAGGATATGGCATTTTGTTAGCTTAATCACTGAATTACTGGACAGTTGTTCAAATTAATAATAATATAATTAGGCATAGGTACATTTAAATACAAAACTGTTTACGACTCTGAATGCAGTTTAATTCAAATCCTGTTTCAATTCCAAACGCTCTCGCGTGACTAGAAATGCAAAGCGCCCTGTGAACTGATACAAAGTCATTATCAAGCCAGACATTTATCTGCAACAAACTTTTATTATTATAACTAATTTAAATTTTTCTTTCGGACCTAAGAAGTATTTACACGTTAAAACCCTTAACATTATGTCATGCATTTCGCGAAAAATTAACGCTAAAATATAGTATATTTATAGTAAAAAATCAATTTGATTAAAAATGGTGTTGGTTGTAGAAAGCGTGCCCGATCCTTTATTGTAATTAATTTAAATTTGTCTTTCGGACGAACCCCTAAAAAAGTATTTACATTTTCAAACCCTTTAAGTTATGCACGCCTGTATGTTCGTGCATTCCGCTAAAAACTACACCTTAATGTATTATATTTATAAAAAAAAAACAATTTATTGAAAAAAATATAGTCCAGTCAAATAAAACATTCAAGGTTACAAAAATATGTGGGCGTGTTCGCTTTATACAATTACTAGCTCATGGCTGAGACATCGTTGCCGTGGATATAGGTTTTTTAAAATTCCGTAGAAACTCTTTGATTTTCCGGGATAAAAGCAGCCTTAGTGTTAATCCAGGGTATACTCTATCACCATTTTAAATTTCAGCCAAATCCGTCGAGTAGTTTTTGCGGGAAGAAAGAGTAACAAACATAGTCACATACAGACAAATTTTCACGTCATAATATTGTGTGATTATTTATGTTCTCATTAATTGTAACACAAGATAAACAGACCAATATGAAAATACTTTCACTTTTACTATAACTCCAGTGATGTATAAATGCGGGGTACTTTTGCAAATTATGAAGAAAACTATTTTTTCCACTATTTGAATCGTAATATCTCAGAAACGGTAACTCATAGGAGAAAAAACGTCAAGACAATTTTTATAGATAATTGCATGATCTACAATTTAGTCTAACATATTTTTATGATAAAACTTACCGTTTGGCTGAAAAACGCAAAAACTCATAATATGTGAACTTAGACCTTGAATAATATATTTTTTGCAAATTTCGGATCGATGGGGCCTTTTCACATTTCATTTATAATGGTGTACCGAACATTCGTACACATGAGCTAAATTGACTGGACTATAATGTTAACTTTCAAAACTTAATCGGTATATATTTTACACCCTAAAATAATACAATTGTTTTTTTTAAAGTAATACATTAAAAAGAATAGCTGCAACTTTTAATATTAATAAATAAAGTTGAGTAACTTCCACTACTCAATATTTAAGGACTGTAAAACCCGTCGGAAATATCTAAGAACCTGGCTTAACGACGTCATGCATCGTGCTTGCGTTGGCAACGTTACTAGCACTGGTACTGGTAGAACGTAGTGTTCATATACTCTTTGGGTACTGGATAGGCGAAAATGTGCGTGCTGCGGGAAAGCGCACTCCATCAAGGTGCTCAGATATTTCCGACGGGTTGTATGTAGCATGCTAGACTGTTCACCAAAATCTGTTCTCGACGAAGCGACGCGAAATTGCTAATGATGCCAACGGAAGTTGTGTTCGTGACACAGTATTCACTATTCACAGTGCAAATGAATATGAGAATGTTGATTTGACACGATGTCGTCTAAAACAAATTCCTGTGAGTGTAAAATTCATAGAGGATTTATGCAATCCAATCAAACTGAAGTTAACTAGAAAGAACGCTTTACAAAGCAATCGTCTCACCTCTACCTGCGCTTTATAAATTCGAACCGTATTGAGCATTCCACTTGCGCGCTGGCCACTTGCTTCCAAACTGTTTTCAGAGTGTACTATAACTATTAACTATAATATGCAAACGTTGGAATACACTATAGTGTGTACAAAGGTCTTTACATTAATCACGAAATAGAAAGGTAACAGAAGCTTCGCTAGAAAAAACAGGCACATTTACACAACACACAAACGTGTGTTCGATGCTGAGTTTATAGACCAAGATACCAAAAGTGCCAGAGCCGTCTTATTTTCTGAGTAACAAAACGTGTGCGATTTTTCTGGCTGCTTACAAAAACTATAGAAATTATTCCCTGAGTATCATATTAAAAAATTAAGACTCAGACTCAAAGTATCAGTATTAACCGCGGCACTCAGAGTCGCTAATCGTTACTTAAGATTGAGTTAAAACGAGACAGATTTATGTGAGAGATACAGCTCTGTCTCGTTTTAACTAAACTTAAGTAACGATTAAGCGACTCTGAGTACGGCTGTAAGATATTTTTTTGCGTGTTTTAAAGCGTCTGGCGGGAATAAAGACCCATGGAAGGTGTCTAGCAGTATTAATTATTAACTATTAACTGTATTCTGTAAAACATACATAAAAATCCATACCCAGACTAAGAAAAGTGAATGATATTTTTACGTACCTTTAGCAGCTGATATCTTTTGATTGCTTCCTGGCTCAAGCTAGCAAATATGCGAACGTTAAAGGTACGTACAAACACTACGCTATCCCACACATTTTGTTACTCAGAAAATAAGGCAGGTCTGGCTCTATCGGGTCTTACTCTATTAGCTAAATACTGGCTGAGCTGGATTGGCAGCACGCGTGTACAAGTGTACGTTATTAGGCGTTGTATTGATCGAACCATCTGTTACCATTTCTAATCTATGTCGTTGTGAAGCATCGCTTACCAAAACACGTAAGCGACACCTACAGAACCTTGGAGGTTAATATGCAAACGGGATGTCTCCCTGATCGGGGATTGAATCCATTCAGTTTCACAAGAATACAAAATACCCTCCGTCTAATACAAAACACTTACCCATACAATGATTATTAAAATAGTATGAAGAATTGTACGCAAATCGAACTTACGTATATATTTAATTCTTACATAAAGTAATACATTTATTATAATAATAAAGACTAGCATATATCAGTGTAGTTCTTAAATAATTTTCAATATAAATGGTTTGTTACCTATTGATCGACATTGATCCTTGTAATGAATAGTAACCGGAACAGTGACTTCTAAAAAATAATAATAGATGTTTGTATGAATAGTCGGGCACACCACACAATACTCCCAGTGCAACACAACGCTACGTGTATTGTGTCGAGTCGAATCGCATTATTTTGTATAATCAGAAATACACTACCATTCGAGCAATGTGGTGGGATGTTGCGAATGTGTTTCTTCTACAAACTATATTTTTTATTTTGTTCAAAATGCGTTTGACTTTTATTTAGATTTAACGTTGTATTGGTTCGACTTTCTACTATCACTCTTTAGAAGTTAGTGTTGGGGCCGTCTCCTATAATATTTATAACCCTACATTTGATTAATATATAATAATACATAATACTTATGATATATTAAAAAATAAAATGAAAATTGTTGAGCATAATCATAAAGATTTATATAAGCCGTATCACAGTACGCTAACTTAAATAATAATGTCACATTGAGAAATTCATTTTTATCCACAAAAAAATCGAATATATAAACTGAAAACTTAGTATACAATAGGCCTCGCCAAGCTTTCAATTTGCTCTGATCACATGGCGATTCGAACCGAATATCCAAAATCCAACCAAACTACTAACTGTATCTGCTCAGTACGCATACGCATAAAAATATCATTCAATGCGTTCAGAGCAAACTATAACTTAGGCGCGACATTTACGCTCACAAAGAAGCGAATGATGTTTCTACATAATTGTGACGCATACTTTATAGTATACCTCATATAAAATGTATCATAACAATAGGCCTGAAGACAAAAAGCATAAAGAAAAGATGGAAGCCCACTTACAATAATTATTGGTAGGTACAGTCCTGCGGCTTCGTACTTAAAAGCGAAGATAATAAGGTCGCCATTTGTTTTTAAGTGTATCCTGTATTTTTATTGTTTGTAATATTGTAATTAGCAATATGCTTTGTAACATTGTAGTTGACAGTATGTTTGAATAAAACAAATAAATAAATGATACACGCACTATAATCGACATAATACAAATTATTGTCTTCAGTCAGACATTTTCAAGTGCCGTTTCCATCTTTTCTGTATCATTCTTGCCTGAAACGAACAGATCTCAACGTCAGTCTCAAACGCAAATGCGCAAGCATCGCCGCTGACGGGCGAACACAGCGACGCCATTATCAAACGAAAATGAAAGTAAAATGCATCATTATTGGTCCGAGTCAAAAGAGACTTACATGTAATGTTAATTTATTAAATGCTAAATGCGGATTAAGATATAAGTATTATGATAAAGTTAAGTAGATGTGAAGTCGAGAGGAATGTAAACGAGTGTAAAACGTTTAACGTAGCTAGTCATACCGAGGAATTCGTTCGCCATGATTCGCTTCCCGGCTGATACGTACATATTTATTCGACATTATACACCCCGATGTAGTTTTTAAAGTCTCAAAAATGGTATAAATTAAATCCATCCGGCTAATTTAATTATACATTCATTTATTTATTAGCTTAGCTCGGCATGCGTTGCGATGCCATTATGTATGAACAAATCGCATGCAACCTATTGTGCGTCGATGATACTATGACAGAAATTTTCACACAAGTCCCAATAATAACTGTACAAAGTATCATCGCAATCGGATGAATGGTATAGGAGCGAATAAGAGACAAACAAAAATAGATACGTTCATTTTTCTATATACAGACAGATAATTTCATCGAATACCATAACGCCAAATCTCACACATACGACAAGTTTAGTTTTTTTTAAACGCAGACTTTTAGGGTTCCGTACCTCAAAGGAAAAAAGGAACCCTTATAGGATCACTTAGTTGTCTGTCTGTCTGTCTATCAAGAAAACCTATAGGGTACTTCCCCTTGACCTAGAATCATGAAATTTGGCAGATAAGTAGGACTTATAGTACAACTAAAGGAAAAATTTGAAAACCGTAAATTTGTGGTTACATCACAAGAAAAAAATTAAAATGTGTTCATTCTTAACTTTCAAAGTAAGATTACTATACCAAATAGTGTATCATATGAAAGGGCTTTACTAAAAAAGCTTGCTTTATTTTTAAAGCAGATTTTTATTTATTTTTACGCATAATAGTTTCAGATTGATCATGCAAAATGTCGAAAAAAATACGGAACCCTCGGTGCACGAGTCTGACTCGCACTTGGCCGGTTTTTTTACTAAAAAAATCCTTCAGTAGCTGCCCGTAGCAGACTATTCCAAAGCTTAATGGCGTTCGCCACACAATATCCCAAAAATACTACATGACTAAGGAGTTTATAAATTTTCAGTTCAAAACTTACACTCAAGGCATCGATTACATGATTATGATATAATACATTCTATACAGGCGCCGCTCGCAACTAATACACCTATAACACTCACTATATCTTGAGTCTATAACAATTAACTAACACCTAGTAATGATAAAATTAATGTCTATTATGTACCTATTTCCATTTCTGCCCAATAATAAGGATCGGCATTTTGTTCAAATATTAACTTTTAAAGATTCTGTTTGGCCATATATATAGGCACGGAAGAAGTCTGTAGCACGAAATGTATAATTTATTTGGCACTGAAAACATCTTTACATATTAATTATAAATAGGTTTTGCTGTCGTCGTACTATTTGTTAGGTAGGCATACAATAAATATACTGAACAAAAATATATGCATATACTTAGCCGAATCTTTTCAGAACAATATGTACGAATGGTAGTAATTTGTAAAGGAATATAAGTACTTTTTTAAAATCAATAAAATTATTGTATATCAACCGATCTGATATGATGATGATGAAATATAATTAATTCGATATCTGTGGTAAAAATTAGATTGTTTTAAAATTGGAATAAATAAATTGATTTGAATCAAAATGTTTGTACACTATATAAAAACGTTTCAACGTTAAATTCAACGTTATTCTCGTCAGTATTATTAAAAAATAAATTAATTATATCTTGATAAATTCAATATACACAAATGTAATATGTACTGCATAAAACTAGGCTTATATTCGTAAATTTGAATTGAGGAGTCATAGCCACTCCTCAACCTACTATTTAAAAACTGAGGAAGGATTCCTCATTACTCCTATAAAGAAATAGTGATTACTATTATAGAATAATCGTACCTACTTTAAACATTTACGCTGAAGTCATTTAGTCATCGTCAGTCTTACTTACGAATAAAAGAAAAAATGTAAAATACTTTGTCATAATAAATGAGCATCTATATTACACAGTATTTTCCGGAGTCCGATTGTACTTGTACCTCGTTTGTGATAGTAATTGTTAGTTTTTGTACTAATACAATTCAATAAATATTATACAAGTCAGAACATGTATATCTAAATAACTAAATCATGAGTATCTGATGGTATAATTATACCATGTAATCTCGGCAGCATGTAATCAACGGAACTGGGATCGTCTTTGGTTTCTTTTATTTGCGTTAGTAAATAAATAATATTATACTGAGAGCTGCTTAATGATTTGCTTAAAGGTTATAATTATAAAAAATACCCATTGCTTAATCATTGCTAGTACTCGTCAAATGTATAACAGAAATATGTTTAAGCAGTGTGTAAAATTTTAATTGTAAGGGTTTATTAAATAAACCTATCAACTATATTATATATTGACAACTTGGCGACCTACATTCGTAAATATTTTAGAATTGCTATATTTTAGGTAAAATGCGTAATAGCGTCTAAGTAAAAATGTAATGGCGAAGTTTGCCAGCTTGTCAATATATTTTAGTTTGTAATACAATATTCGGATCAATATAAATACTTTGAACAAAATCGTTACAGCTCTTAGACTATAAACAAATACCGAGCAACTCTGGGTGGAATGAACGGAAGTTGTCTTTTTAAATGTATCACGGTGGTTGAGTATAACACACACACAATATACATGGTTGAGTGTAATAAGCGAGGGCTAAATCTTTGATGACAATTCGAGATAAGCTCGGAAAATTTTAGTAATATAACATTTATATTAGCGATGGGCGATTGTTGCAAAAAAAACCGAATGCATCGAAAAATTGAACAACCGATTTTCGAATTATTCGTCTTCACAAAAAACACATCGATTCATTCATCCCAGACGCGCGCTACGCAATATACGCAACAATTGAATAAACGAAAACAATAGATTGTTCAATTGTTATTCGATTGTTATCGAATACCATCAATGGAATAGTTCGGTTGTTATTCGAATGAATCGCCCATCGCTAATTCACATTATCCGATGTAGACATCATGGAACTTTGATTTGTTCTCGAAAAAGTGGAAACGTTTATAGACGTCAAGTAAAGCAAGAGTTAATACGATAGTCCTTTGTACACAGTGGTCTCTAAGTATGCTCCAGAGACCTGCCGAACGGGGCTTAGGTTTCATGTTCCGTAGTCGGGAGACAATTAGTAAGGCCTGAAGTTTAAGTGCCCTTTTTACCTGAAATAGATATTTTTATAGTTGATTCTCAATGGAAAAGGTTGGATACACTTATCGTCACGAAAAGAGAGCCTTAACCTGATCAGTTGTTGACTTATCGATCTAATCGGCAGTAGGAGGTGAAGCGCAACAGCAGGCGTGACTGACAAACAAAATGCAATGCAGCATTGTGATTTTTTTGTCAGTCATTTTTCTGTCTCGTTTCCCGCGCGGTGTGAAAGAACATCACTATGTGCAGACTTCATTCACTCTTCACTGATTATTTTTGTTTGACTTGATGCTCAGGACCTCAAGATCTGCAGCCAAATTAGCTGCCCTCTCGAAAATGAAGCTGTGTAACTAACTGTGCACAGAATACTTGTAGCTAGTAGTAAAATAGTCACCTATGCACGATGGTAGCGAGATCCCGCAGCGCTTGCTCCACGCCGTCCGCCAGGTGGTGGTGGTGCGGCGCGGGAGACGCGAGCGCGCGCGCTTCAGCCTCAAGTCGCGCGGCGGCTGCACGGAGCTGCACGCGCAGCTGCGGCGCGCAGCGGCTGGCGGCAGCCGCAGTCGCGCACGCGCCGCCCAGCCGCGCCAGCCGCTCGGACGTCTGCAGCCGCCACAGCGATCCGCGTCCGCCACCGCTTCCGCAACCGCGCCGAACCTAAAGTTTAAGCACTCAATAAATCCATTTGCCTTCATTTTGTTATCTTTTTTTCATCCCAAAGGTTTGTTAATAAGATTCGCGTCAAAAAATAAATTTGTTATTTACGAACTTCAAATACATTAAACATTTATAATTTAAAATATAAGTCGTCGAACTCAATATATGTGGTGCTACGACTATAACTTTTCTGAAATGGCATACCTCATTCGTGCACCACTCTAAGGAGGCTCGTAGAGGGGCAAGCGCGTCGCTGTCGTCGTCGGAAGAGCTGGGCGGTGCGAGGGGAGTCGCGTATATGCCACTCTTGCCAAGGGGACGCCCTCGGATCGCCGGCTTGCTGGCGACTGCGGGTTTGTCCTCCCCGCGGCGAGCCTGAATGCTGCCGCTTCTGCCGAGAGCGCCGCTGCTCTTCTCCTCCGGCGACCCCTCTTCGCTCTCTTCTCCCCTCGGTCGCATCTTAGGACTCAATCGCTCATCAGTTTCTTTACTCTCCCAGAGTTTCTTTAAACTGCTAATACTGCCGGTACTTCGCCTCTTGTCTTCGTCGTCGCCACAACTGATGTCTTGTGTTCCGCTGTCGGAACGTTTCTTATCTGAATCGTCACTCTTGCTGGACAAGTCCTTCCTAGAATCCTCTGGGGAACTTTGTTCCATTTTCTTCGCAGTTCCGTTCGTCGCTGAAGTTCCGCCGTCTACTTTTCGTAAACGAGATTTGAAATCGATAATGGAGCGCCCGGGCTCTTCTGCTTCTTTAGTGCTACTATTGATTTTATTTGTATCGACTTTCTTGAGCTGGGATTTATAATTGGTGTTCGCTTTCGCTTCGGGCTCTGACTTTTTATCTACACTGTTGCCGTAAGAAGTTTTCCTGAGGCTAGCTTTAAGATCGATCGGCGAAATAGACTCCTTACCATTGTCGATCGGTTTAGGCATCTCCATCTTCTTATCAGACTTACGCAGCGCTTCCATGTTAAGACTCTCTGACAGTTCGGACACGAGCCGAGTCACAGGGTCCCCGAAGGACGTGTGCATCTCGAGGACTTCGTTGGGTGGTGGTGAATCTTTTAGCCTATGTTTCTTTTTGTCAGCTCGCTCCTTAATTTCAGCCACCAGTTTTAATTCAAGCATTTCTTTCATGATCTGTTTGGCCGGCTTTTCCTCCATATCGGAACGTTCGCGCATGACCACGGTGCTGTCATCGAGCCGGTCCGCGGTGTCCGTGCCTGCGTCGCGACAACAGTCCGGCGGCGGCGGCGGCGGGGGAGGTTGTGCGGCGTCTTCCGGCGGTGGTGGCAGGTCGGGAGGCGGAGGGGGGAATTCGAGTTCCGCCAGCCTTGGTCTCGGCTTAGCAGGGCTGTTGGTAAAGGAGCGCAGTGGGGGAGCGGCTCGGGAGGCGCGTGGAGAGGCAGGAGCGGGAGCCGTGACGCCTCCGGATGAGTTGGAGCGAATCATGTGCGGTTGAGCACGAGCCGTCCTCGGGGACAGGGATCGTGCCTCGTCTTGCGGGGGCTCGCGGTGGACACTGGTGCACTGAGGGTTGCTACCGGCCCCACCACTCTGGCGGAGCGATTCCAGGTAGGCGCCAATTCGAGCAACTTTGGGTAAAGTCCCGTATCTGTTTATAGCGCGTTTGACATTCTGCACCTCGAGTGCCGCGACTTGAGTCCCTTGCTGGAAAAAAAATAACAAATTGTACTTATATTATATTGTGGTCATATGACTTTCAGTCCACAAGTTTCATGTCTTTTGATGGATAAAATGCTGATTCTAATTGAAATCTTAATAAAAATAAATTACCAGCGAATTTTGACTTATATCGTCAAAAGGTTTTAGATTACACAAACCTTAGGTGCAATATCGTGTGCGGGCGGGTGCTGGTGGGAAGCTTGCCCGTGGCCGTGATGCCGTCGCTTGGAACGATGTCGATGCTCCATGACGCCCATCCCTGCTCCCGACTCGTCCGTGTCCGGCGTCGCTTCGGCCAGAGAACCCTCGGAAGAAGCCTCGCGACCGCCCCCCCGGCCCCCGCCTGATCCCAGTACAATAACAAGGAAACCTTTATACCCTATAAGTACTTTTAAATCATACAAAACAACTTGGAACATAAACTACAGAAGACGTAACACCAAAGTTTGATAGCTACAATGTGACGATCACAATAATCACTGATTGATTTGCATACCTTAAATTCAGCCAATAACAACAATTATGGCAAATTTATAATCACAACGTGTTAACCCCAGGTTAATTGCGAAATCACTTGCATTTCGCTCTCAACAGGAATCGAACCTGTAATTCTTAAACGATAAAACGAATTATACTTGAAAAACGATAATTTTATTTATTTACGAATTATCATCAATGTATGCAATGTTCATGGATTGAAGTATCTAAATATAGTAGTTTTATTCCTTACGTATATATAGTACCTACTAAGTTATAAAGAATAGCTTAATTCAATGAATTCTAAATGAATGATTTAAATGGTATAATGGTAATGGATGTTTCTTTATGATTTCTACGCGCATGAATGAATAAAATATAGTAAAAGCATCTAATAAATAAATAATATGTTGCCAAGTATTTATATTATAGGTCCTATTAACGATTATATGAAATAAATATTATTCTCAATGATAATCACTACTGAACTAAAATGTAAATAAAATACCAAAATATAAGCCATTGATATACATTCTGACAAAAAAGTATCGGGTATGGATGATTGGTTTATGGTTCCAAATTAAATTTTATGAAAGCTAGAAATAAACGATTACATAACGTTTTCAGACTACGCGGAAAAATATTAAAGACTTTTTATACAGTTTCGGAAAAAATGGCATGGTCATGAATGAATGGTACGGTAGTTTTCTATATCTACGAGTATGTTGTACATAATATTATTATGAATGTCACGGTTATCTACGATTAAAGTTGATAAGTTGAAATAAGTTTTTTTTGTAATCTAGATTAATTCCAAGACTGTATACTTAGATGTTGAAAAAGAACAAGGACGTAACATGTCCAAGAAAAACAGAACAACGAAGCCTTATCTAACAATCCTCGTACCTACATCTTAATGGCTAAAAATATAAACCATAAAGCTTTAAAAACAACAATGCGATATAATTTTGGAACGAAACTCCATATCAAACCTAATTCACACTCAGCTAAATAACGGGAAAGAAAGGGGGATGCACAAAGGTAAAAATAAGATTTAAAGCGCCCTCTAGAATGGTGAAAATTATAGTTATAATCCATAAAACAGAGCGCTAGAAACAGTTTCCTTTACATCTTTATTAATCAATTTAACTATATGACTAATTTACTAACTATACTAGCAAACCCCACCATAACGCTCAAAAATTATCCGCCACAAACAAATGTTCACTGGGCATGTTTTTTGTAGTAAAGTAATGTTTCATCCGCGCCTATTATACAACTTCAAGAAATGGATAAGACTCCGTTCGTTTAGCATTTGCAACGTACGTTTTTTGTAGGATGAATCTTACCGAATATATGACACAAAGATTTAGTTGAATATAGAACCGTTCACACGTTTTTTGTAAAATACGTACAGTTTTAATCATGTGAACGGTTATATACTCAGTGTCTGCGCCACTACGTATTCGGTAAGATTTATTCTGCAAAAAACGTGCGGTGTTAATACCATGTGAACAGCGTTTAACGATTCAATGGTAAACTGCAAAAGCATAATATCAGATCGAACGTATTGCTATCCGATAAAATGTGGTTCAACGGTTTTTATGATCTCTTAGCGATTGGTGGTCTTGTTTGTATAGTAGTATATCAATGGTATGACTTCATAGATTTTCAAAAGGTTTTCTCACGCCCTGCAGATTGTGTACTATACAAAATTTATATATCACATCCAATAAGTTAAAAAAATCAACGTATCTGTCAAAGCTTAATTGTCTGTATTTAATATTTTACAAAAAAGCGGCTATCTTGTTAATTTAAAATATGACACGTTAAATTACGTTTTCAACGTGAAACCATTAATAGTTTCTCGTTTGTTAATAGTTGAATAATTGTGTGGAAACGTGTCGTGGAAATAATTTTTCTTTGTACAATTAGTTTGATTCAATTTATGCTCTGGAATAAAATCAAGATATATTTTTTAGAGAAGCAAAATTACGAGAAAATTGCTTGTACTTTGATAACCGTAGCCCTGACAGGTACGCATTCAATTTTATATCATACATAAACTTATATACATATTTATAATAAAGACTTTAGAGATAGTACGTAATATGTCACATATCTAACAAAAGGATTTAAATAAAACGAATAATTTTAATGAGAAGGCATGATCGTTTCTAACTGAAACGTATCGTATACTTACAAAATGTTTGAACCTATTGCTATACACCTGAGCGAGCGGACAAACAGACAAAAATACTAGTTTAAAGGAATGAATGTATTATGATTACTTATTATTATTTCAACTTAATTATATTCGTCACACCGTCCGTACGCCGCTCAAATTATATTATTATATATAGCTGGATACATATACACATAATAGGTGAATAAAATATACACAACATGTAGCTTTAAGTTTATTTGCATGACATCATGGCGATATGGCGACGCCATGCCAGAGCAACACAAAATTTCATACAAAACTAATATAACACTATTACAACAGAAAAGCCATTAGCAATAAGCAGGAGACAGTTGACATCCATAAAGAAACTGCAAATTAGTTCTTCAGTTATAAGGAACGGAACTGCCTGCCTCTGAATAAAGATATACATGTTGGCATTCTAGTCCATATAATCTGTTGTATGTTTATCGATATTAATGCATATTAGATATTGCTGTCTGAAAAGTATTCTAATAAGCTAATGTGTCTGTATCAAAGATAAGTTCCATCAGTTTTAATATGTACCTACTTCTATTATTTACATAGTGCATACACACATACTAGTTACACAAAATCCTATGACCTATTGTACATTACGACCCCCTGAGATATATAAATATCAGGGGGTTTTCTAAGTGAAAAAGGCCTATTGAATTTATTCCCTCAACGTCTAAAAATATTATAGTTAGTGTAGGATGCAGTAAATTCTACCGAATATATAGTAAATATCACTACTCATATTATGAATGCGAAATTGTGTTTGTTTGTTGGTTTATTGGTGTGTTGGTTTATCTATTTGTCCTTCAATCACGTCGCAACGGATCGACGTGATTATTGGCATAGATATAGTTAAAGACCTAGAGAGTGACATAGGCTACTTTTTCCCCGGAAAATCTAAGTTCCCACGGGATTTATAAAAACCTTAATCCACACGGACGAAGTCGCGGGCATCAGCTTGTTTTACATATAAGACAAAACATTTTATATATAAGAAGAAACTTTTCTGATAATTGAATACCTACACAAATGCTTCAGCAAAATATCTGCCAGTTAATTTTGATACAAACATCAAATTAATCCACAATAATTCATTAACATTGTGTATTGATACTTGGTAGTTAATAGATGGGCCAATTTAATGAAAAAAGTTACTAAATCTTCTTAATTATTTCGCTAGTAGTTAAAATAAAGCCTAGTAAAGCCAAAAACCGTTTACAGATCTTATGTTGGAAGTTCTTGTGATATGGTATTGTGATGTGACCCGCTTATAACGATTCCTACGAATATAATTTCAAAATCGGTTATCTCTATAGAGAGATAGCATCCCGCGCGTTTATTAAAAAAATTGTTATTTTATAACCGTTGTTTGTAAAAATAAATTATGTAAAAAAATTATTTGCAGTATATCACATACCGTAATAAATACGTCAAAATAATGAATAAATGACTCTTAAGATGTTTACTTTTTTATAAGAATATGATCAATATTAATATGAACGTAACGATTTGCTGTCGTGCGTGAATAATGACTGTTGCGTACATGTAGACGAAAATTTGTGAAACTAAAGTGTTTGGGCTAAATTTTTTAAGAAAAAGCTAGTGATACCTTTTTCGTCATCTTTAGAAGTAAATAAAGTACATAATATATAAGGGATAATCTGTCAGTATAAATACTTGATTGTACCTCATTTCTGCATGGCACTGATGACAATTTATTATCTGGCACAGTTATATTTAAAGTCTACCCTAATGGCTATAGACAAATATTAATACAGAGTTTCCATTATATGAGCAGTAGTAGTTAGTACTATTTTATTAAAAAAATATCACTGAATATTTTTAATCTAATATTCCACATTTTCAAACAGCCTTTAATTTCGAGTAGGTAGCTCATATATAATAACATCAATAGCTACCTAAACGCAACGTGTACACGCTGCGTAAGCTAAACGCAGTGTTCGTAAAACATTATCTAGTGCGTTTGTGCGCGCGATATTTCGCCGGCAAACTATATTTCAATAGTTTTTTTTTTTTTTTTTTATTCAGATACAAGTTAGCCCTTGACTGCAATCTCACCTGGTGGTAAGTGACGATGCGTCTAAGATCAAAGCGGGCTAACCTGGAAGAGGTATGGCAGTTTTTTAATAAACCCATGCCCCTTTGGTTTCTACACGGCATCGTACCGGAACGCTAAATCGCTTGGCGGCACGGCTTTGCCGGTAGGGTGGTAACTAGCCATGGCCGAAGCCTCCCACCAGACCAGACCAGAAATTTAGAAATTATAAAATTCCTAATCCCTGCCAGGAATCGAACCCGGGACCTCCCACTAATAAAACCACAGCGCTTACCACTGCGCCAGGGAGGTCGTCAAAATTACTCAACTACTTAATTAGTATTCTACTATTTATGCTGTAGAATACTGCGTTTATGCGCGCCAAGGAACTACTTCCTTAAAACGTTAGACTATAGATATATCATAATATTATTTCATCGTACGCTAGATCGTGCTATACAAATTTACAGTCGATTTAAAGCGCCCTCACCGAGCGTACCGGTAATTAAAATAGACAGTTTGTCCACTGTCTCATGACTACCATTTAGTCCCGAGTTCCACATGACGCCAACTGCTGCTATCAGCGCCAACATGGCGATAATTAAGTTGCTTTAGAAACACATCGTCAGTCGCATATCTAACGTACTATGTAATAGTATTTATTTTATATATATCTGTGCGTCGAATTATGTACCTTCTTAGCTACTGAGGTTATTAGGTGACCACTGTGTATGGAGTATATTTTAGATGGTAGAACTAACCATTGAGCGAAGCGAGCCCATCGTCGTGACCGCTTTGCTCTTCCGCAGCGTATTGTGATTCGCGGAACGAGCTGCACGAAGATAATAAGCTGGCAACAAAAGTGTGTAAACTTCACATAAACATTATTCATAGACATCATAATGTTTAACTTTATATTAACTGAGAGAGATTAATTTTATATTAAAAATAACACATTTTCTGTCGCACAGAGGAATCTAACACTTCATTTTTGGGATTCCGTACCTCAAAAGGTAAAAAGGAACCCTTATGGAATTTATTGTCTTATTTATACTTTATAGTCGATATGTCTGTCAAGATCCCTGTTATCAGGAGCGTAAAGAGATTTGTATTTCAATCTTAGAGCCCTTGTAACTTTGAAACAACTCATTTTTACGGATATCTGGCAAACCACAGACAGATATTTTGTTTCTAGAGCGTATCTACAAAATGTCATTGAATTGGATTGGTTAATATTCAAATGAGAACAAACAAAGCGCGCTCAGGATTAGCTCGTCCATAAAGGCAAACTAGGCGACAGGCCTATGGCGCTCGAAATTGAAGGGCGGAATGGCGTGGGTATGGAACAGACTGGGCGTGGGCGGCGGCAATACAAAACTATAGAAACAATTCGCTCGGGCCGGCGTTGAGCGCGCTACGTATCATCTTAAAAGTCTAAAATATAGTTACCTAGTCCGCTTGGGCGGAGTGGGTGCCTGTTTCCCGCGGCGGTTGGTGGGCCTGCGCATCTGAACGCCGCGGTCGGCCGCCAGCGCCGCGGACGCGTTCCCGCCCTTCTTGAGCGGCATCTGCGGCGTGCCGCACACGCCTTCCTGGAGTTGTTTTTCTACCTCTGACAGAAAAACCCATCTTAGATCGCTGTGTGCCAGCTGTTGCAGTCGGGGGGTACCCATCAGAAGCGAAATCTTATTTTTAAAGCTCAAGGTCGTTCATACATCCGCCGTTGGTCCAAGCGGAAACGTTGTGGAATTAAAATCGATGGTACTAATTTTTTACTTTAACACAAAGAAGTTTAGGTCCATTTTACTCTGACGTCATTGTTTCGATCTCGAATTCTATCAAAACGTTAGGTGAGATGTGAAATCTCATACTAAACAGTCTAATCCTACTAATATTATATAATATTATAAATGTGAAAGTGTGGATGTTTGTTACTCAATCACGCAAAAACGGCTGAACGGAATTGGATGAAGTTTGGAATGGAGATAGATTATACCCTGGATTAACACATATGCTACTTTTTTCCCGGAAAATCAGAGTTCCCGCGGGATTTTGAAAAATGTAAATCCACGCGGACGAACTCGCGGGCATCAGCTAGTAATATGATAAGGAAATCTCACCTTCAGTGATAGAGTTGTCCTGAAACATATGCTCGAGGGCGTGATGTATTTCGCGGAAGGAAGGCCGTTCTGTCGGGCTCCATTGCCAGCACCCACGCATCAACTCGTAAACTGCAGCCGGGCAACCGGGCGGACACTCCATACGATACCCCTGACAAAAAAAAACACAAATACAACACTAACTTTAAATTATTTATAACAAAATTATAATTATTTAAACTTGTAATGTATTAAAAGTATGCTCCTGAAAAAAGTATAATATACTATTATTTCAGAAGGTAATAAAGAAGTTGCAAGTTGTTTAAATATTAGTAAAACTTCGTATTCGCTGGATAGACTTTCCCATTAATGACACTTTTCAAAGACGTAATTTTTTTTCATCATACATCTCATAGTCGCCTCGTCTGTGAGTGTTGTGGATATTTAAATTATTATGGGTAGTAAATTAAACAAATAATTTAGATGATGCAAAACAAAACACGCATGCCTTTTCAATGAACATGTGTTTGTGTACAAATAACAAGGGTTAGTGTAAACGGAACGTGAATACTATCGATATTAACAAACAACGTCCCGTCCCACAAGTATAGCCCGCGACAGGTCGAAATGGCAATCAGGGTTTGAGGCGGGAGACGCCCCCGCACACGCGAACTCCCCCGCACCGGGATAGCGCGGGGGCTGTGCGGGTGTGAGGGTTGTTCCCTCCACGTTTGTACTGTCTCTTACCTACTATAAATAAACTACAGTCTACAAATATGTTCCTATAGCTGATAGCATTTTCTTATTCTTGTACAGAATAAAACTTCCGAGATATTTTTCCTCGCTCTCGAATACACTATTGTATTGTTTTATTATAATAACTAGCTTATGCTCGCGACTTCGTCCGCGTGGACTACACAAATTTCAAAACCCTATTTCATCCCCTTAGGGGTTGAATTTTCAAAAATCCTTTCTTAGCAGATGCCTACGTCATAATAGCTATCTGCGTGCCAAATGTCAGTCAGTCAGTCAGTCAGTCAGTCAGTCAGAGTCAGTCAGTCAGTCAGGCAGTCAGTCAGTCAGTCACCTATTTAGATTACGTAGATAAACTTAATTATTTTCTTCTATTACGTACTATACAACCGGATACAGTAGGAATCTAAATATATAAAAGGAAAAGCTGATTTATTGTTTGACTAACTGATCTATCAACACCTTTGACTTATAAATAGTAGGTATAGACGAGGGCTCACAAACTAATTGACATCGCTCAAGTGGCCCGATTTGCACACATTTATACACTCTATGTTTCTTATTACGAAATGTAGAAAACAGTCTTATAATATCAACAACTTTAGTCTATTATAAATCTTAACACTTGAACATAAAGTTTAATAACGATTGCAAAATATTCATATTTAAGACCTCTTGTTATCGACAATAAATTTTAAATATTCGATTTTTTAAAACTAGAACTATTATTAGATATTTATTCTAAAATAAAACTTAACATCTAAGCTAGTCTAAAAACTTGAGTAATTTGAAATAAGCTTATTGGCTGATATTTTTCGGGCCGCATTTAAAGTACTTATTTCATTTCTTGAGCAATTGTATTTCTATAAGCAAGGCACAGCTAAAACTACTGGACGGGTCAGGCTGTTTGGCATCCAGATAGCTATTATGACGTAGAAAGAAAATATATATATATAAAATATCTACGTCACATCACAAGTATATTAATCACGATTTATTTAATCTGATTAAAATTAATCAACCAAATCAAATTAACCAAATTAACTACATTAAAAAATTAATTGATTAATGCCAACAATGACACACACACACACTTTCTGTCATAAATAAAAAAGAACAGCCATTTTCGTGTTATTTTCAACCACTGAATTAGTTGTTAATTTTATTAAATTAAAATTAGGTGGTAATTAGAGCAAAAGGATGTTTTAGAGCAGCCTGTATGCAGCACGATGACGTCGTTACCAAAACAATCATCATTGTTTCCCGTCCGAGTATAAACTCGACCGCGATCTTCGTCTCACCAGTGCCCGTGCAGTGGCGGAACAAAGCACAGAAATAGCTATTTTAATATTTTCACGTATTAATATTACACCAATTGCAAAATGTTTTCACGGAAGAAGTATATCATTTATTTTTTGATGATCTCATTTGCTGTTGCCGGTAAGAAATGAGGATGTTGCCGGTAAGAATATGGATTACATTTTTATATGTTTTTTTTAATCTTTTTAAAACTTTACTAGGGAAACATAAGAAAGTAAAGCCGAAAAAGTTCGTTTCACCCACTGCTAAGGGTATCCAGTGCTATAACTGCTTATCGTTTGACCATCCCGGTTGTTGGGACCCGGACCACCCAGACTACGCTAATATTACGGTAAGTACATTGTTTCTAAAATATAGGTACGCATTTCTTGTCCGGATAATTTTTTGTAGTGTTATATATTAATATATGCCATTTTCCACTCTCTTCTATTAGTGGATCACAATGTTCTAAAATATAAAATTAGAATAGTCATGTAGTTATTTTCAAACTTTAGTTGGTATAAAAATCTGAATTTAAGCAGCAAAGAAAGTTATATCTTGCAAGTCGTCTTTACAGCTTTTGTTGTAATTAATTCCAACTTCCTCTAGGTTCCAAACATTGATTGCTACATTCCTGGAATGGCGTTCCTGTGTATTGTAATTACTTCCGAGTCTGCTAAACTTGGTAAGTAATTTTGCAACAAGACGTAAATACAATGTAACGATATAATATTTACATTAAGAAAACCTTTAACTTTCAGTGGAGACCGGCCACGAAATAGGTCCAGTACGCGCGCGCACTTGCGTGCCTGCAAAAGATTTTTCCAAGAAAACCGTATCGTATTCCATGTGCAGTAAATTGAGCAAAGAATTATCTGCCTCGGAAATTTTCTCCCGCATAGCTGTGAGCCGACCACAGTGCACCCTGTGCAAGAAAAATTTATGTACAGACGCGTCATATTGCTAAGATTTAAATAAGGGCAGTTTAAGTACTTACTCGTAAAATTACTTGCGCTTGTGTTCAAAACTATAGTTCATTTTGAAAAACAGCTAAATGGTTAAGATTTAAGAATTGAAACGATTTCTTTAAAATCTGTTATACGAGGTCATAGGTTAGACACCAACAAACTATATATATATATACTTTAGTGAAAACTGTTTTTCTATTGAACAAATTGTTTGCAAGTTCTTAATTTCCTACAAAATCTATCCCGCCGGAGTGGAAGAATTGTAATCATTTGTTTGGTTTTACGTCGTTGTTCATGTTCAAGCTTACATAATCTGTTTTATAAACTATGAAATCAAACGCAAAAATGTTAACTAGTTGTTTTGAAACTAGAGTCATGTTAAGCTAAACGACTATAACAATCAGAACTTGCGTTTTCACCATGTTTTCATTTTTAAATTTGTTTAAAAAACCTTAACAGGAGCTGGCGGACAAAACGATGTAATGACACGAAATAAAATCAACAAAAAACCGGATGAGAGCTTCTAAAAGTTCATTGTAATTATACTGTTTTGATCGAAATCACGAACTTAAGACTCAATTACAGCAGTTTTAAGCCATTTTGCTTGGAAATGAGTTCACGTTTGTATTCAGTGATCGAAATCATTAACTTTGGACTCAATTTCAATTGCTTGTAAATGAGTTCAGATTTGTATTCAGTGTGCCAAAAACATCCGGATTAAAAGAAAAAGTATATTCAGATTAGAAATGTGACAACACCGTTTTGTTCATCAGCTCCATAAACATCATGTTTATGTTTCAAATATTTATTGACGGTCGTGAAAATCTTTGTACATAGTTGTATTTTACGGCAATTAGTAAAAAGTAGCTAATATTATTTGTTAAGCTTATTCATTTATGTACTTTTGAATAAGTTTAAATATAAAGTTATTTAATATAATCGTTAAATAGACTACGTAAATAAAGTAAATGTAAAGTAAATAAGTGCAGAAACGCAAACTGCAAGGACAAAGCTACGTAAAATGACTATTTGATTTTTATTTTCAACGGCTTTGTGTTTGAACAAGTTCACGAGTGAATACTTTATAAAATATAAATGTGCATACGCTCGGCGATTCTTTTCGATTGGTGAATGTGTTTTATCAATATCAGAAAAATTGACAGACAAGTATAATAGGCTACTATTGACTCATATCTAATTTCGTCCAATAAATGATTATTTATTATAGTATTTTGCTTAAGACAACGAAATATATCAATAACAATTTTTAAAAACGCAGGATGGATATATAAAACCAATTTAAAAAAATACAGTTTTTATTTTTATTTGAAACGCAGAAAACGCTGTCAGCCATGATGTGACGTCATTAAATATGTAAACAAAGAAATGTCATCCCTATGTCACGCGAGGACTAACGTAGTATCGATATATATAAAATTTAAAGTCCTGATGACTAACTTATATATCAACGCACAGCCTAAACATCTAAACAGCTGGTCCTAGATACATGAAATTTGGTGGGTGTGTTCTTTGTAGGTAAAGAGAAGGTATCCACTAGGAAAGGATTTTTTGAAATTTCACCCCTGAGTGGGTTAAATGGGGGTTTGAAATCTATGAAGTCCACGCGGGCGAAGTCACGAGCATAAGCTAGTTTTTATATATTTCTAAAAACTCATAGTAAACGTAAAAAAAATATCGTTTTCTCTTTATAAATTGAATAAGTTATTAAGTAAGACTTACAACAAACTGATCTTTGCAAAAATAAATTTGGGTTGAAGTCTTTGTCAAATAGGATCCCTTTAAGCAAGTCTTCGCGTGTTACGTATATTTATTTCACTGGGCACTCTAATCCACAACTTTCCTGTGGTCTTTATCGATGCGTTTTTTACATTCTCGGATGATACAATAACGATAATTACTATATTTTTCATGTAAACTAGTATAGAAGTCATGTTTATTAAACTTTGGGAGGTTATGCTGTTGTTTACAAATGCATGACGTCAGAGCACAGATAATCTATGGGCCAAACATGGCCGACAGTGTTTTCACCTGTCTAAGAAAAATATTTTTTTAAATTAAAGTTTTACGGTTTTTAGGGCGCAAAAAAATATAGTGTTAATTTTTTTGATCTAATAGGACAAATATTAACCATTTAAGACCAACTTAAAAAAAGTGTCAACTAGCCTATTCTTGTCGATATAGATACAAAGAGCTGATCTATGAGTCCCAACTTTATTTTTAAGGGTTTTTGATTATATTAAAGATGTTTAAAGAAAATGTTTTTTTTTTCAATTTCCTAATGCGATAACAATAATGATTCGAATCTAAGTGGACGTTCTAAATTATAAAACATACACCAAATAATCCCATAAAAGAGTAAATTGTTATTAGTTAAAATACCTTTATCCCGCGGTACATAATATGTTAATTCTTGATAACTATTGCTTTCTAATAGTGATAGAATTACTAAAATGGGTCAGTAGTTTCCATATTAATCGATTACAAACAAACAAATCCTTCCTTTTAATAATATAAGTATAGATAAAACTTTGATCACAAAAAATCTATTTAGTGGTACGAAGTTACTGGTAACCACGGGGTTGGCTATTCTGCTGCGCGATTGATTCGTCAGTTAACCTTTGCGCAAACAGAAAACAACAACAGAACAGTACTGTAAGTGGTAAATTACCTTTTCGAGCTTGTGGTATACGTCAGCCAGATCAACGCCGGGGTATGGCGACATCCCGTACGTGGCGATCTCCCAAAGCAGGATACCGAAGGCCCATACATCGGACTTGGTGCTGAATGTGTTGTACGCGAGGCCCTCAGGAGCGGTCCATTTGATGGGGAATTTAGCCCCGGCGTGCGCTGTGTATGTGTCATCGCGCATGAGCCGAGCTAAGCCGAAATCGGCCACTTTAACAAGATGGTTTTCGCCAACTAAGCAGTTCCGAGCGGCGAGATCTCTGCCGGACAAAATCAAACATTAAAAAAAATAAACAACTAGGCAAAAGGCTTAACTTAAAAACCTTAAGTTAAATGTTTTTTAATTATGTTAAAAAAAAGCAACTGCTGAGTTTCTTGTCGGCTTTTTCAATCTTTACGGAGTCAAGTAACAAAAAAATCGATACACAAAAAATGTATTCACAATCATACCTATGTATAAAGGAGCGGCTTTCCAAATAGCTCATGCCCGATGCAATTTGCGTGGCCATGTACATAAGTACTACCGCGTCAATGTGTTCGCGGTTGCCAGTCCTCAAATAGTCCAGTAGGTTGCCACGACTCATGAACTCGGTGATGATGTAGAATGGGGGCTCGCGGGTGCACACCCCCAACAGCTGCACCAGGTTAGGATGACGCATCTCCTTCATAATGGCCGCCTCCTCAAGGAAATCTTTTAGGGCCATTGTGTCGTCTTTGAGAGTTTTTACCGCCACCTATTGATATAATTAAAGTTTGGTATTGAGAGAAATTTATTTGTGGCGCACTCCAAACAAATGAATTCTTATTTGAATAATAACCAAACTCAATAAAATTTTCGACATCTCCGCTACACTCTATTTGACAGACACCCTATAACGGCGATTACGCACTGCACTTCCGTCATCCGAGTTCTATCCGTCATCCGTGAGAATACCTACTCACGATTATCTACGACATATGTCATAACCTACCATACAAAACAAAAAGGAACGTATTTTCACGGACTCGGATCGGATGAGTGCGTAACCGCCGTAAGCCATAATAGTTACTTTTTACCATTTTGGTACGGAATCCCAAAAAAGTGTGTAGCAACGAGCGCTAGGGAAATTAACTCGAAATAACTTTAAAGTCCCCTATGTGCCATGAACGCGGCACCTATGTCACTAATTGGATACAAAATAGAATCGTTACCGAGTTCTTTTTCAATTTAATTAAAAGGAAACAAAATATAGAATTCTATATTCAATCAATAGGTACAGAGAAAGATATTGAATATAGAACTCTATAGTTATTGTTAGTAAGTTATTGTGATTAATGTACTCTTTTAACAAACATACATAGGTAATTAGTTACGTCCGTAAGCATTAAACTTAATGCACCTATTACAATACCTACATATTCCGAACAAAATTCGTATTCTATGAAGCTGCCAAAATTAGTATGTCACTGACCATCAATTTATCAAAAGGAAAAAGGGAAACCTTATAGGATCACTTCGTTGTCTGTCTGTCTCTATGTCTATCAAAAAACCTATAGGGTACTTCCCGTTGACCTAGAATCATGAAATTTGGTAGGTAGATAGATTTTATAGCACAAATAAAGGAATAAATCTGAAAACCGTAAATTTGTGGTTACATCACAAAAAAAATGTATTTTTAATTTACGAAGTAATATAACTATACCAAGTGAGATATCATATGAAAAGGCTTTGCTTGCACATTCTAAAAATGATTTTTTATTTTTTTTTATACATACAAGTTTTTGATTTATCATGCAAAATGTCAAAACAATACCCGAATACGGAACCCTTGGAGCACTGGAGTCTGACTCGCACTTGGCCCGTATTTTTAGCTCGGCATGACACGTCAAATTGTAGTATAGTACGCGGCTGAAAGTAATGTACATCGGTCTTTAGAATGACATTTCAGCTTTGTAGAGCGTTGTCTCTGTCACATCATACCCAAATGAAGTTTTGTCGGTGTCAACGACCGAAACAGTGCTCTACAAATCTCCTTCTAAAGGTCTATGTACATTACTTTTGGCCGCGTACTGTACATAAAGGTTATATTATTTATATTCAATTTACACATCCATATTCAGGTTGAAATGATTCTAAAAACCTGTAGAATGTGTTAAAGTCATACATTCTGTCCTACCAATCTGTAAGTTAAGTTTTCGCTATGGTCGGTGGCTTTGGATGCTTAGAGTAAGTCAAAACGCCGAACAAAATTTTTGAATACTGTAACAAATAGGTATACTGAATATCATTGCAATACCATAATAGATTTAATTACGTAGGTAGCTAAATAAGTAAGTGAACAATAATGGACAGTGACATTTAGGTGACCTAGAAGCATTACAATTGCCTCGAAGCTCATTTTCTCTGGCAGGTATACTCAATTAAAGACTGTTATTTCCCCTCTATGATCGGGGTATGTAATGTGATTATCAGCTTGAAAACAAAAGGAATCAGTAGAATATAAATGATATTTTTTGTCTGTTTGACTAGCGGCAAAGACATTAAACCATACACTATAGTTCATTATAGATATTTTTCATGATGTAAGATTCGTGTGCAGATACCCGGCGTGTGCTACTACGCTAAAAAAAACCACTCTAAAACAGTCTTCTCATTATTGCTTTTCTAATGAAACCGGTTTGGGGCACATCGGTTGGATGGATTCAAAGTCTATAACGGACACAGGTAGAAACATTTGTCTATAACTATTATATTTATTGTGCACATCCATACTAATATTATAAACGCGAAAGTGTGGAAGGACATAGGCTACTTTTCATCCCGGAAAATTTATGAGTTCCCACGGGATTTTTAAAAACCAAAATCCACGCGTACAAAGTCGCGGGCATCAGCTAGTTAAAAATAAAAAGAAGATTGACCAGCGTAAGTAGATTAATTAATAAATAGACATCAACAAAAATCTCTATTTTCCAATTAGGAATGCTGCTATAAAAGATATAATGTGACTATTTAAGTATGTATAAATAATGACGTCCCGGAAACTATTCACAGGCTTTCAGTTGCAAGAGCCATCCTGTTGTGAATCCGCTCCAGTTACGACAAAACAATTGCACACGGACACAGAACATGCTGGAATTAGAACGCACTATATCCGAAGTAAAGTTGTTTTCTTATATAATTTCCAACACAAAACTATATGAAAATGAGAACATTTAACACAAAACACAGATACATAAAACTATAAGTATATTTAGTGTACTTATATGATATATAGTATGTTACCAGAACGCTAGCAAAAACTTAGCGGTATTGTTATACTACCTAAACACAATCCAATACCAATAACTATTTGCCTCATTTTGTAGTTTTAGTGATTTAGTATTTTTCAAACCCGTAATGTAAGCGTGCAAATTTCAGGTCGACGCCCCGCCTACGACGCGAAATTGACTCTGTTAGTTATTTGAACTACCACCGAAGACCCGATAGGCAGATCTTCTAATTTTTAGGTTCGGAGAAGGAACAATTAAAACAACGTACTTCAGCGGAGAGTGTGTGTGTGTGACGGTTTATTTGACAGTTTTTAAAGTAAGTACAATTTCTGACCATAGATAATATTTAGGCATAATCTACATAATAGTTCCGATAGGCCGCGAACGCACTGTCAACTTAATAAGAAGCGTTGACAGACTCCGAATGGCCTACTTACGCAACGTTCGTTGACCTGTAGTGGCAGTCAATGCTTTCTTTTTATTTGCAACATATCGTAAACTTTTACGAAATTATAGGATTATTTATATTTTTTTCGCGTTGTTTTTTGTGGTATCATACCAGTAATCATCAGTTCAACCACCTGTTTTCGTTTTTGCCAGCGTTCTGGTCACACCCTGTACAGCTATTTAGTACTCGGAACTAAATGTTATGGTACGATTACACCTACCGAGTAGTTAAGCGAGACAGTAAAATTACACTCGGCTGAGACAGTGTTGTGGCTGAGAAATTGGCGAAATTGCATTCGTTAAAGTGTTTATACCAACCGAGTACTCGGCCGAGGACACTGACTCGGCACTGTACTCGTTAGGTGTAATCGTACCATTAGTGATGAGACATAGTCTGTTAGCACGAGCACCATTTGACACAAAGTGACAATTTTCAATCCCGGTACGCTCAGTGAAGCGTTTCGAATCCGCACAAAATAACTGTCATTTTGTATGGCACACCATATCTAGCGTACTATGTAAATAGTATTTTTACATATCTATGGATCATGTTACAAAGCGCAAAGGTTACAAATCACACAAAAAAACATTTTAGAATTCAGAGCGTTAGGCGAAAAACAATAAACAACTAATTGTGCCATACATATCTAGTCGTGTATTGGGATACGATAGCATTTCAAATGCATAAATAAAATCGATATGTTTGCTCGGGTGTTGTTTGTTCTGCGTATTACTTTTAAAAGGCTAACGTGTTGCAATACGTACATTATATTTTCTGGCGTGTTCTTCTCTTCTCTTATTCTGGTTATGGGATGATCTACTATGACCAGGTTCAAACCCTACGGTTAGGATTTCACACCTATTTCTATTTCTTATTTTCTAAACAACACCGGCATAGGGCCAGCGTAAATCCAGACCTACACACTTGTCAAGAAAAACTAAAAGAAGAGGCCAAGAGCAAGTGCAGTGTACAAGAGTCTCTCGTCTTGTCTTGGTATTTTGCGCCCAAACCCAAAGGCCTTGTTGGCTCATGCCAGGATACTATCATTGCAAGAAGACATGTCCAAAATATACCTACCTTACCTGCGTCAAATGTACTATCATTTGACGCCTGCCAGTGACGTCGACGCCTCGACGTTTTGTTAGAAGGTTCCTAACTGCCGTGAACTGTGGTATTGCCCTTTCGGCGAGATACTAGCGAAAGACTCTCGATGATTCTGTACCGCCGGCATCGCGCATTGGTACTACATATAGGCACATAATATGAGTCTAGAAATGGCTGCAACTCGAGCCTGATTGAAAACTCACCGTCATATTACACCTCTTCCAAGCAGCTTCATACACGTCCCCGTACTGGCCGCCACCAAGCTTATGTTTCATCACGATGTCGGTGCGATCGATCTCCCACTCGTCGGGAGGTGCGAGCGGGAACACGGTGGGCTTGTTTCGCTTCGGTGCCGGGTAAAGGAGCTGCGTAATCAGACCGTCGCCCAGCACTGAATGGTGGTGTACTAACTCCGCCAGTGTACCGAACTTGGACTCCGATGTGACGTACACCTGTTTTAAAACATTAGTTTATAATCTAAAAGTCTGTCTGTCTCCTAGCTTTTCACAGCCCAACTGATTTTGACGAAAGATACTAAGATTACTTGCATTGCGGGGATGGACATAAGCTGCCCTTTGTTCCGGAATATCTCAGAGCTACCACGGGATTTTACAAAAACCTAATTCTACTAACAATGTGTTTGTCTTCTTTCTGAATCGTATTCATGAGGAATACGATTCAGACATCTTAACTAGAAAAATATTGTAGTTCAATATTTTTAATGCATTTTGTAATAATGTAGATATCATCATTTATGCATTTTGTAACAATGTAGACATCATTATTTATAAGAAGCATTTTCTGTGCATATTGTAATTTTAAAGTGACTTTGGCAGAATATAGAGGACAAATTTCCTATTCTTATTTTGAACGCATTATATGCGAATTATAAATTCCAAACAACTTTATTCATTAATCAAAATTGAACATTAGACATTATCATTTTAAACATGACTAACTATTCTTTTTCAAAAAAAATCTCAACAAACAATATCATTGAATAAAACCCGTAAAAATAAAATTCACTGCGAAAAACTCATTTCAAGTATAGTGAGATTTCAATTTCATGGAATCGCAAGAAAATATTCTAGTTCGGATAGATGAGATAGCCAGGATGAAAGCATATCAGCATATTAAGTCAATTGCTTTCTAAAACATTTCAGGGCAGCACGAAGATTTTGAGGTAAGCTCTGGAAAAATAGTAAATTATATAGCAAGAATTATTTTCCTAAAAACTGCAAACATTGATTTTTATACAGTATGAATGAACTGACACAAGCAAAGGGGGTGGGTGAAGTCCTACAAAACCCAAGGTCTAGGAGAGAAATTGATGCGAATTGAGACGACAACGGCAACGCCAACAAATGAATTGAACATAATTGGAATTTAATTTAATAATGAAAGATGGTCATGTTAGTAATGTATGCACAATGTATTGCATAGATGTTATGTTCGGAATGTGGACACGATCTAATTCTCTACTTACCTTGCCGTCGGAGTCCTCATTAATGCGGTAATGGTAGACGCGACCTTCGTATCGCAATGATATACTTCTTTGGCCAGGACTAGACTCGGACTCGCGTACCTAGAATAAACAATAGCATTATAATATTATGAAAATGATATTATTTTTCATTTTAACATTACATTTTAGCATAAGTGTTTTGATCAAACTTAAAATTATATACGTTAACAGCAATACCCTAAGTATTACCCAATGTCCATTACTTAATTGGAAAAACAAAAGTTAATTCCATTATGCGAATCAGAAACAGTAATAAATTGAACTCGAAGTTTCATTGATTAGTTTAGTAGACTTGTCTTGTATTTTTTAAAATTAAATACAGTAGACAGCCTCAAGTAAAAATCTATATTTATAGGTAAATAATGTGAAAGCAAACGTGAGTTGAGGTTGAAACGTGAATACAGCAATTTACCTAGATGGCTACTCTACTCTACGTCACAATATAAAATATTATTATTTATTTATTTATTATTTAATTAATTTAATATAGAATAGGCATACATTATATTATAAAACTAATGTGTGTGTTCGTTCGTTACCTATACGTTCCCTTCATCATCATCATCATCAACCAACAGACATCCACTGCTGGATATAGGTCTCTTGTAGGGACTTCCACACGCCACGGTCTTACGAAGCCTGAATCCAGCGGCTCCCTGCGACTCGTCTGATGTCGTCCGTCCACCTAGTGGTGGGTCTTCCGACGCTGCGTCTTCCGGTGCGAGCTCGCGATCCCAGCACCTTGGGACCCCAACGTCTATCGGTTGTACGAACTGTATCCTGCCCATTGCCACTTCAGCTCGTAACCCGTTGAGCTAAGTCGGTTACTCTAGTTCTCCTACGGATCTCCTCATTTCTGATTTGATCACGTAGAGAAACTCCAAGCAACGTTCGTTCTACGTTCCCTTATGGTTATGTCGTAATAATAAGTGCATATACTGTAGTGTGCTGTTAAGCACATGAATTATTTATGTCTTTCGTTTGAATATGTTATAGCATCGTACTCACGAGGAAGCTGCCATTAATCCCCGAAGATAGCAGGTATTCGGCGGCATTGCGCGATATAGGTCCGTGGTACCACGAATGTTTTTCCAGGGAGTTAACCGGGGTTACGTAGTTGCTTGGCACCCATCCAACGCCGCCGGAAAGTGTATGCGCCTCGCACCACTCGCCGCTTTTATTGTAGCTCATTATACGCACTTGCTCTCCTGCGATAACAATCTCTATAAGAGAAATGTATAATATGAAAACACATATCATACAATGCCTACGCCGCGGGACATTCTTGATATGTATTTTAACATTATAAATTTCCTTCAGCTGTAGATAAATTAATTATTACGTTCAATGATATATATTAATATACAAGTCAAGATAATTTATTATGAATAGGTAAGCCAAATATCATAATCAATGATCGTTATAAGTTAAAACTGTATAAAGTACCTCATTGGTACGATCTATGTATAAGAAAAATTAAAATGAAGTTTATAATAGTATTTTCAAAATCGTGATATTACATTCATGTATATTGTATGACATTCAGTTGTTAGTTACCTAACTTTGTCAATTCCGGATATGTTTGCCTTACACACAGTTAAAGTTACATTCAGGGCTCTGAGGCTTATAACTTTCAAGTTAAAAGTTAAAAATACCAGGATAAATCGGCTATTATAAGCTCGTGAACTAAAATGGTACCTATTAAAAATTTAGTTATTAACAACCACGGATCAATAGGCCTAGGTTTGTTTACTGGTCTGTTTGAGCGGCAAATGGGTAAACGATATTAATCAAGTTTAATAAATAACTGAATTAATTGCTATTGAAATATGATTATCTGATAAATTAAATGCTCTATTTTAAGTATAAGTCATAATAATCATAAGAACACTGATATTATACTCGATACAATACAATTTATTGGTTTAAAGCATTATATAGCGTAATTAATACTTTTATGTATTGCATAAATGAGAAAAAACTTCCCATAGTTGCTCTTTGTGTCAACTGTCATGTGAAAAGTACGGCTTACCCTTAGATTAAGAGCTAGCGCGCACCACGGTGCGGTGAGTTGCGGTGCGTTTTAAAGTTCGTAAAGTAAATTTGAATTTAAATGTATCAAAATCCGGTGCGGAATTAAATCCGCAGCGCACGCGCTTCCATATACATAGTTCAATAGTTCAAATATTTTGCGGAAAAAAAGTACACAAATTTGCCGTGGTGCATGCTAGCCCTGAGGACTAAAATCGTACTTTTAACATGATCGTTGACACAGAGTAAATATGGCGAGCCCTTACTCACTATGTAGTGTAGATACTATAGCCATAATAATGATATCTACTTAGAATATTGAGGCTTATAAGTCTTCATTGTCTTTCACATGTTACTCAAGATATCGTTGATCTCGACTAGGGTTGCAAAATTACGTAATTTTTCCAACTTTAAATCTCTAATTATGGCAACTTAATATTATATTACCGTTTTCACATCCATTGATGTATTAAGAATCATCATCATGATCAACCCATAGCCAGCTTACTTCAGAGTACAGCTCTCAGTATGAGAATGGTTTGGCCATAGTCCACCACGCTGGCCAAGTGCGGATTGGCGGACTTCACACACCTTTGCGAACATTATGAAGAGCTCTCAGGCATGCAGGTTTCCTCACGAAATTTTCCTTCACCATTTAAGTGAATGCTTTTTAATTTCTTAAAACGAACATAATTCCGAAAAGTTAGAGGTGCGTGCCCGGAATCGAATCTCTGACCTCTCGAAAACGAGGCGGATATCGTACCACTAGGCTATCACGGCTTGTTTTTATACTTATTAAGAATAAGATGTTATTCTACCGTTTTGTTAAAATACTGAGAACTTGAACTTTAAGCACTAATCTTAATTAATAACAACGTATTTCAAAGTAGGAAATAGGGGGTCTAGAAATTGCCGCAGTAATAGCTCACTATGTCATTAACCGGCGAGGGAGCGCGAGTATGCAGAAATCATTATTTATCAGCCACACAATCTGCGCCTCTAAAGTCAATAGTACCGATTCTGATGTCAACTAAATTTCAGAGTATTTGCACCTTTTTCTTACCTAATAAGAAAAAGGCAAAAAACTTTTTTTTATTTATAACTGTCAAACCTCGTGACTTTAGAAGCCTGTCTTGCGCATACGTAGAGCGTTCAATCCGAATCCGTGAAAATACGAATATAAAAACTCGAGACTGAATTTGGATATTGCTTATGCACTAATCCGATCTCTGATCCAAATCCAAGCTATTTAGTGGACATCTTTCACATAGGTATCTACGTCATATGTCCGATTTGAATCCGGGGCACATCCGAGATATTCTCACGGATGACGGAGAGATATCAGATGTTGGAAGTCGGATGTAGTGCGTAAACTACACAAGTAATTCAATGTACGTAAACTTTGGAACGTATTTTCACGGACTCGGATCGGATGAGTGCGTAACTGCCCTTAGTGTTTTTTGTAGAGTTACAGTTATCCGATCCGAATCCGTGAAAATACGGATATAAAAAATATCTACGACATATGTCATAAGGCTACCATACAAAACAAAAAGGAACGTATTTTCACGGACTCGGATCGGATGACTGCGGAACCGCCATGACTAGGTAGCATTAAGTTGTTAATTTGAAATTCATTTTCCGTCCTTTTTAGCAACATTAAAAAAGAAATGCAGATACTCTTAAAAGCTTAGAGAAAGATATCAGAATCAACACAAATCTCTGTCATTTAATCCTAGTCCAAATTTTAATTCATCTTGATTATCTAATCGCGCTATATCACTCTTAAATTAGAACTGAACAGTTATTCACTTGTATATATATCCCTTGTATGTGTAGAACACGAAACCTAACGTCTGTTTAGCAGGTGAACCTTCAGTCCCTTGATAGATTTCACCTAGAAGCGCGATCTTCGATTAGATTTCTCAATAAATTAATATTATGCCCACGGGGCCACGACCCACTTCTATTTAACCTGACTTGCGTATTGTGTACTGTATTCTGTTCGTGTTATAGATCCATACTAATCACAGCCCATATTATAAATGCGAAAGTGTGTTTGTTTGTTTGTTGATTTATTAGTTTGTCCTTCAATCACGTCGCAACGGAGCAACGGATCGACGTAATTTTTTGTATGTGTATTTAGTCAAAGACCTGGAGAATGACGTAGGCTTTTTATCGCAGTAAATCAAAGTTTCCACGGGATTTTTAATAATTTATTCCACACGAATGAAGTCGCGGGCATCAGCTAATATTATTATAAATGCGAAAGTGGGTCTATCTGTCTGTCTATTAGCTTTTCACAGCCTATCCGTTTAACTAATTTTGACGACATCGATGATACATACGTTATTTTTGTTCTGAAAAATCAAAGAATTCCAATGGGATTTTCAAAAAAAAAACTAATCTACGTGGATAAAGTCACGGGCGTCTATTTGGTACTGAGATACTTGCATCCTGGAGATGAACATAGTATCCCACAAAATCAAAGAGTTCCCACGGGAATTTAAATCCTAAATCTACGCAGACGAAGTCGCGGACATCCTCTCTAGTTGTACAATAAAAGTGGTCATTCATTCATCTCAATTCAATTCTCCAGCATCGTCTCAGGTAGTTTGTTGGCTAGAGTTCTTTACACATAGAAATACCTACACGAAGATCGTTCACTCTACAAAATCACTAACATTACGCGGTCGAAACTGCCATACCATGCCGTATCATAAATAAATAACACAAGAAAGTGCAATACAAAATTCTGTTTTCTCTCATACACTCACTTGAAATAAGCAGACTGGTAAAAGCGACTGAGCGTATATTTCTTTCATTCTATTGAAATATGAATGCGAAGTCTTTTAATATTTATGTCCAACGTTTACGCATTCCATATTCTTAGATGAAATAATGGTAGCACTTTTGGGTTTTCCATTTATCTCTAAATATAAAAGTAGAAACTGACTGACATATCAACATAGAACTCTACTAAAAAAGGAATGTCAGAAATTTCGCCCTAGCCAAACTAGGTCAGCTAGCAGCATATACAGGGTGGAATTTTGTAATGCCACCTGAAGGCAAAGTACTCTTAATACTGTAGATAGGAAATTTACTCAAAGAAAACATTCCTTCATTTTTGAATAAAAAGAAAACTGCATTCAAAGATTTTCGAAAATTCGCTTGCCACATCCGGGAATCGAACCGACTAAAATCTGTAAAAATTAAAACTGGTACTTTTATTGCACAGATCGTTAGGATCAATTATAAGGATCAAATCTCTCTAAGATACTTCATAAATTAAATGAAAGGAAAACCATGAGATCTGGACTTATAAATTCAATAAGTAAAGTCTCTTTAACCTAAAGATCCATCTAGTCATTTAAACACTGTCAAGTATCTTGAAAAACTGGATCTCTTAAGAAATGAGTTAAATGGTTGGTATGTTACACTATCTTATGCTCGCGACTTCGTACGCGTGGACTACACAAATTTCAAACCCCTATTTTACCCCCTTAGGGGTTGAATTTTTAAAAATCCTTTCTTAGCGGATGCCTACGTCCTAATAGGTATCTGCATGCCGAATTTCAGCCCGATCCGTCCAGTAGTTTGAGCTGTGCGTTGAAAGATCATTCAGTCAGTCGGTCAGTCATCTTTTCCTTTTATATATTTAGATTATCCATACTAATCCATACTAATATTATGAATGCGAAAGTGTGTCTGTCTGTCTGTCTGTCTGCTAGCCTTTCACGGCCCATCCGTTCAACCGATTTTGACGAAATTTGGTACAGAGATAGCTTGCATCCCGGGGAAGGACATAAGACTTTTTATCCCAGAAAATCAAAGAGTTCCCACGGGTTTTTTTAAACCTACTTTCCACAATTTTTTTTATTCGTATGGTAAAAACTGCAGACAAACCAAGCTATCAACTAATAACTCTTAAACTTTAATATCTTTACACCGATATTTTAAATGCGAGAATGAGTTTAGTTCTATCTGTATGTAAACTAAGTTTGTTCTCCACTTAGTGAAATGTTGAAGCCTTCAGAGTATGTTAAAAGCTTAATTTACTTAGTAGGTAGGTATATCAAAAGCTTTAAACTGCTGAAGAGAATTTACTATTTAAAGTGCATTTAAAATAGGCCAACCTGGTGTCCGACCTCCCACTATACAATGTGGGTAGTAAGTAAATGGAACCGGCCAGTATTTTCAAATAACTGGTCAAGTACGTATCATGAACTTTTAAATTTTTCAAATCTCTCTTTACATGTTTAGGAGACACTACTTACTAGTTGCTGAAGATATCTAATTCTGTCGAATTAAGACACTAGACCTTGTAGCTAATTTGGTAGTATGTACGCTGGACATGTTTGAACACTAGTCATCATGAAACACTGGACATTGTTAGACAGGGCGTGACAGGTAGAACACCGGGGGACTAAACCTTGTCAGCCGGAACATTTATGACGAGTCTATGATTTAGATTTTTATTTTATGCAAATAAAGTGTACCTTTTTTGAGGCTAAGTTGGTTTTCGCCGCCCGCTTGAAAGTCGTAGAGAGCAACGAAAAGCTGAGGGTCATCTTCCTCGTGGTGCGCCAGTAAGTTTTCTTTTGAAGTCCATCTAAGACAAAAAACTGAAAATTAGCTATAAGCAGCAGCCGGAGCTCTACAAACCAATAAGTTTAACTAACGCTAGTTAAACGCGACTCCTAGAAGTTGTAATGCACATTGCATAATGCACAAATGAACATTACATAATCCCGAAACCCCCTACTTGATATATTAATATTACCCAATAATTGTGGGCAGAAGCTTTAAATAGAGAAAGCGAAATGTGCAAGATTTTGAAAGAACTGGAATTATAATTTACAGCACCGAAGCTAATTAGTTACCAAGCGTGGTAAAAAATAACAGGAATTCACTTGCTTAACTGACTGGGCCATCAGTAGCTCAATTGTTACCTCCTAAGGGATCTTTAATAATATAATTAATTAAAGAAGTCATGCTGATTTCAGTGGAATTTCTTCTTATTAAAAAAACAAGCATACCTACACATTTGTATTTATGGGAGGGTTAAAATGCTTCGACCTGCTTGTTTTATATGTATGTATAAAGCAAGCAGGTCGGAGCATTTTAACCCTCCCATAAATACAAATGTGCTTTTTTAATTTTATTTTAAAAAAGCATGTGCTAAAAACAAAATATAGTTAACAGTATAGTACTTGATACACCATTTGTCCGGTTGGCCCTTGACAAATACGGTGTTCTTTCTTACACAACAATTACACAATCGTGTTTTACAACGTTGAATAATAACAAATTAAAACTTCTACTTCTGTTTCGCAATAATATAATGCTCTGTTTTCAACGCGCTAAACTATACAATCCTCTTCAACCTTAGAATAGAATGAATAGAATAGAATGTTTTTTTTATTCATGTAAACTTTTTAAAAGTGCTTATGAATAGTCAGGTTTAATTTACCACTGGTTCGGAATGCTTACAGAGATATACCATAATTTCTTTCAGCTGTTTAGACAGAGTAGGAAACAAAATAATGATTCGATTTATGTCGTCTGTCTACCTAGTGCGGAGTCTCCTAACGCTGTGCTTTCCAGTGCCAGGTTGCTATTCCAACACTTTGGGATACCTATCGATTCTTGAAACTACATATTATGTACCCCGCCCATTGCCACTTCAATTTGTAACCAGTTAAACTAATGTCGGTTACTCTAGGATCCTCTTCTATGGATCTAATAATTTCTGATTCATCAAGTAGAGCAACTTTATGATCAATCAATACGTCATGGTATAACTGAGATCCCCAGTTACACCGGCTGATAAAAGAGCTGATATAATCATCAAATGGTTTTAAAAAAATCATTTAACTCAGCTAAGAACATCTAGATTAAAGAGACTTTTGAATAAAAACCGCATTTAAATCTGTCCATCCGTTTGAGCGCTACATTACCAGAGACAGCCAAAGCCACAGACAGATACAGAGCCACAGATAGACAAAGCAGACAAACTTACATTACCCCTCAGTTTGCGTCGGGGTTGAATAAATCATTCAAAATTGAAACGGCTTTTGACGTAGAAAAGATTTTTCATAAAATAAGCGGCGTTTTGGATCAACTTTTTTTCAAAACGCCGAATTTAAATTATAGTTTTATTAAAAAAAGTAGTTTTGAAAGCTGGAATTATTGGTTTTTGATAAATTTTAATTCACTACTCAAAACGGCTTATCCATTATAAAAGAATCCAGGGCCTTCCAATTAAAAGACCACAGTGCACACGACTGCGCCAGGCAGCTGAAGATTTAAAAAAATATGCTGGAAACCTATTAGCGCTGTCGAGCGGCTGCGGAGTGGCAGGGGCGGCGGAAGCACCTTCGCCGTCTGGCAAATCCGGGATATGGGGCAGCGGCCGACTCTGCAGGAGGGCCTCTGTAACAAAGAAACAACAACTTTGAATAGTTATGCCACAGTAGTCCGCAAGCGAATTGCGTCATGCCGTACATCCTGCAAAGATCTCACATGTATGTCAGTGTACGAGTTTTTGACCACTTTGGTGATGAAACGTTTAAGTTAGCCCAGTACCAAATAATGATCTGAATAATCTGAGGGAAACATAATAATTATAGCAACAACTTATCCATACTAATATTATAAATGCGGAAGTGTGTCTGTCTGTCTGTCTGCTAGCTTTTCACGGCCCAGCAGTTTAATCGATTCTGATGAAATTTGGTACAGAGTTAGCAGCTACATCCCGGGGAGGGACATACGAAGGAAAGAAAGAAAGAAAAAACATTTTTGAAACATTACCAGACATACCTCCGGGTTACTATGTTATTACTAAGTAGCTACATAGGCTACTTTTATCCCGGAAAATTAAAGAGTTCCCACGGGATTTTTAAAAAACCGAAATCTACGCGAACGAAGTCGCGGGCATCATCTAGTATGATATATATATATATATATATATATATATATATATATATATAAGAAGTACCATGATCGTTAAGTAATGAAAAATACGACGCATTATGCCTGTAATAGCTTTCGTCAAGAGCTGGGATTAAAAGAATTACGATGGACTTCACAAATTGAAAACCTAAAAGAAATGTTCCCAAGATAGGTAGGTATTAACTCTTTTTAAAAGTAATTTTGTAAGCGCACATCATGAACGAACGCAGTAAGCCGCTAGCGAGTGTCGACGTCATTAAGAAGGCTTGGGGCTAAGCCTATTATGCGTTGTCGAGAGGCTTGTTACGGCTACGTCGCGACACCAGGGGCGTGCATCAGGAAGTAAATAGACTAGATATCGATAATAATTATCGATATCGTATAGTATCACACGTGGCATCATTTTTTTGGGTTCCGTAACAAAATGGTGAAAATGGAACCGTGCGATGACGCAATTTTCTCCGTCCGTCCGCCCGTCTGTCACAGTCGACCATTTCAGTAACTTTTAAAACTATCGACTTGAAATTCTAAATGGTTGTATATCCACACTAATATTATAAATGCGAAAGTGTGTATGTCTGTCTGCTAGCTTTTCACGGCCCAACAGTTCAACCGACTTTGATGAAATTTGGTACAAAGTTAGCTTAGATAAGGACATAGGCTACTTTTATCCCGTAAAATTAAACATTTCCCACAGGATTTTTAATAAAACCAAATCCACGCGGACGAAGTCGCGGGCATCTAGTAGTTAATAGTCTATCGAAAATCTGAACTAATTATGGTAAATAGACGTTCTGTAAAACCTCAAGAACCACAAGAGTTCCTGGGGGATCATCCACGAAGTTGTGAGCATCACCTATTTTATAAAGTGATGTTTTTTGAAAAGAATCACTATTTCAACCAAATCAATTATTATATATAATTATCGTATAATTAAAGTACTATCGATTTTTAACGTCATTAAAATAGAGCTACGCGGTTTAATTGAAAGTTGAAAATCTCGTACTGCTCTTGAAGTGCTTTTAACTGTACATAATGATATCTATTTTTATTTATTTTTTTATTTATTTATTTTATATCTAATTAGAACGGCAGTGCCACTTACACTAACTAAATGATTAATAATAAATTTAAATACAAATAAAGGTACAAGAAAAAAGACATAAAATACAAAACGATAAAAGATCAAAGGATTTTGAATATGTACGCTGAGAACATTGAATGACATATTCATGTAATGCTCTCAGCGTACTTCAGTAACTCCCGAACCAGTATAATAGACCCATCATTAAATGGGTCCCATTGAGCATTATTGTCCAAAAGCGCGTTGAACGATGCTAATGAACGGGGTATAGGTGACATAGATCTAGCAACAGTGCGATGATGTGGGACCACGAAAAGTTTATTTTTTCGTGGACGAAGATTACTACGTCACTATATAGTAATTGTAAGCATCATTATCGATACCTACTTAATATTATAAAAGAAATAGTGCGCACTTTGTGAGTTTGTACGTATGAGGAGGGTAATCTCCGGAACCAAAAAAACTTTAAAAATCAAATCAATATAGCAAAATATATATAAACTAACGAAAGATTATGAAGGTGAACGGATCATAATAATATCACTACCCATAATAGTATAAAGCCTAAAGTTGTTTGTTTGTTGGTTTGTCCTTCAATCACTTCGTGACGGAGCAACGGATCGATGTGACTTTTTCCATGGGTATAGTTTAAGACCTGGAGAGTGGCATATGCTATTTTTTATTCCGGACAATCAAAGAGTTTTCTCGGGTTTTTAAAAACCTATACCCACGCTGACATCAGCTAGTCTACAATAGGTATGTATAACGTATAAACATTATTATTACCAAAGTTACTCATTGTAACTCATCGATCTGAGTTATCGATAGTTTCTAATCCACCCTAATTGGTTAAGTGAATGTGTATGACTGGCAGTGGGTATAAATTAAATTTTCCTTTCCTTGTTGTTTTTTATTTTATACATATAGGAGAAATACTGTATTGAATGAACTACTGTACTGTACTGGAATACTGAATATCTTATTTTATTTGATTCTCTTCTGGTTTTTTTTTTCAATAAATGTTATGAAAAGATGTTGGTAGGGTTTGTACAGTATGTAATACTTTTTGTATTGTACGATAAGTATTTTATAAGTGAGGTGCAGACATACTCATTCATAGTCAAATCCTGTGGCTTTTCCAATGCATTTAGTTGTTTTACTTGCAAATAAAAGTTAATTAATTTAAACAAAATGACTGAAAAACCAATCAGCACACACCTTGTTACTAGCAAATTCACAATTTCACAGCTTGAGATGTTTACCTACTTTAAAAAATGTATTTATTACGTATGCGTTATATCGTAAATTTTATTGTTTATTTACATCCTTTCGTCAGTTTACAATCTCGCTAGATTGTTTATAAGCTAACGATGTTTTCGTATAATGGGCAGCTATAAGCTTCGTGTTCAGATTGGATTACTTTTTTTGCGCGCACTAGGTAGGTAATACCAGTGGCAGACAACAAAACAGTGTCAGAAATTAAAAATAGAAAACGTTTGCACAAAAAATTTGGATCTTCATCGGAATCAGTTATTAGAAGTAATAAATTACAGGCCCCTGATCGAGGACGAGCAGTGCTTTATCGTTAATCGTTGTATGCATTTTCAGCAAAACGCAGGAAGAACCGGCAATAAAGGCTATTTAGAAATTAAGTGATTTCACATTTACATTTTAAAGTTAATCCAGAAGAGGCCACTTACACGCAATTTACATGCGCAGATTTAATGGTTGGGTTACGTTAATATCATAATGAAGTAAATTGAATGTATTATTTATTGTCCGAGACAGGTCGAGATGGCAATAGGAGTGGGGACGCCCCGCACACCCGCACAGCGGGTACACTATCTCGGTTCGGGATAGCACGGGTGACGACCTCATACCCCGATTGCCATCTCGACCTGTCGCGTACTATACATAAGTTGGCAGGAACCCTTTTCTAAGTGGGTTGGAACTTCTTAAAAGGTTTAGGAAAAGACTAATAAAATCACATCAAACCAAAAGTAAAGCCCGCTTTTCATTCGAATGCGAATCAAGTTGCAGTCTTTGAACAGCGTGAAAAGACTGGATTATTACTTGGCGTCGTTCACGATGTGTTCTTGGGCATACACTTTTTAGTATTCAGGAGACAGCCTACTAATTTTTTTAAAAGTATTTATAATTTTTATATGGTGGGATTTTCATTAACACATCAAGGAAATTTTTAAAGAATTTTAAATAGGAACCAGCAGGATTCGAACCTGTGTTTCCCCTGGGTATCGCACCCGGAGCACCTCAAACGGCTACGCTACAGTTCAGAAAATCGAGATATATATTTTATTCAGTCCACATGCGACTGTTAATGCCATATACTAAGCGATCGGCGATCAGAATCTGTAAGTTTTCCAAGTCAGGGCGTTCAAATTTAGACTGCATTATCATTTACCACTTGCTAATATCGCTGTCGAGCGCAAACAATTTCCCAGTAAAAAGAAAGATGAACTGTTCGGTATTTAGTATGGAGAGGTTAATGTAAAACAGATAGGTTCACTTAGCGTAAAACCGAATTAAAATCAAGACTCACACATATCTCGAAAGCTAAAAGCGATCCGCATATGGGCATCGTAAGCTGAGCGCGACGGTGACTCACGGCACCGGGAGACTCCAATCATTACTTACTATACTAATTTCGCGTATCTATATATATAAAAGGAAAAGGTGACTGACTGACTGACTGACTGACTGACTGACTGACTGATCTATCAACGCACAGCTCAAACTACTGGACGGATCGGGCTGAAATTTGGCATGCAGATAGCTATTATGACGTAGGCATCCGCTAAGAAAGGATTTTTGAAAATTCAAACCCTAAGGGGGTGAAATAGGGGTTTGAATTTTGTATGAAAGTCAGTTAGTTTTGAAGTAAGAATCGTGAAATTTTGTATTTACACAAATTGTTATAAACATAGAAAACGTGTATCATGGTTTTTGAAAAATTTAGCCTCTAAGTAGAAAATTAAGGGGTTTGAAATTTGTATGAAAGTCTGTCAGTTTTAAAATTTGAATCAAGATATCGAGTATATAAATGTAAGTATATATTATAGAAAACAGATGACGTAGGCATCCGCTTAGAAAGGATTTTGGAAAACTAAACCCCTCAGGGGTTAAAATAGGGGTTTGAAAATTGACACTGTTTTAACCCCTGAGGGGTTTAGTTTTCCAAAATTATTCTTAAGCGGATGCCTACGTCATCTGTTTTCTATAATATATACCTACTTACATTTACATACTGCATTACTACATTTCAATATCTTGATTTAAATTTTAAAACTGACAGACTTTCATACAAATTTCAAACCCCTTAATTTTCTACTTATGGGCTAAATTTTTCTTTACTTCAAAACTGACAGACTTTCATACAAACTTCAAATCCCTATTTCACCCTTATAGGGGTTGCATTTTTAATGCCATATTTTACTAAGCTATGTTAAAATCTCATTGTTAAAGATCAACCCTAAGGGTGTAAAATAGGAGTTTAAATTTTGTTTACTGCACGCGGACGAAGTCGTGGGCATAAGCTAGTTTAATATATAATATAACATCTGACGCTAGTGGTGCACTAATTTGTTCCGCGAATATTTACGTTTTAAAAATAGTAAAACACAGAATTGGTGTAATTATTGTTTTGATTTCGACTGTAAAGTGGTCAACTCACATCATACAGTGTTTGCAGCCATGGATATTCATCGGCTGCGATGATTTTTGCAAAATACTTATCCCCGATGGTGAATGCAAAATTCAAAATCCGTCTCTAAACATGAAGAATCAACGTGAATGATCAGTTCTTAGTGGAGTGTTTATAACCATTTCGCGCTATTCAGTGACTTAATAAGCAATTAACGCTTAAACAATTAAGATAAGTAATTATTGTTGTGAAATATTTTGAGTGTTTATATTTTTCAACTTGTGGGTGATCATAAAATAATTTACTCACAAAGATCAAGTCAAACAAGTTGACTATTTTCACTTGAATAAGCACTTGGCTTCACAGCGCAGTTGGCGATAGGGTTAACTGATTGCCATACATAAGGCCCCGTCTCCCGGTTCGATCCTCACCGCGATATACTTACACAGTTGAACTTTTTTTCTTTTTTTTTTTCTCTTTTTACGTTTTTGGATAGACTATATTTTTCAATTTTTATCCAATGGAGTGCCACGGATGTAGACTAAATCATTTAGGACCTGGAAATTTTCTCCGCTGTCATCTCTGCCGGGGTCAATATCACTTTGAGTGTCTCAGATTAAAAGAAACTCAATTCAAAGCTCTCAGTGTGGAATATTCGTCTTCATGGACATGCCCCTCGTGCGCGAACGTAGGCAGACGAACCAGAACAAACCTGGATACACCAGTTCGACAAAGTCTAGTTCTGTCGCCTGAAGAATCGTTAGACATGTCGTGCGAAGCCTCGGACACGGATAATACATTGCCGCCACACAGTCAACAGCAGCAGGACAGTGGCATAACAATGAAAAAAATAAGCGACCTCTTTGATATAAAATTAAACTCGGTGCTTAAAGTTCACATAGATGGCTTCCGTTCCGCGTTAAGGGAGGATGTGAAGATGCTAGTACGAGCGGAACTGGATGTAGCGATTCAAAGCCTCAAAGACGACTTTTCTTGTACAACAGATTTTATTTGCGCGGAACAGAAAACCTTAAAAGATGCTCTAGATAATAAAACCAAGTTGATTTGTGACCTGGAGGCAGAACATACACAATTACGTAATGAGGTGCAGAAAATCAACTCTCGTCTGACTTCTATGGAAAAAATATCACGCAGCCACAACCTTGAGCTGCAGGCTGTCCCTGAAACTAAAAATGAGAACGTTGTGTCTCTGTTCAATAAACTCTGTGAAATAGTAAATGTTCCATTAGATCCCCTGCATATACACGCCTGTCGCAGAATTGCTAAACACAATCCCTCGTCGAACAGACCTCGAACCATTTTAGTTACGCTGTCGTCTTCTCTACTGAGGGATAAGATTATCTCCGCTGTGCACAGATTTAATAAAAAGGATCCAAAGGAGACCCTTAACTCAAGCCTCTTCGGGTTTACCGGGGAGACACGCAACATATATGTGGCAGAACATCTGTCACCTGAACAAAAATTGCTTCATGCAACTGCGCGTAAGGTCTCGAAAGATAAGAATTATAAGTACGTTTGGGTGAAATTCGGAAACATTTACATGCGGAAAAACGATTCTACTGCCGCCATTCTCATTAAAAATGAAGATACTCTCAAAAATCTCAATTAATTTGCTTTTAACTTTAAAATATTCAGTCTATTTGCTAGGTAATTTTTGTGTCAGACTAAAATGTTAATTTATTACCAAAATGTTAATCGCATTAGATCTAAAACTTCTGAACTTTATCTGAACATCCTGAACAGTGACTATGACGCCATATGTTTGACGGAAACTAATTTAAACCCCGGAATATTTGATCACGAAATCTTTGATACACGTTATAATGTTTTTCGTAGAGATCGCGATTCCTCTTGTATTACTAAAAGAGATGGTGGAGGTGTTGCTATAGCTATAAGAAAAAGCTTTAGTGTTATCCGTCAAACATCATGGGATAGTAACATAGAAGATCTATGGCTAAGCATTATCTGCAACAGTAATGAAAATGTCAATATTATTAATGTTTGCGTGTGCTACTTACCTCCTGACCTTCCCTTTAAAGATATCGAATCCTTTTATAATTCTTGTATTACTACGATTACGCGAAGCGATGACTCCCAACAATTCTTACTCATTGGTGACTTCAACACCCCGGCTATTACCTGGACATTAACTACTAATACATCTGGTCTCACGCCGAGTATCTCTCTAGACAATAGAAAATCACAACTCTTACTGGACCTGCTTGAAGTATGTGGACTCAACCAGTTCAATCATATCCATAATAGTAATAATCGTTGTCTAGATCTTGTTCTATCTACTTTTTCTTCGTTAAGCATACACGAGCCCAATGCGGTAAGTCGGATTGATAAGCACCACCCACCTCTAGCTATAGAATTGAAACCCAGTGTTACTTCTCCAGCGGGAATCAAGCGTAAAAAGCTACATAAATATAATTTTTACAAATGCGACTACGAAAATGCGAAAAAAGATTTAAAAAATGTAAACTGGAACAATGTCTTATCTTCGCGCGACGTTGATGTTAATACTCAAATATTTTATGATATTATAAATGATATCATACACAAAACTACTCCCTTAACCAAAGATGATTCTCATCAATTTCCAATTTGGTATGATAACGCTTTGAAACGTTGTTTAAAAGAAAAACACAAATACCATAAAAAATATAAAAAGTTCGGAAACCCGCGGGACTATGACACATTTGACCTACTTCGGCTTAGGTGTAAACGCTTAATGGATGCATGTTACGTGAAATATTTAGACTCTATTGAGAGCTCACTCTTTAAAAATACCAAAGCGTTTTATAGCTACATAAATAGCAAAAAAGGCTCCCAAAGCAACTCGATCCCTCAGACTATTAACTACGGTAATGTGTCATCATCGGATAGTGAAGAAATTTGTGATTTATTTGCAAATTATTTCAGCTCTGTTTTCGACAACTTTGCGGACGTTGATACAAACTTATATCCACCAATCGTCACTAGCAAAGAGACTACTCTGTCCGACATCCGGGTCACTGCTCAGGACATATATCGTCGACTCAAAAAACTGGACTCAAATAAAGGAGCAGGTCCGGACAAAATTCCACCGTTGTTTATCAAAACCTGTGCCAGTGAACTTTCTGTCCCATTAAGCATCATCTATAATTTATCGCTTCAATCAGGTGTTTTCCCTAAATTGTGGAAAACAGCTTACATTATACCTATCTTTAAGTCCGGAGACCGGTCGCGATGTGAAAACTATCGTCCAATTAGTATATTATGCTGTTTTTCAAAGATTTTAGAGTCGGTTGTATACGACAGTATTTACCACCACGTTTTCCCTATCATAACACCCAAACAACATGGCTTCGTTAAAAATCGCTCTACTACGACTAATTTGTTAGAGTACAAAAATTTTATTTGCAGGTCATTTGCTAGGCAAGGTCAAACAGACTCAATTTACACCGATTTCTCCAAGGCATTTGATAAGGTCAATCATATAATTCTTTGTCATAAACTAGGTGCTTATGGTATTTGTGGCAACCTCTTACGATGGGTGCAATCTTACTTACTTAAGAGATCACAATTAGTAGCCATTAAAGGGCATGTATCGTCACCAACCATTATCACCTCGGGTGTCCCGCAGGGCTCTCTCTTAGGTCCACTCTTCTTTAACCTATTCGTCAATGATCTTGTAGACAAATTACATTGTGAGAGTTTGTTTTATGCCGATGACCTCAAAATTTTCAAATCAATTGACAATATAAATGATGCTCTTTGTCTTCAAGATGATTTGAACGCTGTTGCTGACTGGTGCACCGATAATCGTATGAGTCTTAATATTGATAAATGTTTTGTGGTCAGCTTTACTCAAAGAAAGTCTAAGAAGATTGAATTTAATTACTCTTTGAAAGGTCAAACTCTCACAAGAAAGACATCGGCTAAGGATCTTGGTGTCATATTTGATGACAAATTGACGTTTAGAGATCATTACGAATACATAATTGCCAAATGTAACAAACTGGTAGGATTTATTTTAAGATCGACGAGGAATTTTAAAAAGCCTTCTAGCTCGATACATCTTTATCAAGCCATGGTTCGAAGTATAATGGAATATAATTCTGTAATATGGTCTCCGTACTATGCAGTTCATTGTCATCGCTTAGAAAGCGTACAAAAGAAATTTATTCGCATTTTATCTTATCGGCATCATTTCGGCCATAGGCGCACACCTTACCACGATAGACTGAAACACTTTGGGTTACGAACTTTAGAATTTCGCCGGAAGTATTATCATTTAATATCTCTACATAGGATTATTCACTCCAAAATAGATTCTCCCGTATTGCTGTCGTTGATTAATATTAATTATAATGTCCGATTTAGAAACCCTAGAACTTTTGCCCTTAGTGTATATAAGAACAATACTTCCTTTTACAATCCCGTTGTCCGTATGTGTCGCCTGTATAATGATCTTTTCACAGCTAACCGTAATATTGACATTTTTAATAATAATTTGAACACATTTAAAACACATATTAATCAACATTTTGCATCTTCTCCACTTTAAGTATATTTTTCATAGTTAATTTTCTTGTATTTCTTTTTTCTGTGTTTTTATAAATTGTATCTTATCAGTTAGTTAGTGCATATATTTATTTAAGAATTGTTGTGTACACATATTTAGGGTTACCGCTTAGATTTAATCTATTGTTTTTTATTTTTATTTGGACCATTTATAGCTGAAACCTGTTTTGTGTGCCTTTATAATAAAATAAAATAAATAAAAAAAATATCAGTATAGTAATGTTAGGATTTTTAAAGAGACGGGGTATTCTGCACTCGGAATAGAATAGAATTTATTTTTATTCAAGTAAACTTTTACAAGTGCTTTTGAAATTGTCAACTAGTTTAATGTACCACACTGGTTCGGAATGCCGTTCCTACCGAGAAGAACCAGCAAGAAACTCGGCGGTTGTTCTTTTCAAGTGATCAATTTACAATATTATTATACCACTAGCTGACCCGCCCCTGCTTCGCTCGGGTGGAGTATTTCGGACTGGGAGTGTCATCGTGAAGCCGTTGCTTGATACCTAAAATATCAATTCACTATCAGAAATTCTAAAATCCCCACGATTTAGGAATTTAGTACTTTGCAGCATCAGGATTGAGGAGTTAGGATCCGAAGTTCAATGATGTAGCCTATGCTTGGTACCTAAATTAATTTTGCATCATCCGCAGTTACTGAAACATTATAGTTTAGGAGTGCTGTACCCTACATCATCAGGGTTGAGGAGTTGGGACTTGAAGTCTGAGAATAAAGTCGTTGCTTGGTACCTACAATATGAATTCACTATGAACACTTCCTGAATCTTGATAACTCAGGCGGGCAGTAACGCTGCAGCATCAGGATTAAGGAGTTGAATCCAGAATTTTTTATGTGACCACCACGACAACTTTTTTGTTGATTAAAAAAAAATTGCAAATCGGTCCAGAAACCTCGAAAAAATCGATGTAGAAAAAAGAACCACTTCCTTTTTGACAGTCGGTTGAAAACCGATGACCTTGAAATATTTACGGAACAATCTTTAAAAATATCCCCTTTCTAACAAAAAAAGAATGAATGAAATCGGACTACGCGTTAATGAATTACAACTCAGTATACATTTTAACTTTCATCCCCTCTCCTACGGGAACCATGCTGAATTTCGGGATAAAAAGTATCCTATATTCTTCCTCATAGTATGACCTCAAATCGTACCAAGTTTCATTGGAATCCATTCAGTAGTTTCAGCGTGATGCGCGGCCGTGATACAGACAGACAGACAGACAGACAGATAGACAGACAGACAGACAGACAAAAATGAAAAAAATTACAGTTTTGGGTTCAGTACCGATTATAGAGTGCCCTCGAAAAAAAATTCAAAATATCTTCAATGTACAGAATTTGACCTGTTACAGTTTTATTATAAGTATTACAGTTTTATTATAAGTATTAATTGATGATTGATTGATATTGATACTGTACAAGCAATTGCAGCCCTGTGCATTGCTGGAGCGAGTCAAATCCAAGCTTTCTTATCATTTATATATAGTCTTCGACTGTATAATTTGCCGAATTTCAAGTAAAGTGTTCTTATAACAGATAACTAGAGGAGACAGCAAGAGGCGCAATCGGCTGTATCGGGCGCGCCAATTAAATGTGGACGGGTGTGCAGAGTCGCTGTCATAACCACTGCTGACGCGTCCTATGCCACCGACTCGTACTTCTGCGTCATTTGTATTTTCAGTACAGAAAAACGCACTTCATATACTTGTATCTGCATTTTAGATTGAGTTCAGGAGAAATAAAATTGTTCAGTATCAGGGGACGCTGAAAGTCCAATTTTTTTAAAGCTAATTTTGTGCTAGGAATATAACAATCTCATCTCTCATATAAGTTTGAACTGTTAATCTAAGTTCTAAATATTGTTTAGTTAATCGGTATTGTTCAACGGTTAATTAACATCATGGAAAACAAATTAGCGCAACGGTAGTTGATAACTCGCAGTGGGGCTTACGCTGTGTTTTATTTGGCTTATGGATTGCCTCACACGTAGGTACCATATGTCCAAGTTTAACTGTCCCAATTTATAATATTTTTACTTATAGAACGAGGTCTACGGCTGCGAATAATATTTATCTAATGCGGACTCCCCGGATAAGTGTTTCAATCTAAACATGGTTACATATAATTTCACATACTTCATACTAAAACAACATATTTTAAAAATTAGGGTTCAATACTCAGCGGTCATATACTCGGAGCAAGGGAGGTTATTATTAGTCAAGCGCTAGCCTTTTAGCGCTTTGTATAACTCGCTTTTTAACCGACTTCAAAAAAAGGAGGAGGTTCTCAATTCGTCGGAATCTTTTTTTTTTTTTTTTTTTTTTTTTTTTTTTTATTTTTTATGTATGTTCCCCGATTACTCAAAAACGCGTGGACCGATTTTGAAAATTCTTTTTTTGTTTGAAAGGGTATACTTCAAAGTTGGTCCCATTTCAATTTGGTGAAGATCTGATGAACATCTTCGAAGATAGATACTGGAACTCCTCAACGGATAAGAGTAAATTGCTCGCGATCAGTGTAATAGCTTAGTAAACAGTAGATTTTTAACCAGTCATAGCATAATTCCATGGGGCCACTAAAAATTGTGAAATAAAAAATTTTTACAAAAAAAAATAAAAACCGACTTCGTTACATAAACACTAAAAATTGAAAAATAATTTAATTTATTACCGAATATATTATGTATACAAGAGTTAATATAGTTCCATAATAATATTTTTTGGGGTCGGTGCCAATGAGGTGCCATTGTGGAGTCCCATAAAAATATGAAGTCTAGACGATTTGCGCAGCTAAAGCTAATTGGCACCGGCACCAAAAAGTATTATTATGGAACTATATTAACTCTTGTATACATAATATATTCGGTAATAAATTAAATTATTTTTCAATTTTTAGTGTTTATGTAACGAAGTCGGTTTTTATTTTTTTTTGTAAAAATTTTGTGTCGGTCTATTTGTTTGTTTGTCTGTTCGGAACAAATCAATTTAAACTAACTTAACATTTGGAAGTTGGAACTGGGTGACAATGCAACATTAACTTCCTTTCTTGTTCGCCTTGTTGTTGCTACAGTATGTATATTATTATTACGCTTTTGGATTACATTTTTTTTTAATTTTTTGGGTTCCGTACCTCAAAAAGAAAAAACGAGCCCTTATAGGATCACGTCGTTGTTTTTCTGTCTTTCTGTCTGTCTGTCCGTCTGTCGTGTCCGTCAAGAAACCTATAGGATACTTCCTGTTGACCTAGAATCATGAGCAGGTAGGTAGGTCTTATAGCACACGTAAGGAGAAAATCCGAAAAAATCGTGAATTTGTGGTTACATCATAAAAAAAATTAAAATGTGTTAATAAACAAATAATTAGTATTTTCAACTTTAAAAGTAAAATTTATATACCAAGTGGGGTATCATATGAGAGGGCTTTACTTGTACTTTCTAAAACAAGTTTTTATTTATTTTTATGTATAATAGTTTTTGATTTATCGTGCAAAATGTCGAAGAAATACGGCTGTTAATATACATAATATTATATTAAAAAATTTGATTGACTACCTATTTCGGCTGAAGCTGTAGACGGTAGACCCCGAAACAGACAGCAGTACTAGGGTCCCCGTTACCTCTTTGGGTATGAAACCATAAAGTTAATAATAATGAAAAAATCCACCTTAAATCATTTGTACCTTAGAAAATGAGCTTACTAGGTCGACTAAGGTTCCAATTAAAAGTACAAAACTCTAATGAAAAATAAGTCCAGAATTCTTAGTTTTAAATATAAAATATTTACTCTGTTTTTGTGTTTACCAAGAAATTTGAAAAATCATTACGTAATTTAAAATAACCAACTCGAAAGGAAGGTATACTGGGAGTTGGGACCCATGCGAACGAAGTCGGGGGAAATAGCTAGTCCATTATAAAACATTTAAACTTTAATATCGGAACTTCACTGGAACTGCGGGACGGCATCACACCCTGTAGAGGTAGTTTTAACAGTGGAACTAGTAAGTACTAACTTGTAAATGCCAAGTAAAATTTTAACATGAGCGTCGCGCACATATACAAAAGGCACTAAGAAGGTGCCTAGTAGAAATGCCTTTATTAAAACTCGTTCGTAGTATCAAAGCAAGAGTTTCCGGGAAGTGAATGCTGAGCGCCGAGCGTTAGCACCTGGCGGGAATCCTTCTTAACCTACGTCATGATTTGCGCTCTAGCATAATTTTTAAATGGGACTCTTAGCATCAAATTTTGCAAATTTAATATGGTAGGTATTTGGTAGAAAGAATTTATATGTACTTCCGAATAGTCTTTCTGCGATTTTTTATTGATTTACCTAGAACCAGTTTGAGAAAAAAAGTCTTTGAGTTAATCTTAAATTAAGTTTTGAATTTGAGGTTTTTGGGTACAAAAATGTGAAGTTTGGTGTATAAATGTATACCGTTATAAAATAGTTTCAAAAACTAGCACAGTTGCTACAGTCCGTTTTAAAATTAGGTTCGATTAGGTTATTTAGGATTAATGCACTAAGTCAACAGAGGCTCGTCCGAAATTAGGAGCTCCGATCCAATAGGTATAGACCATTGATGTCCTAACACTTATGGCCTAAGTAATACAAGTAAAAAATTCGACACTTCTTTTTTTGAATCACCTTATTGTCTTACTCGAACAGTAATAAGTATCTGTTTAAATACAATGCTGTATTACAAATTATAGCATTGTGCCAGTCAAGGTCGTTGTGAATTCTAAACGAGCTTCAATCGCAGGAAATAAACAAAGAACACAGATCTCTACTAGATATCTTGAGTGTACTATTCTTGCCCGCACTATAAAACGCTAATCGAAATCAATACTTTTTACTTGGTATGTTAAAAACTTCTGCCGTGTTATGTCACTTATGGTAGGTTTACAGTTTACATTCAGGGCAGGGTGGTAGGTATATGCCTTTGATTTGATGCCACTTATATGCTTGCTACACTCATGCGCTTACTATTATTATATGCTTGATGACCACTGAGTATAAAAAAGGTATACTTAGGCCCTGAGTAAACACACCGTTGAATAAAGTAAGACCTTGTGGTCAAGACGTCGTCGACATACTCGGAGGGTCTAGGTTGGATTTGAAGCACGATCCCGGCACCTCTAACTTTTCGAAGCAATTACATATCACTTGCTTTAACAGTGAAGAAAAACATCGTGAAGAGATCTGCAAACTGCATGCTTGACAATTCTCCATAATGTTTTCAAAGGTGTGTGAATTCTGCCAATCAACACTATCATGTGGTCCAAAACATCACTCTGAGAGGATACCACTATTCAGCAGTGTGCCAATGTACGTCTACGTCTGGTAGGTACAGTACGAAACAGGTCGAAATGGCAATCGGAGCAGGAACGCCCCGCACACCCGCACAGTCCTCGCGCTATACGTATAGTACGCGATAGGTCGAGGTGGCAATCGAGGAGGTAACGCCCCGCACAGCCCTCGTTCTAACCCGGTGCTGGCGAGCGCGGGTGACGTGTGGATGTGCAAGGCGTCTTCCCGCCTCATACCCCGAATGCTATCTCAACCTGTCGCAGACTATAACTATAATACCCAAGAAAGTTCGTTTACGGGCTACGTCTTCGTTTAATTTACAGACCTAATTTTTTTTGATTTTTTTATAAAGAATTTAGCCATGTTAAATGACTAATTTCCTCTCCAACTAAGCGTCAAGCTTGTGCTAGGAGCTCTTTTACCTGTTGAGCAATTGAGGCTCTTTGGCCAAAACATAGTTCGTTTATAGAACGAAAATGAAGTTCAGTTCTTGTAAATATGCTGAGACCACGAATCCTTGTAGGTAAAGTTGTATGTAGGTTACATTCAGAAAAAACAGGGTAAGTAATTTTTATGCGATGTCAGGACCATGGATGGCCTAGTATGCAAAAAAAAATTTTTAAATGACAACATAGCTATCATATTTCAATTCTAGTCACCATTATTATACATATAAACATAACATAAATGCAACACAACGATTCTGATAATAGATTCTGATATTAAATAATCTGTAGTATATATAAAAGGAAAAAGTGACTGACTGACTGACTGACTCATCTATCAACGCACAGCTCAAACTACTGGACGGATCGGGCTGAAATTTGGCATGCAAATAGTTATTATGATGTAGACGTCCGCTAAGAAAGGATTTTTGAAAATTCAACCCCTAAGGGGCTAAAATAGGGGTTTGAGATTTTTCACGCGACTTGGTCCACGCGGACCAAGTTGCGAGCATAAGCTAGTTAATATTATACACAATATGACATGACCCTTATCAGTCCAGATGACTTGAATGTTTTTAGAGTTCCATACCAAAATGGTAAAAAATGAACCCTTGGTTGTGACTAAGTCCGTTTGTCCGTTTCTCTCGGAATTGTTTTAAATAATGCTTGCCTTTATCAAAATGAAAGAATAAAAAATATTACTGTTACTATAGTTATCTCATACATGGTGACCTGTCACGGGCTCGATTATTTTTAATTCAGCTTCACACAGATGGGTTTACCTTTTCTATAGACTAATTGTGAACGTGTTCGTTTATTATTAGCCTCAGCTACTGACTTACATAAATATAAATGAAAAGTGCAAAGCAGTAAACTGAGTTTAGAAGTTAGACGGTCACCGGTGCATATGAAGTATGAACGAAGCGCATACATTCAACGCACAAAGGCCCTAATCGATTACAATTGAAATACATATGTATCTATAGTGGGTTGTTTGGTACCAACGCGTAATATAATCATTTATCAATCATACTAAAGGTAGGTACAGCTGTCACAGTCCTGTCGCGGCACTACTGGTCCCCATACAATCTCTATAAGCTTATATATGACATTACATTCCGAGCTAGGCAGCAATGTAGCGGAACATTGCTGCCTAACCCCTACCTTTACCTATAACCGAAATGTACAGACGGATTAGACTAGATAGGGGTTAGACTAGGTTCCCTCCTAACGGTACCGATAGTTTTAACAGGTAGAGCAAAAGAGGCATATTTTATTACAAATCCAAGCCCCGACGTGAAGAGCAGGAGAGCGCCACGCCGTGTACACGGAATGCAATTGTGTGTTAATACGGGTGTATCCACGCTTCCGCTCCGGCATGAAGCTTGGCTCGTACCTAACTAAATTTTTAATATTTCAAATATTAATAATTGAAAGCTTTTATTTGTAAGTTCTCAAGAGAATAATTGAAAGCCTAGCTAAAGCCAGCTGGTCTTGGTATGAGTCTTGATGAACTTTATTAATTAAAGTTTTAAAAAAAATATTATCCAGTCAGCCAACTTGACGCATCTTTACTTAACTAAGCAATCCTCTCATGTTTAGCAATAGGTATAATACTCACCCATCTATCAAGATAATCTGAAAACATACTACCCTGGCAAATTATTTTTCAGCATGCACAAGAAACACATAATGAGCAAAGACAGGTAACTAAGTGAAAGGCAGGGATGATAAATGCCGCCACCAAATAAGATTCCTCTATTTATTTCAACAGCTTATATCTATACACTTACCTAAGTATAAATATCATGTTCTTCATACTTTATCACCGAGCCTTAATTTGTGAAACATTCGCTTTGCATCCATATTATGTAGGTAATGTAATTATAGTACGCGACAGGTCCAGATGGCAATCGGGGAGGCAACACCCTGCATACCCGACTAGCTCCCGAGCTAACCCGATGCGGGCGAACGCGGGTGACGTGCGGGTGTGCGGGGCGTTCCCCGCCTCATACTTTGATTGCTATCTCAACCTGTCGCAGACTATATTAAAGTCAGTTTCAGTCAGTGTCAAAATCTTACAATACAGTATTTAATAAAATATGTAGGTTTGACAAAAATATTTACCACTACTAATGAGGAGGATTCCAGGCAACGTTTGAGATAATTTTTATAGATGGCGCTGAATACTTCCACCACTAAAGATGAAAAATAATACCTATATATCTATATGATCTATGCTTTAAATTTAAATCGGATGCGAAATTAATTAATTACTTCTATTATAGTTCACAGATTTTGTGGGGAAAAAACGTAAGGAAAATTGCAGTGCACGCTCTTACTCTTCATCTATGTCATTAATTGACACGACCTAAACAATAAAGCATAGATCATATAGATATAGGTATTATTTTTCATCTTTAGTGGTGGAATTATTCAGCGCCATCTATGAAAATTATCTCGAACGTTGCCTGGAAACCTCCTCATTACTTATTACCTACACTAGCTGATGGCCACAACTTCGTCCGCGTGGAATCAGGTTCTTAAAAATCCCGTGGGAACTCTTTGATTTTCCGGGATAAAATGTATTCTATGTCACTCTACAGGTCTTTATAGATACCCATGCAAAAATCACGTCAATCCGTTGCACCGTTGCGACGTGATTGAAGGACAAACCAACAAACAAACACATTTTCGGAATTTCGCAAGCAAGTAAGCAATACTAAGTTACTTACATAATAATAGGTATATTTCTTTAATTATAATATAATAATAAATGAGAAGCTTATAATTACTGTTCCTAATTCCTCTACAATTCAGAAAAGAAATTGTGGTGCAAGTATAAATATTTTGCCAATTGATGTTAATAATCTGATGAGTTCCCAACAGAATACTCCATATATTATGATAACTAGATGATGCTAGCGGCGGCTCCGCGTGAATCTAAGTAATTTTTTAAAAATTTGATGGGAACTCTTTAATTTTCCAAAATAAAAAGTAACCCATTTGTCTGTCACCGGTTTACAAGATAACTGTATACATACTTGAATTTGGTATTTAAATTACATCACATTGGTTAAACAGATGGATTGAGAAAAGTGGACAGACAGACACACTAAGTAAGTAAGTAAGTATGAATTTAATTTTTATCATAATAATTCGCAAAGCTGAACAATATTGTATTGAAGTGAAATCTGGAAAATCCTAAATATATAAAATGAAAAGGTGACTGACTGAATGACTTATCAACGCACAGCTCAAACTACTGAATGGATCAGGCTGAAATTTGGCATGCAGATAACTATTATGAGGCATCAGCTAAGAAAGGATTTTTGAAAATTCATCCCCTAAGGGGGTGAAATAGGGGTTTGAAATTTGTAAAGTCCACGTAGACGAAGTCGCGTGCATAAGCTAATAATATGACAAAAACCGGCCAAGTGCGAGTTAGGCTCGCGCAATGAGGGTTCCGTACTATTTCCGTATTTTTTCGACATTTTGCACGACAATTCAAAAACTATGATGCATAAAAATCTGTAGATAGAATGTACAGGTGAAGACCTTTCATATGATACCCCACTTGATATAGTCACTCACTTCCAAAGTTGAAAATACTAATTATTAGTTCATGACCACAATTTAATTTTTTTGTGTGATCTAACCCTAAATTCACGGTTTTCAGATTTTTCCCCAAATGTCAGCTATAAGATCTACCTACCTGCCAAATTTCATGATTCTAGGTCAACGGGAAGTACCCTGTAGGTTTCTTGACAGACAGAGGGACAGGTAGACAGACAACAAAGTGATCCTATAAGGGTTCCGTTTTTCCTTTTGAGGTACGGAACCCTAAAAATGGTGACAAATTATTGCTTATGCTATGCCTATTCTAAATTTCTTATAAGAGGTTGATTGCAACTACTTATAATACTATTTACCAAAAATATCTAGCAAGAACAGTTTACAGGATTTTGTAAAAAGATGCATATGTAAAAACCTGATGGACTTAAAGCCAGCGTGTGCCAGACTTTCGTTAATTTATAAAAGCTGAAAGTTTCTCTGCATATTGTCTGCAACATGACGAATGTGTGTTTGGATGTTTGTTTGGATCATGGTGGCTTTAGTGGTAATAAAGGTGTAGAAAGTTGTACGTCATAGTATAAAGTCTAATTTTTTATGTCACTTTTTTGTCACTTTGTATGTGTTGTTTTATACTTTGATGTAAGATTTTTACACCTTTATTGCCTGGTATCTCCCAAAGCAACCATGATTCAAACAAACGTTCCTCCCAGTGTTAGGGATCACGTGCCAGACCTTCGTTGTTTTATAAAATAACGAAGGTCTGGCACGCGCTGGTTCTCTCTCTAGGAGTTTCTTGACCCAGCAATTGAGCTGTACTGTACATAATTAATAATAATCAAATCAAATGGTTTTCTCTTTTATATTTAAGTGTTTTTCTAAAAAACATTGTTTTGGCAACTTGAAGACAAGTTTTAGAAATCACTTCAGATTTCTGTTAACTTGCCTCTCGATAGAAATGCTAGTGCAGAAAACTATGTATGTACCATTGGACTTAACTACTATAACGTTTATACTTATCTACTCTTATCAATTATCATGTAAAGTTCCACAAACAATATAATACTACTAGCAACTGCAACTTCTTCCGTGTGGAATTAGGTTTTTTAAAAATCCCGTGGGAACTCTTTGATTTTCCGGGATAAAAAGTAGCCTATGTCACTCTCCAGGTGTTATCTATACCCATGCAAAAAATCACGTCAATCTGTTGCACCGTTGTGACGCGATTCAAAGCGCGGGTCAAAGGACACGATGGAGACCAGGGAAACGAGGCGGCCGACGCACTAGCACGAAAGGCTACGACATTGAAGGTGATCGGGCCAGAACCTATTGTTCCCATACCCTTCAGTGAGTATAAAACCTGGTTGCATGAACTAACACAAAAAGAGCATTCCCAACTATGGGCGAACACAACAGACTGCAGGCAAGCCAAAGAGGCTTTCCCCAACATAGACAAACGGCAAACTAACAAACTACTCCGCCTGGACAGAGGTAAACTTAGGAAGGTGGTGGGACTCATAACAGGGCATAGCCCACTAAACAAACACCTTTTCGTTATAGGTGTCACCGACAGTCCTTTGTGCAGGGCATGCATGGAGGTCGACGAAACACCGACGCACGTGGTCCTAGAGTGCACGGGCGTAGCAGAACAACGCGAACGCCATTTGGGTTCCCCGACCTCATTCCATGAAGCCCTCGGCAACCTGGGCGGTCTACTCGGCTTCTGGAGTGAGCTTGGATGGCTGGAGTGAAGACTTCAGCGGGGAGGGGCAATGCACGCACAACAGACGGAAACGTTTAAGTGCGGAAACCAGCCCAGAGCGAAGAAGAAGAAGAAGAAGTGACGCGATTGAAGGACAAACCAACAAGTTGAAGTGATAATAAGACCAATTTAGCATGCCAGAAATGGCCGATTACATTGATACTTATTTACCTTAAATATTTTACTACCATTGTTACATGTATTCTAGCAAAATGAAGGATTTATGATTTATAATTTAAAAGAGAGTTCAAAACACTGTGTGGACCACTTTTAAAATTGTGTATGTACTATTTATTTTGTACTGTTTACTATTTTAACATTAAATTATCCTTAAAAAGCTTTAGTATTCAGGCATTAGGTTATACAAAGTATTGTATCTAATACTTCCCATGAGATATATTTAATGTTTACCAAAGTACTACCTTAAAAGTATTTCTGTTATTATTATGATACAATTTCTATAATTGTCTTTGAATTACTTACTTAAAGCAATTTAAGAGCATAAGCTTATTTATTACTTATATCTTCTAAATATATAAAAGGAAAAGGTGATTGACTGACTAATCTATCAACGCACAGCTCAAGCTACTGGATGGATCAGGCTGAAATTTGGCATGCAGAAAGCTATTATGACATAGCCATCTGCTAAGAAAGGATTTCTGAAAATTCAACCCCTAGGGGAGGGGTGAAAACAGGGTTTGAAATTTGTGAAGTCCGCGCGGACGAAGTCGCGAGCATAAGCTAGTATCACATAAAAAACTACAGTAACCTAAACACTAGCTTGAATTAGTGTTTTAATATTATTAAAGTACTTCTTGGCTATAGTATTGTGTACATATTAAAAGCTTACATACCCAGAAATTGGCTAACAATGCTAAATGGTAGTCACTTGGAACATCAACAACAGCTCTTAAATGACAATAATACAGTTAGGTAGTACAGCTAACAGGACAGAGGAAGTTCAATGAATATGGCCATAGTCAAAGATATTTCTTGTTTGATTTAAGCATTTTTTTTACTTCTATGGTAAGATTTAAACATGGATCTAGTTCTATTGATTTCAAGTGCATAATACAGTTAAATGCACTTAAGATTTAGTTAATAGAATGAGATGTAAAGAAATCACTGACAAGACAAAGAATCAATCAGACACTATATTAAGTAATATGATTTGTATTTAGTACATCACATTGACTGGGCTCCAGATTCAAATATGAAGATGGAGAAACACTGTAACAAAATAAAGATGACTCACCGCTGTGTTCAGTGAATATGTTCGAGCCGAGCATGCGGGGGTCTTTGGGCACCCGAGGCTTGTTCCTCGCCGAGCGCATGGACGCGCCGCTCGCCGTGCCGCGCTCCTTCGCCTGCTGAGCCCCCATCTTGTGCTGTCACCGCCGCCACCCTCTCGGCTTCGACACCGGCGAACGACTCCTCGCCCAGACACTAATTCAATAAGTCTATCGATACCACAACGTACACATAGTCCATCCTCAATAAAATCCTCACTATTCCAGTTTTTTAAAGTCAATTACGAAGTAAAGCAAAGCCTAACTAATCAAACTAACGTATACGACCGGATTCAACCATTTAAGAAAAAAACATTACCGGATTGAATTTAGTGATATAAAAAACACAACCTCCGCCATTATGTGTGACTGCCACAGACAGTAAACACAGACTAGTTAACTCATAGAGCATAAGAGTTAACCAGAGAAATGATAGAAGCACAGATCTATGTTTTAAGCCTACTTTACACGCATTAAGTTGTTTAACTAGTTAATGACTTGGATTTCAATAACAAATTAATTCCCGGTGATTATTAAATAGAGGGTCTTCCAAAATACGTGAAATCCACGTCCTTTATTAGTTTTAAGTGTAACAACCATTTTAATTTAGCGATTAAACTAAAAAAGTGGTACGTCATTATGATGTGACGTCACATTCCACTATTTCCATCCAGAGGTAATAATCCATGTACATAAAAATTCTTTGGTATTTTATGATTTCATATATATGTTGACTTTTGATAAAAAGTCACTGATTTGACTAGTTTGTCACTAGCGACTTAATTTTAATTTTAAGTAAGCGCACGAATCTATAGGTACTAGATTCGTGAGTAAGCGTTTTCACCGTAGATAGAGTAATAAAGGTAGATTGAAGTACTGTGTAACCGCGTATGAGATAGCGATAGCACGACGTAACGATGAATAACACGACAATTATTACCATTGTTTAGTAGTCAATATTTGTATTAACCGATCAACAATATTTGTATTTTAAACGTTTTTTGTGTGAAAACAAGTAAATAACTAATGAGAAATACAATTAGTTACGCCACGAATTCTCAAAGTTTGTTTTGCAACTTAAGTTGCATTCCTTGTATGTATTCTTGAAAAAAACCAGTTACACAATAAGGGACAAAAAATAGGTTAGCTGCGTCTCTGTTTATCACATTAGTAACTTTATCTGTGCTCTCTTTTTAGGATGAATGAGAAAGCAAACGTTCATGTATCTACCCTTATTACTCTATCTACGGCTAAAGAATAAATTATTTTCTTGTAACTTGTTGTACGGCTCCGGGTACTTGTTTTCTGAGCCTGAATGCCAACTGTCATTATATTAAATACGGGTAACATTGACACAGTAGCAGGAGTTTTTAGAATGCCATTAAAAAACTTTTGCGTAAATTATGTACCTACCTACCTATGTGGAATATTAAATTGATTAAATTAGTACGTCCAAATGAGTCCAAGACTGTCCAAGAGCTTAGATAGACTTAAAAATTATTTGCAATACAAAAAACAAAGATGTAAAGAAAGTCGTAGATGTTTTTTTAAATCGAACTCTTAATAATAATGATAATTGTGGATAACAACATTAACTTAACTCGAGATACAGCCCGTGGGCAGACAGACGGACGGACGGGCGGGGCGGACGGACAGCGGAGGTGTAGTAATAGGGTCTCGTTGGCACCCTTCGGGCAAAGATAATATATACTTGTTTAATATATTATCTTTGCTTCGGGTACGGAACTCAAGAAGCAAACTAAAGCCAATAATTCTAAATAATAGCTTTCAATGAATAAACAATGAAAAATGTTGTTACCTCATCCATCCACACTAATATTATCCGTACTAATGTAAATATATAAAAGAAAAAGGTGACTGACTGCTGATATATCAAACGCACAGCTCAAACTATTGGACGGATCAGGCTGAAATTTGAGACGCAGATTGCAATTGGCAGATAGCTATTATGACGTAGGCATCCGCTAAGAAAGGATTTTTGTAAATTCAAGCCCTAGGGGGGGAAATAGGGGTTTGAAATTTGTGTAGTCCGCGCGGACGAAGTCGCTAGCATAAGCTAGTATTATTATAGATGCGAACTATAAAAATTAAAAAAATTGCGCAACGATACTTCATAATCGATACTATTTCTGAATAAAACAAATATTTTTTTCCAATATTATATTATTGCGCCTTAACAAATTTATAACAAAAAATAACAAAGGACAGTGCCCAAAATTCATAGAATAAAACCCAGCGTTGATTAAAATAATTTATACCTACATCTTTTTTCTATATACAAAAATAATGTGTTGCTGATCGCATATCTCGAGATCAGCTGAACCGATTTCGGTAATTCTTTTTGATAATATTCCTTGAAGTACGAGGATGGTTGTTACGGAGAGAAAAATTTAAAGTATTGAAAAAAAATTAAAAAATCGACTGAGGCGGTACGAAGTTCGTCGGGTCAGCTAGTATTAAGTATAGGTATACCAACAAATAAGTTATCGGTTTATTTTTAGTATCTCCAAAGTACGGCACACATTTATATTTTGTATGAGTTTTGTGTTTCGTTCTGGTTACTCCATAGTCGCACACATTAATAAGCCTACCCACCTATACCTAAATAGGGGGTAAGGGAAATTTATAGTACTAGGAGCTCTAAGGTATGACACTGGTCTTTTGCCGGTTTGTATTATTATCTTGGTAAAAGAGAAGACTAATAAAATTGTGCCTATATCTACATCTTCAATCTCTTGCACTCATTTTTTTACAACAATACAAAAGATAATTAAGTTACAACGTTGTTGCCTCTCGGTGGCTAAGTAGTTCATTTAATGAGAAACTATTTGTAACCTATTTATACGCTATCTTTAGTACAATACCTAATAATAATCGTTGGTCTCTTTAGGGATTCTAAACCTCTGTACGATTTAACCGTTTGAGGTCAAATTCCCATAATAATATTATACAGACCTAAAATTATTTGTGCTCATTTAGACGCACAACGCCAAAAACGCAAAATGCCAAATTTAAAATTGTTATTACGTTAGGTCATGTTTTTTGTTCATTTTACTAAGTAACATAACTATTTTAGTGTGTATGCGCTTTGGCGTTACTCGATTTGGCATTTAGCCTCTATGCTATGTAGGTATTATGTAAATTTGGCAGTCTGCGTACCGTTTTACATTTTACGTTTTTGGCGTTGTGCGTCTAAACAGCTATCAGCTATGCTAGTTACGACACACGTCTATACGTTAGTAGCAGACTCCAGCAGTAGTTAACCACACGAACGAACTTGCAAGAAACAGATTAGGTAGTCATACCTACTTACTGTGCATTACTATAATTATATTAATCGGCGCTGGTCATTTTTGGGCATTCTCTTATTACAAGAATTCAATCATTATTCCTACAGCTCTACCTAGTAAGAACTAACTAAAACAACAATAAATAAAACAAGGAACTTATGTAAAGTAAGTACTTTCTAATATTATTAAATTATAATATTCCTAATATTTATTTGTACCTACGTGTATTTATTTGATAATTAGACAATTTAAAAGCAGATTTTTGTTCATTTTAGGACATAGGTAATACCTACGGGTAACATTATCTATTAAGTATTTGTAGATAATGAAGAAAGTTTTGAAACTTTGACAGTAGGTAGGTATTAGGATCTACTAAAAGTCCTGATGAATTGTAGGTGAGTGGAAAAGATGGGAGGTATGTAAAAAAGGTGCCTTTTTATTCACCAGACCACCAGAAGGTGGGAGGTAGATACCTAAATGTTTTGGATGTACCTACTTATCAAAAATTGTTTATCAACGCCAGAAGTCTAAACGGGTGAAGGCATTCCTCTTATAGGTGACAAAACAACAACATGATGGGTGGGTGCTTTGTTTTTATTATTTAGCTAAATATCTCGTGTTCTGATGGATCTATGGAAAGATTACCTGAACCAAAATTAAAAAGATCCATTTTATCCCTAATGCCCCAAGTTTTCGAGATCATCGCATACAAAATTCAAACATTGTATGTTGTTGGTATGATGAATTAGTAGATCCTTTCCTTCAATATTGCAAAGTTTCAAAACTTTCAGAATGGTGTCCAGAAAAAAACTTACACTAGACCCATTATTGTTACACCTTTCAATGAATGAACAATAAAAAAGTTATAGTAAAAAAAAATAGAACCACAAATTATGATGAATTCTTTAAAATAAAAGAGAATTTATTTATTGAACATACCTACCTATCTTCTGCTTGTATATATTTTTATACAGGTAGGATGATCTGATCGCACGTTACAATATGCAGTGCAGTAGAGCCATTTGGGCCATTTTAAACATTTTCCATATTTGTTAGCGTGACTTTTACAAAAAATTATTATTGAGCACTGATACGGATTTATCGAAAAAAACCTTAGTAGGATATATTTACACTACCGAATCTAAATACTGAACAATTCATTTAGTGCATATCTGCCAAAAGGATTGGACAGTACAGCCTCATAGAATATTTTGTATTACTAGAGCACAAAACGCGAGATTATTATAGTCTAATAATCTACAAAATAGGGAAAAATCTTTATACCCGAGCCGCAGACGTTAGTACATTATAATTCAATGGCCGCAGACGAGGATGTGACTTAGTTAATTAATATCACTTTCCGAGCAAATACCCATATTAAAAATGTTTTTTCGCGTGTGTATGACTAAACTAGGTATATTATAATGACTAATGTACGATCATAACACTATGGATCTTTAATACTAGGTAATTGACCCTGGGAATGTTATATTTATATAAATCATTTAAATATAATAATATTACAATAGGCTACTTGACTCATATCTAATTTCGTCCAATAAATGATTATTTATTATAGTATTTTGCTTAAGACAACGAAATATATCAATAACAATTATTAAAAACGCAGGATGGATATATAAATCCAATTTAAAAAAATACAGTTTTTATTTTTATTTGAAACGCAGAAAACGCTGTCAGCCATGATGTGACGTCATTAAATATGTAAACAAAGAAATGTCATCCCTATGTCACGCGGGGACTAACGTAGTATCCATATATATAAAATTTCAAGTCCTGACTAACTTATATATCAACGCACAGCCTAAACATCTAAACAGCTGGTCCTAGATACATGAAATTTGGTGGGTGTGTTCTTTGTAGGTAAAGAGAAGGTATCCACTAGGAAAGGATTTTTTGAAATTCCACCCCTGAGTGGGTTAAATGGGGGTTTAAAATTTATGAAGTCCACGCGGGCGAAGTCACGAGCATAAGCTAGTTTTTATATATTTCTAAAAACTCATAGTAAACGTAAAAAAATATCGTTTTCTCTTTATAAATTGAATAAGTTATTAAGTAAGACTTACAACAAAGTGATCTTTGCAAAAATAAATTTGGTAGTTAGTCATATAGGATCCCTTTAAGCAAGTCTTCGCGTGTTACGTATATTTATTTCACTGGGCACTCTAATCCACAACTTTCCTGTGGTCTTTATCGATGCGTTTTAAAGATTCTCAGATGATACAATAACGATAATTACTATATTTTTCATGTAAACTAGTATAAAAGTCATGTTTATTAAACTTTGGGAGGTTATGCTGTTGTTTACAAATGCATGACGTCAGAGCACAGATAATCTATCGGCCAAACATGGCCGACAGTGTTTTCACCTGTCTAAGAAAAATATATTTTTAAATTAAAGTTTTACGGTTTTTAGGGCGCCAAAAAATATAGTGTTAATTTTTTTGATCTAATAGGACAAATATTAACCATTTAAGACCTACTTAAAAAAAGTGTCAACTAGCCTATTACATTAGGGTGCCTTCAAATTAACTGCAGAGTGCCGCGCGAGGGTAGAGCGGCTGCAGCGCTGAGACCTCGTTGCTGCCTACGCACGGCACTTTGCCGCTAATTTGAAAGTGCTCTATAATTCAATATTGATATAATTCAATATGATATTTCAATAATTTTGATGTGTCAAGCAACATAAATATTCCTAAATCTACAGTAAGATTTAAAAACATTTATTATTTTATGTAGGTAGACTGGTACCTCTCTATATTATGTATAATGTAAATAAATAATTATTTAAATAATAAAACTTTGCTGTCCTGTTGGTAACCATAGTAATTTATTCGCATACACCTATCTAATTTTATTGTTAATAACTAAAAGCCCTATATTGTCCTGTCCGCCTTTATTGATATTCTACACATCAGCATATCTCTATCTTTTTCATAATTTTACTAATTACCTTTTAATAGTTATTTTTGTACAACCTATTTATATTTAAATAGATAACACGTGCGGATCATGTTTTTACTTACCTATTTATTTTATTTTCGGAATCAATTATATTCTAAACACACCTAGTATTTCTTTGGCACCTACGCTTTGGCAATTGTCTTAATTTAATAAGGTCGGACTTAGTAGGTTAAATGGTGCTAATTCGGATGTACAAAGTCTAACTAAATTAACAGTTCTAAAATTGTTAGAAATCTTTTTCATTATGTGGATATGGATAATGATAGCATAACATTAAGATGTGTCAATTTATTTGACTTAGTGCAATACATACATATTTAGAGATTTATTTAAATGTTATACATAGTCCAAAGCCGGAATGCTGCCACTTTTCTTCGCACTTCAAAACACAATTCAAAATTAATTATAAAATTAACTCAACTCATATCTACCTAATTATTCCATACGTAGTCCAGAGCCGAATTGGTAAAACTGATAGGTGACTAGGAATTAAGATACTTCTGGACTGGCTTAAAAACTCATAAGGCAGTAGCCGTAGTTTTGGCTTTAGACTAAGCGCTCTCGGCATTTCTGATGATTGCCTAGACTAATCACAATGTGCCGGCGTTTCGGCTTTGGACTATAACATGGATACAACCGAAGCACCAGGTTGGTTCATAATTGGAATACCTTTTGAAGATGCATCGATGAAGCATCAATAATAATTAATAGTTGCAAAATAATAAATAGTTGCGTAATTATACCTAAGGTAAAATTTTCGATTAGTAATAATTTATTTGTTAAATTGCCTGTCACCTCAAAACATCAAATACTTAATAGATAGGTAGGTAGGTACATGGTATTCAAATGGAGCGAAATCACCACCAGAAGCAAAACTCAGGCACCCGGACATATTATATTAAATAGGTAGGATATGCCTTCGGATATTTCTATCATTAATAAATTAATGATTTTAGGTATATTAATACAGTATCTAATATCTAACTAATACATAAATAATAATATGTATAAATTTATTGGCTTTAAGCAATACGTAGGTAGGTATATCTTCCTACTGTTACCAACACCTACCTACATAGTTAGGTTCTATTACCTATTTATATTTAGATATAATTTTAATACTACTTATAATTACTTACACTCGTACCTAATAATTAATCATAAATACTGATCAATTAGTTTTGTTTGCGTCTTTTATTTTCTTATAGCTATTGAATATCATCAATTCCATATTCTAAAACCTTTCTGAAGCGTACCTACTCGTTCGAAGAATGACTCAAATAAGTAGGTTTTCTTTTATCTACTATGGCTGCATAATTTAGAATATTGATAAAACGGTAATTAAGACAAATACAATATGTATAAAGGTACATTTACTGGGACGACATTTTTTCTATAATATTTAAATATAACATGTATTTCACTATGAAAGTAGATAGGTAGTTACCTAGGTTAGGTAGGTATCTCAGTAAGGTATGTCAGTAAAAGTACCATCAGATGAAATTAACTTACTATCCTATCGATACTAATATAACAATACCTTGACAATACTTATTTTCTAAGGAAGTACATTATTTAATAATTATGTATCTTTAAAATGTATACCATAGTTCCAGTCTGGCTACCTACATTTAATGTTAGGTAGCTACGTAGGAATAAGTATATTATCATTAATATCTAGTTTTTATCACACTCCAATTACTGTTAATGTCACAGCACATACTTTACCCTATAAATTTCAACTTATTCTATATTTATATATATATATATATATATATATATATAAATATATATATATATATATATATATATATATATATAAATATATATATATATATATATATATATATATATATATATATATATATATTTATATATATATATATATACTTATAATATATTATATCGGTCCTACGTACATATTTTCGTGAACAGACAGAAAAATAATAATGCTATCTAGCCATTCACACATGAGTAACAAAACTTTGTCTTGAACTCGAGCTTATTAATCACATGGTACCTAATAAGATGAGAGCATATTCAATGGTCTCTATCTGTGCCTTAGTAATCTTCTTTATTAATAATAATAATGAGGTATCGTTAAGTAGTTTGTGAGTTCGTATGTAGGGGGTACCTAATCTCCGGAACATCTGATTCTGAAAATTCTTTCACTGATAGATACTTAAGTTATTCCCCCGAGTGCGATAAACTATAACATTGAAAAGGGGAGACGTTGAAGAAGAGAACTATACTGAGTGACCATAGACCATAATTGGCTCCCTCAGAGCAAGTTTGTTAAATGTCTGGTCAGACGTTATAAGCCCCGCAAATTGCTAATGCGTGTGGCCGCCATTTTAGTGACGTCAGCACTAGACTGAAGTTTCGAGCTGATGGTATATTTTTACTTAACTATACGTCAAATGACTTCATTTCGATGTTAATGAGACATGGTTCCAGCGCAATAGCAATTTGTGGGACTTACACTTACATATTAATTAATTATTATTAATTTTGACCACCTATAAAATTAAGACACATTTTTGGACAGAATAGCAACACTTAAGATTTAAGTACCTCCGGCACTTTCTAAGATAATCTTAGTATTTATTTTGTTTAATCTTATCTAATATCTTTTTTTAAAGATTTTTAGTTTGAGCAATAGAGTAATAAATATTTAAATTATAAACATACACTATCGATGTAGAGAATATTATAATGAAGTCAAGAAGATAAAGGACTACCTATTATTTCGGCTCCGGTTTAAAAATGACCAGCTGGAAGAAAAAGTACCCAAGTAGGTACTAGGTAGGTACCAACCTTCCTAAAGCAGTTGCCTAAAGCAAATTGCCATCGAATCTAAGTAATAATTAGTAAAAAAAATTACTCATAGAGTTAAAATGGGGCGTGAGAAGTCATTTTGTACGGACTATACCTACATTTCGTCGATGAATCTTGAGCCTACAGACAAATCAAACTAAGTAGATACATAAATGAATTAATTACTGATCGTCTTACCACAAAAATATTTAAATAATAAGCATAAATTTCTGTACCACAAACAACAAATAAATGTATAATCCGTACAAAATGACTCCTCACACGCCATTTTAACCCTACCGTCATGCCAAAAATATGTTCACCTTTATCTAAACTAAACTCGTACTAAAATCGTACTTTTGACATGAATTTTGACACAAAAAGTTAAAATGGCGTGTGAAGAGTTATATTTAACGCGTTATATCTGATATATATTTTGATATATGATTGATGACTAAATCAATTTTCATATTAACTATTTGATAGTAATATTACCTACCTATTATATTTTAGAAAATGGACAATTCGTTTATTTATCACATACTCACTTTCTTAATAAGTATTTTCACTACCTCCTGAGCGCATTGATTCTACAAAGGTTCCGTTCCCGGGTAGGGCAATTTGGAAATTTATAATTTCAGTATTATTGTGTATGGTCTGATCTAGTGGTAGACTTCGACCGCTACTGTCAGACTACCAGAAAAACCGCACAGTGATTAAGCATTACGATACGGATGCCACGCAAAAACCGAAGATGGGTATGGGTTTAAATTATTATAACTGTCATTCCCCTTCCAAGTTAGCCCGTTCCTATCTTAGATTGCATCTTTAATTACCACCTCAGGAGATAGCTCGTAAAATATAGGTAGGTACCATTATAAAAGAATATCACAAGATGACTATTAAAATCATCATCATAATGATTACTCTATTTTCGGCCCACCACTGAGAATGGATCTCCTCTCTGAATGAGGAGAGTTTAGACTTTACACACCTTTGAAATATTATGGAGAAGCAGGAGAGTAGGTATATTATATTATATTATGGTATATTATACTTAATTGCTTAAAAGTAAAAAGCACACAGCTTCGAAAAGTTAGAGGTGCATACCCAGAATCGAACTCCGATCTCCCGAATAGAAGGCAGACGTCATAACCGGGCTATCAAAAGATCAGACTTTAAAATATTTTAGCTTATCATAATTATTTTAAATGGTTGTGTAAGTATTTCAGTGTTGTAATTTTAAAAAATCTACTTACGTTTAAAATTCAATTAATTACGCAATGTCATAGTTCCCTTGGGTTAAGACATATATACGAGTATACCTAAGTCACTATTCAGTAATTATAGTCCTACTATTTTTCGTCATAGTGGTTTTATACCGTACAAACTCTCCATGGATATGTAGAGAGCCTATAACGACTGATTTGCCACTATCCAGGCAGTCGCGCTTCATAAAAATCTACTTTTAAAATTCAATAAATTGCACAATATCATAGTTCCCTTAAGTTAAGACAATATACAAGTAAACCTAGGTCACTATGCAGTAATTATAGTCCTAAGTATTGTTCGTCATAGTGATTTTATATCGTACAAACTCTCCATGGATATACAGAGAGCCTATAACGATTGGTTCGCCACTATCCAGGCAGTGGCGCTTCTTCATAAAAATCTGGTTCGTCATCTTTGTCAATATCTTTTTGGGCACCGTCCAACTGTAAAAAAAAAGATATTACATAAGTACAAACTAAACACAGCGCTATTGTATAAGTTCGACTTATTTATAGCACAAAATTATTTTAAAAGCTAACTCGTTGCATCATCAGACGCTTTCGTCAAATTGCTAATGATCTTACTACATCCCTACGTTCTTATCATAGAATTATCACATCACTGGTACTTATAAATAAATTTTTCTTATGACGAAATATCTTAATATATTATTAGGTGATGCCCGCGACTTCATTCGCGTGGATTTAGATTTTTAAAAATCTCGTGGGATCTCTTTGATTTTCCGGGATAAAAGCAGCCTATGTCCTTACCCGGGATGCGAGCTATCTCTATATCAAATTTCGCCAAAATCGGTTGAACGGATGGATCGTGAAAAGCTAGCAGACAGACAGACAGACATACTTTCGCATTTATAATATTAGTATGGATATGCAATACCTCTACAAACGTAGACATGAGACAATTTACTTATAAAAGCTAATAATGTCTATACGAAATGGAATAAGTATCGTGACTTGACAAAATATGGTGTTTGACTAAGGCCGTGATTACACTTGTAAGTTTTACTCACGTAAGTTGTAAGACTATTATTATAACGCGTAAAATTTAACTCCTTACGCGCCATTTTACCTTTTTGTGTCAAATTTCATGTCGAAAGTACGATTTTAATCCTTAAGTTAAAAGTGAATCGTCCTTTGACGGGACAGTTGACATATAGAGTTAAAATGGAGCGTGAGGAGTCATTTTTTACGAACTATACGATAAACTACTTATTTGTTCACAATAGTGAACTTGCTGTAAGCAACTTACGTGAGTAAAACTTACAGATGTAATCGCAGCCTTTGTCTGAAATGATTTCAAAGTAGGTATATGTTTATTGAAAACTTCTGAACCCATTTTGAGAATCTTAAATAGGACACAACAAAGAATTCATATAAAGATAACAGTGGAAATCTATTCATGATTATTGCACCCCACCTACTTATCTAAAAAAAACACTAAAAATCGACATACCTACTTACTCCTCTCTCATTACAAAACATTTCATCTCTACTACTCATTTTAAAACAATTTTATTTAAAAAATGGCTTATGTATTATTCTAAGATTACTTGTTCAAGTACATACCGCTCGTAATTGCAATGGTGTAAAGATGTAAGCAATAGCCATACGCAGGGGTACCATGAGCACCAAGAAGAACGGAAGAGCCAGTGAGAACTGCGAAGACTTGATACCGTAAAGAAGGCAAATCCCAGCAAATTGAATCAATGTGTAGAGATGCATCTTCATTGTTGGAACCTGATGAGGAAAAGAAGTAGGTAGATGGTTAAATAAAACATTACCTACCTATAGTTACATAAATCTAGAAAGTAATGCAACTAGGGCTAAATATAACAGAAGTTTCCGTTTTTTTCTAAGTAAATGTATACATTATTCATATATCGCTATAAGAGTGGTTGACAAGTTAGTAAAAAAATCGTGTAAAATAAAATAAATTCGCTCAATTTTTTTAAATAAATAAAATGAATTTGCATGCGGCTCGGCTCGGGAAATTGTAATAGCAGATAGAAGTGAAATAGCAGCTATCTATAGAAGATACCTTCTTGTAATGAAGAAGACACTAACTCCCGTAACACACTTTATACTTTTTTGGTACCTAGAGGCCAATTTAATCATGTGAATATTGTATTTTTGCAAGTAAAGAGATTTATTTATTTATTTAATAAATCTAACAATCACTTACCCTTCGGACATATGGTATTTGAGGGTGATGTTTCACAGGCTTTAGCAGTAAGATGAATCTGTCCCAAAATTGTATACCACCAAGAGCCGAGATACCCATGTACAGGAAAACACCAAATAGCACAGCCATCGGCACCAATCTCAGCCAACGGGATGCCAGCACAGAAATTCCCACAAGTAGAGCGACCAAGAGACCAGTCAAGCGTTGTTCTGTTGAATAAAAAACATAAAATAAGTAATCTCTCAAATCATTGGACATTATTTTTTAATTTCCTATTTTTGTTCTTTTACCTACTACCAACTTGCTTACATAATCACAATTCCGCTTACATTAAGTTTCCATCTTCCACTATTGAACGACGTGGGAAGACTACGTAGTAGTGCAGACATTTAAATAGTTTGAAGATGAGGGAGAACCAGGTCAAAACGTTTTAGAGCACACGATTTGAAATATGTGTATCTTGTACAACAAAGCTTTTTTGCTATTGCAAACAAAATTTTTGCTGATTTTGCTAACTTTGAAGTATTAAACTGACCAATGTTTTATCGCCGATGAGTCTTTAATCGCGGTGATCCACGGAATATTGTGATATTTTGTGATTACCGTAAACTCACCTTTAACTTCGACGATGTGAGGTTTGTCACCAGGAGCGTGGGTGGTGGACATGACGGTTAGTGCAGAGACATGGCTGACCGATCGCACTGTCGCCACGCACTGCCACGGCGCACCGAACATACCACACACCGCGTTTACTAGCGACATCACCACGATATCCATGTGGAATCCGCTGCCTTTCTTCAGCCGACGTTCAGGCTTATCAATGATAAGTCTGTAATTAAACGCATTGATCTATACCTAGACATACGAATCGTAAACAATTTAAGTTGAAATAGGTAGCTTTTATTCAATTCGCATAGGTATCTTGCAAAAAAACTGCCCAATTCGCAATGCATAGTAACTTTATCATTTAAATTAAAAACTATTAGAAAACTATTGTTAAATAAATAATCAAAATTTTACTACATGAGTACTCATGATCTAAACAGCTTTTCAAATATTTAGTAGGCAGAAAGTGCAAATCAATCATTCATTTAAAAATAAAAATATAAACAAGTTTTCTTTTATAGATTCTATGTCTTATAATTTATTCTTTTATGTTCATAATACTAAAGAAAATCTTACTCAGCGATATGAGTCTCCATAAAGACAATGATGTAGACCATGAACGCTGGTAAAGCCATGGCAAAGGCTGCCCACATTGGGATCGTCTCTAGGCCAGGATTTAGAGGCACCAGCCAAGAACGGTCGGATGTTGGGTTTAGGCCATCTGGGACTTGTAAATTATCAGTCCAAACTGGAACCAGGCTAGATACTCCGACCATCAAGACAATTGCTATGGGCACACCGAAGTCGCCTAGAGCACGACGAGCCTGAATAAATTTGGTGAGTTAAATAATTGCCGGACAGCCTGATTATAAAATAAAAAATGCCTAAATATACAAATTATATATAAAGTAAAAATAATACAGAATGCCAACTAATTAAACTCACACTACGTCCTAGGAACTTGCCGTTACGGAATATGCGCAAGTAGTAGGCGATGATGAAGGTAGACAAAGTCAGAATTGTGCAAAATAGAGCTGTGTTCGGTCGTGGTAACAATATATCGTGCGGCGGAGATATTGGTTGAGCCAGAATCGTCTCATTACCTGAGAATAAACATTTTATTATATTTAAGACTAGCTAGCATTTATGCTCGCGGCTTCAACCGCGCTACACAAATTTCAAACCCCTATTTCACCGCCTAAGGGGTAAAATTTTCAAAAATCCTTTCTTAGCGGATGGCTAAGTCATAATAGCTATCTGCATGCCAAATTTCAGCCCAATCCGTCTAGTAGTTTGACCTGTGCGTTGATAGATCAGTCAGTCAGTCACCTTTCCCTTTTATATATTTAGATTTCTGTGTGTTGCTTACAAATTTTTCTTGTTTCGTAATATTGTGTCGCTCTTTTATTCCAAAATAAAGAATTGTTTAGGTATTTAATTTAGTAAAACAAAGATTTTACATTTTGAGCAAATCTAAGACGGAAAAGCCCTATCCTGCTAATAATATAATTATAAAAGTGTCTCTTATTTGTACAGAGCCTCAATAGCTCAACCGGTATAGGAGTGGACTGAAAACCGAAAGGTCGACGGTTCAAATCCCGCCCGTTGCACTATTGTCATACCTACTCCTAGCACAAGCCTGACGCTTAATTGGAGAGGAAAGGGGAATATTAGTCATTTAATATGGCTAATATTCTTTTAAAAAAAAAAAAAATATTTATGTTTTAGTCATGCCGTAGCAGAGCAAAGGATCTACTTGATTTTTCGTATGGATATAGTTGAAGACCTGTATCATGACATATTTACTTGATATTCCGGAAAATTAAAAGAAATTATCATGGGATTTTAAATAGCTTAATTCACATGGACGAAGATGCTGTGTAGGTATATTACATACTTAATATATCATACTATAATGGATCGAAACAATTTAATTATTCCTATACAAATACCTATATGACTAAATCCAAAGACATCAATACCTGTGATTGTGAAATTCGATGCTTCTGTATCATTTGATATACTTGTGACATTCGGGCAATAATCATAGATCAGCGGATGAGCACGATACACGTTGACAATATTAGTAATAGGCTCCGATATGAAGATCAGAGATATTAAAAATGCGAATATATCTTCCGTGAACCTGGTAAAGAAAATAATAAAAAAACACTATAACATTGAAATACAGTTTAAAAGTCATAATTTAAATCACGTCATGTCTGTCTGGTTAAGATCTATAGAGCACACTTTGACTTTGCTCAGACTTAAGCAAAGTAAGGTATATTGCTGGCATAAATCTCTCATGTTTTAACTAAAACTTAAGTTACTTAGTAAAGTCAAAGTATAAATATAAATCTCAGCCTATAATTGAAACTGTCACTGACCTGGTAATTTTCTTAACGGCAACACTGCCTTCGATAGAAGCTACGCAGAGAGCAATAACAATCATCCATATGCCGCAATACATCCTCGCAGCTAAAAAGTGGAATCCATACGACCGGCAGAAGACAAATAACGATTCATCAAGAAGAAGCAGAGGTCCAGTAGCACCCGTAATCATCATAGGCTGGCCGGCAACTAGTGCAAAAAATACGTGACCCACGCACGAGAACACCTGAAATTTATTTATATATAGAAGACTATACTACCATATTATAAAAGCGAAAGTGTGTTTCTCTTGGAACCTTTGATTATTCGTCATAAAAAATATCTTTAGTATAATATTCTATGTGCTAAAGTTCCTCAAAATTTGTTTAGTGGTTGAGCCGTAAAAAGATAATAGAGAAATATTTTCCCATTTTTATGGAGAATTATTTATATTCAAAACTTCGTCATATTATTATGCAAAACTTACTAGAGTTTCAGATATTCCAATTTGTTTGCTCGTTTTCTCGGCTAATAAGCCGCCAAAAGTAATAGCAGATGAGAGGGCCGCAAAATACATGAAAAGTGTCGCCGCAGCGCATTGCCCATTCAGTGCATCTCGGAAATCAGACAAGTAATAGGGATAACGTCGCTTCATGTCCCGGATGACACCTAAAATAATAATATAATACTTCTTATTATATCAATAAAGGAAAAGTGTGAAAAATAAGATAGTTTAGGAAGCATAAGAAATGAACTACCTCCGAAAAGACGACCAGTTTTTGATAGAGGATCATCTGGTTCCTTCTCTGGAAAACCTCCTATCTCTGCAGCTAAAAGAGCCTTTTTTTCATCCAAGGGGGGAGCGGCTGTCATATCAGCTTCTCGCTTACGTTGTTGAGCATCACGTTTCCGTTTTCTGATCATTTCACTTTTAGCTCTTAGTTCTTCAAAGGGTAGTAAAGCCTGGCGTTCCCAATCACCAGGTGGCAACACAATAGAATCATCTAAGAACTCGTTTATTGCTGATAGTAACTCACGTCTATCGTCCGCTTTGTAAGCGATAGCATGGAATGCTGGATTGGCCATTAGCGTAGAGATGGAGCGACCAACTTCATGGTAGTCGAGATCTGACGTGGTGGGTCCAAGTAGAATGAACATAAAACGGACAGGAATGGGAACCTCCGTGATAGAAGGCATGAAAATGCCCTGCGCGAGACGGACAAATGCAATAGTTGGCTGATCGAGAAAGCCAACAGCACCGACCAGCACTGTTGTTGCCTCTGCGTCGCCAGGAATACGTTTCATAATGGGATCATTGTGACCCCGTTTTACGTCTTCCTGTGATCCTACTGCTGCACTAGTCGCCAAATATTCTACTTCTCGCATATCCAATGCGGCTCCAGATGACTTTTTGCGGGCATCAAGCCGGTCAAGTGGTAGTGCATAGGAGCTGCGTCGTCTCTTCTGATCCGCAAGATTCTGTATTTATAAAATACAACATTAACATACAACAAGGTATTTATCAGAACTGTAATAATAATTAATTGTTTTTCCCATTTTTACCTCATTATTTTTTTCTGCTAAAATTACGTTTCTGTGTTAAAATAAAAATGAGAGCTATGTAGTATATATATACATGCTTATTAATATGATGCCAACTTTAATTTTTAAACTAAATTTCTCATTACTAAGTAGCTATTTAGGATTTGTGTCTGTGATTTTGTAACATATTAGAAATAAACATTCATTCTCCTATAATAAGTAGCAATCATTCGTGGTTAAGCATGTTATTGACATCATGCTTTATTTATTAAAATAACAATGAACAAGTGTGGATAAACCTAAATTTTAATTTCAGTACGTGGTTAATGAACGATAATTTATTTTAAGATGTAGAACCAATTGTGTTTCTTGCCGATCGAAGACAAAGAAAAAATCTCTTGCAATGATACGAGTAGGTACATATGACGAACAGCAATTTAAATCAATGACCAAGGAAATTATGTTATTCAAGTATCTACGTATTAGAACAATGAAAGTAGAAAAATTTAAGTTTAAAAATCGTTAAAAATGAGTGAAGAAAACAAATCAATCATTCGACTACTGTAGCATTTATTTAGGTAATTACAAAAACAAACGATGGCTATAATTCCAAATATGTGGTGCGTTTCTTGCAAATCAATAAAATGACGTATTATTTATGAGTTCGAGATACGATACGTACCTATATGTATATACATTTAAGGTGCCGTTCTATTGCTGCGCATGCTATGCACGGATACATTGTGCATTTGAATTTCGAAATGTTATAGGGCCTTGGGGCGCAGTGGATGATACTGCCTATATACATTCGCAATAAAAAGCAAACACGGGTAGCGCAACTAACCGTGCGCAGCTATAGATGGCCGCCTCTAATCAGGCAAACGGTGGCTATGAGAACAACGATATATTTGTGAGATGATAAATGATGTTCAATCGTACTACTGCGTGCAAAAATTGATTTTGGTTAGCAGTTAGCACGCGCACATGAGTGTTCCGTACAAGAATGTGGGCGCTATGACGGCGGCAGGCACCGACACCGGTAGAGCACACGGAACAGCGGGCCCGCGTGCCAGGACCTCCTCCCGGGCCGTCGTCCATCCACAGCGACTGCACAGTACAGTACGTCACCAAACGATTCTTGACATTTATTAAGATGTGACTTTATATTATCTAACCCATTTTAGGTTCTGACCCGAGTATGTAGAGAATTTTGAGGAGGCTTGATGAAAGCTTAAATTTTGTAATCAAGTTCTATATATTTTTGTTACCGAGGTAAACTATACTTGCCCGTGATACAGTTAAGAGGTAAAAATAAAATTTTAAACTTTCCAGTTCGCAAATAGTGTTTCATACCATGTATGAGATATCGTCATGGTAAAAATGACCCCAAAAAGATGACAGTTTCACCTGCCATGTACCGGCCGATAAGTTTAGTTTGTCATAATCTGTATGATGCGGAAAAACCACCATTCTAACTTCTATCAAGCACTTTAAAGCTTCCAGCAGTATCAGAGGCCATTTTTAATTGAGAAGTGGGAACAACGAGTAAGAAAACGGCTGGATAAGGAGCACGGCTAAGAATGTGTTTGTAAATATACTTGAATAAAAATTAAAAATAAATAAAAGTAAGTCAACTCAACTTAGGAACTTAACTTATATTTGGTTGAAGCGCGCTTGCCTGAAAGATTCGCTTTATAGGTGTAGGAGCGACTTTGGTGGTTTGAAGCAGAATTCAGCATCGATAAATTGCAGACTCAAGATCATACTCTTTGTTGAGTCATATTGTGAAAGAATATGGAATGCAATTACATAATTGTTCCAAGAAAACCCCTACCAATACCAAAAAATCTTAACAGAAAACGGGGGCCCCATTTAATGATGCCGCCCTGGGCCTCCAAGGGCTTAGTCTGCCGTCGCCGTTAGGTACCTATTACTTACTGTTAGGCTTTACAGATCAAATAAAAACTAATATTAGAAGGACAGCGTAGTTTTATCAAATACAGGAAATCATTATTATCAATACATTTGATGTACGTTCTGACAGTATAGGAAAAATATCAAGAATGTGATAAAGTGGCGATTGAATTAATCTCACGAACATGATTGATATAACGATAAAAGAATAAATCTTATTCGGTATTTATTCGGCTAACCTTGAATATTTTCACACACCGTTACGGACATGCCAAACCTATTATCGTAATCTCTGATAAACGTGACTAGGTATATGTTATTGGTAATGATTATGGTGCAAAGTAATATTCATACAGTTTTAGCAACATTAAAAACGGCTACTTGATTTGCTTTTTTCTATAGTTTTCATGTTTTCGGCAAACGGTATATTAACTGTTAAACATGTTATAATCTGCATGGAATTAGATAATGCTAGCTTTAAGTTTTACTGTATTATTTTCATTAAAAAAATCATAAATTATACTATAAACATTGTGAATAATTCTTAAAATTACTAATTAAAAAATAATTCTTCGGTAACAACGTCGTCAAAAAGTTCGCCCCTGGTTGCCCCTACGATTAAGATGCCTATCAAGCTGGCGTTTTTAAACTAAAGTTTATTCTTATTAACTTAAAACTTCAGATAATCTAAATAAGAGGTGGGTTACCTACTAAGTTCTATCATAAAGTAAATAAAAACCTACGGCCTATAACTGAATACAAACTGAAAAGAATAAAAATTTGCTTGAGATAAATTCTTTATTTTTAATTAGGAGGTTGCAGTATCATAAAATTTTTAAAAATAAATATGATATATAATGATGAATATAATCTGAATGATCATCATTCCCTACTTATTATAAAACAAAGTGCCTCTGCACTGTTAGTCTGTCTGTTTGCGCTAATCTCAGAAACTGCTGTATGGATTACATACGGGTTTCCCCAATGGATAGAATATTTCCCCAATAATTGTCGAAGACTTCAGGGTATAATTATTATACCCTTATAAATATTATAAAAATAATAATATAACAATAAAATATTTTAGTGTGATTTGCCCGAAATATGTAGATAAATAATAGATAATAGACAACGTCGTAACGGGTCACTAATTTCTTTTTTTTTTAATTTCGTACCATTGAATATAGGTAACTATCTATATATCTCTTGTATCTTTTCTGTGCATATGAAAAAGAAGGTAGAAAGTCAAAAGTTAGAAATAGGTACATACCTGTAAGCTAGTATAAGAGGAATGCTTGCGACCACTGATAGAAAACCGAAACCTTTCATCGTGGACATGTCGGTGACGGAGGAGAAGTGAACGCATCACTACTGGTTTATCATCTTCCTCGATCAATCCATCAGTTACCATACCCTCCACTACCCTAATAGAGAAAAACAATAGAAATTAGTCAATAGTATAGTATAGTATAGTCAAGTCAAAGTCAATGAAAGCAGTAGAAAAAAGACAGGTCCTGTCCATCACACAACTGAAAGTCTCTAGGGCAGAAATGTTCATGAGTGTAAACCGCGTAATGGAAGGTAAGTGCAATGTAGAATAACTTGAAGCCCGTGGATGCAATCCCGGAAACGTGGTGGGAAGCAAATGGTTCTCATTTATTCACTACCCGCCACGTTCCTTTAAGGCGAAGGCTTTTGTAACAAAAACCAGCAATGGATGTAAGTAGACTGAAGGGTGGATGAATAGGTAGATCGACAAACTAAGGCATCACTGTGTATAAGATTTAAGAGAAAGGTCACGGCATAGAATTAGGATGTCACGATGTGTTTTAAATACCTACCTAAATGAACTAAATATTTGTAGTATATAATTATATATATATGTACATAAACAATTAAAAATAACTAAAACAGAAGCTAATTAGCTGCAGGAATTGAAAGCAGAGTTGGTATTTATGTAATACAATAACTCAATGTCAGAATAATAACGAATTTGTACAAACGGAATAAAAGTTAGACAAAACTAGCCTTAATTAATAAAAAATAATAGGTCGACAAGCAAAAATCACGATTCCAAAATATTATACCAGTAAGTAGATATACATTCTTATTATTTCGCTAATTCATGTAAAATGTATACCCCCATCACATTTAATTTCTCCCTAAGGTTAGTTAATTGCAGGCCAGGCAAAATCGATACAATAATATGATACCTATTATTATTCTGCATGCATAACATAAACGTTCTACCACCATATACAATTAAAAAAGAAATACGAGGCCGCTATAGCAATTTAGTACCTGTATGCCACTCCAGGTAGGTCTTTTTCGTCGAGGTCGAGCAAAACCACGCCGGTCTCGAGACATCTTCGCAAGTTCAGCAAAGAGTGGAAAGACAATGAGGCCACATGGGGCCGGCCCCATCTAGCCGAGCCCTCCTCCACGTCCTCCTCGTACTTGATCCAACGGGCCGTCTCCTTCCACTCCGCGTCGCCATCGTCCGTCGCTAGCAGCTCGTCCAATTGGACGAACACCTGCGTAGTTGACATACTGAATCAAAATGTTGTACTTTTAAAAAATTCTAGTTTATAAGCCCACGTTATATCTCACGGATCAGATTACTTACGATCGTTGCAGATATACGTAATATATATCTATCAAATCGAATTCCAGCCCTATCAGTCATAAAGTAGAAAACTTGGTAATTAGGTAGATAACAATAAAATTTATTTATACGAAAATTTTGGCTCATGATGACTTACCGCATGCGGGCTGTGGTCGTACATTTTCTTCAAAGTGGCGTCAGAGAAAATGTTGTGGATTTTGTCCCCACCTTCTTTTCGCCCGACATGCACCGTCGAACCCTGTAAGAATTATTTTTTTACTATAAAAAACAAAGAGGTGACGCTCTATTGTTTAAGGTAAAAAAATTGCGTGTGTAACTATAATATAATGTAAAGATGGTAAAGACACTGTTGCGTTCAAAGTTTTGTGTTAGGCCTAGGAAATTGACTCTAGATAATTATAAATAATTTTAAATACATATCGAAAATTGCGGACCGGCAGGAATCAAACCCGCGTCTCCTGGGATCTTACCCGATGCTCCGTGTTTAGTGGTCAGAGCGTCGGGTGCGATCCCAGGAGACGCGGGTTCAATTCCGCCGGTCCGCAATTTTCGATATGTGTTTAAAATTATTTAGAAATTTCCTTGAAGTGTATGTAAAAACACTATAAAAATTATAAAAATATAGATACACAGCAGTGTGCGAACACTGCTATGTATTTAGTAGATAATTATTCACAAACATACAATTCCTTAACATTACTGAAAACTTAACATAATTGTATGGTGTAACTTGCCCGCGGTATAATTCTGTGCCGGCGTAGAGCTCTCGGGTCGTCGCTCCGGTGGCTTCGCAGTTCATCCTGGTCAACTTCGGGGAGGGGTTCATCCGTAGGAGCTGTTGAAATGTGCCGCTCCAAATCTAGCCCGCCACCTCTAGCGCCCTCTTGTAATGAGTATTTTCTAGCCTTGTGCTGGTGCAAATGCCGCCTATACAAGAGTAAAGAAATATTATCCTCGGCAAGTAAAATCAGTATTATTATAAATGTGAAAGTGTGTAACATATTTGTTAGTTTATTGGTTTGTTGGTTTGGCCTTCAATCATGTCGCAATGATGAAACAATGGATTGACGTGATTTTTTGCATGGGTATAGATAAAGACCTGGAGAATGACATAGGCTACTTTTTATCCCAGAAAATCAAAGATTAAAAAAAAACCTAAATCCACGCGGATGAAGTCGTGGGCGTCATCTAGTATCGAATAAGTCTATGATAGCTACTCACTACCTATTTGCTCCATAACTAGGCCTTGATAATTTTGTCTGAATTTAATAATAATAATCAATCTAACTACCTATTTTCCGCATGGATATTGTAACATTATAATTTGTCCCTTTTTCAATTGATTTAGATTTTGAAATAATTTTGTTCGTGACTTTGTCGGATAGCTTATAGTAGGTATATAGCACTCGTGGATAATGTAGCTATCTAGCAGTGAAAGAATTTTCACAAAAGAATCAAATAGTATATAGAAATACTTAGTATAATAATCCCCTTACTTTATGAGCCTAATATAGTTCCTGAAAAATGCTATTGCGCTGGAACCTTGTCTCATTAACATCGAAATGACGTCATTTGACGTATATTTAAGTTAAAATACACCATTCGTTCGAAACGTCAGTCTAGTACCGACGTCACTAAAATGGCAGCCACGCGCATTAGCAATTTTCGGGACTTATAATAAAACAAAATAATTAGCGATGATGTAGGCTAAGCCAGAACTTAGACGGCAATGACCATCTCTACAATATATTGATTCAGAACGAACGCTTAGGCAAGGTATAATTAAAAATATTAAAATCCCTTGAAGGCATGGTTGTGCAAATACAAAGTGTATTTAGAAAATAGAAATAAAGCATTAAAGCAAAACACACAGGCTAAAACGAGGTTGAAGGTTTGCAGTCAGTCGGTTATAGCTAACTTTAAATATATCTCGCGAGGATCACTGTCCACTTCCTGGTGTTGCGCAACCACTTTCTGTTGCGGTAAGTATATCTTCCTGGCTTTTTGCCTATCAATAAGACTTGCAAGAGCCCATTATCTATTCTGCCTAAGCAAATGACCAAAATGAGCAATTTCTTCTTTTTGAGGGCATTTCAAAGATCAAGCTCATTTTGGATTCGCCACAAGACTTCGTCACATATTATGTTCGTCACTTTTACATACAATGTCTAACAACTTAAAAGTTTATTTTAACCCAGAACTGGATGCCTGAGTGCCTAGTGAACAATGTTTTTTTTAAATAAAAATAGTGAGCAGACGAGCAGGTGGGTCACCTGATGTTAAATTTTAAATTACCGCCGCCCATGAACATATGCAGTACCAGAGGAACCACCAATGCGTTGCCGGCCTTTCAGGAATTTGTTGGTCCGCTCCTTGAATAACCCCATGTTGTAATCTAATAGAAACACCGCCTAACAGATAACTTTAGAATAAAGCATGAGTTGAAGTTTTATCAGTCTCAATAAAAAACAAAAGTATTTATACATGTCGACATATCCATCGTCGTGATCAACATTAGTGAGTTTTATGGAATCATACGCATAAATGTATTATTACAAATGCGGGCTCACGATTGGAATAAAACAACCAATGCCAAAATCATTTATTGGTATTTCTTATAGTGCAGTGATAAAGCAAGGACGTGGGGTGCATAGAGCGCGAAGTGTGTCTGTGTGAGGTGGCCGGAACGTTTGGACCGTTGGATTACTAATGGACCGAGACGTGCAATCCTTCAGTACCTTTGGATTAACATAAATTAATCTGTTAACATCAACATCGATTGGAATCATATAAGATTTATTAAAACGCTACCTGCAAAGTTCATGCTACTTAGACGTAGTTTTTACTTGGGTACTACGTACGTAGCCCGTAGGTAAATGTTATTTTGCCCTGTTTCAAGCGCAAAGGTATATCTGACACTTTTACCTATTTTGATGTTTTGCATACTATTGTATTGCATCGTGACAACAATACTGAACTTCCTACATAGCGAAGAAATCACATCCGTGCATTTCCATACTTAAAACACATTCACATTTTTTGCACTATAAATAAGTACCTACTTCATAGCCTTAGTTAATTTAGCAATACAGGAGAAGAAAGTCCCTGCTGCATTTTGTTATATTATTTTTTATACTGAAAGGCTCATAATAATGATGATAAATTAGAAACAAATTCGTCACAATAAATTAAAATTATGGGTACAATTTTTTTTTTAATTAATGATAGTATAACTTAAATACTGTTACTTAAACATAACATAAGCGAGCTCCATCAAAACGTATCCTATCTATTTATATTTTTCATATAGGACGTTATAGGGCAGTATTATAGAGCCATTTATAATGTCTACTTTTGTCTGTATCAAATGTTGTAGAGAACGTTTATATGAGATATTAAACTCTTTTCATGAGGCATGCTGGTATGGTGTGACGTATAGACGTGTGGTGCACTCGCACTCACCGTGTGTGATGCACATCAGAGGCCCGCGCGTACGTCACAGGCATATTACCTAACTAGCGGTAAACACAAGACCAGTGGAACCAAACAACGCGCTAGGTCACCCAGAGGTTCAACTCAACGCGCGCCGCCTACATACGATTGTGAAGTAAGCTTGACTTACTTCAGAATTAGTTACAATGCCAAAGTCACGCGACTCTATACTATTTTTGTCCCATCCAGATGACACTTCCGCGCTTGTACGTTGCACGTTGCTTTTACCAGTGCCAGCCAACTTTTTAAATGTTTAGCTAATATTTTTTCGGACGATTTTTCAAACTAAATTCAACAATAATGTCATTAGTAGATACAAAAAAACTTGCAATTATTAGATTATTAACAATAGACTAGCAGGTGAATACCGACATTACACAGCTATTGGGAATAAGTATTTGATTTTAGACACTTTTTTGAACTGGGAACAGGACAGGCACATGACATCAAAACCCAAAAGACATTGAAGTGCCTAAGTAGGTATCATTAAGCATTTTAGCGTTTAAACTACCGTGAGTGATTTCCATTATAAATACTATCTGTCCCGGCTTTACTCACGTGTGTAGTCGACGTTAGCCCGACTAGTTTCGAACCCATCGACGGACTCCCTTGAAAAAGGACCCCGTATGGGTTCGAAACTAGTCGGGCTAACGTCGACTACACACGTGAGTAAAGCCGGGACAGATAGTATTTATCATTAAGCAGTACATTGTTAATAAAAAAGTAAGATAATATTATATTATATCATTTATTGGAAACTAGATGATGCCCGCGACTTCATCCGCGTGGATTAAGGTTTTTAATACGTGTGGGTACTCTTTAATTTTCCAGGATAAAAAGTAGCCTATGTGTTAGCGTAAGCTAACCCTGAGATTACATCGCGGAGTTAGCTTACGCTAACTCTGTACCAAATTTCATCAAAATCGATTAAACTGTTGCGCCGTAAAAGCTAGCAGACAGACAGACAGACAGATACACAGACAGACACACTTTCACATTAATAATATTAGTATGGATTTGTGTATAATTTACAATAATGTAATCTTCGTGAAAGAATTTTGCATAATACCCCTGTCCCCTATACTCAATTTCTTTTAACTAGTAGTTTTTCATAGAACCATTTTATCACCATAATAGATCTAATGAGGTATAAGTGCTTTGAAATATTTTAATTTTTCAGAAATATTTCTATTTTAAAGCTTCGCGGGAGTTAGATGAAAACAACAATTAATAATTGATAAGATTCTAGCTAGAGAATAGAAATGCCTGTCCCACTGATTTAGCTGCATCTCAAACCATTTCTTCACCGCCATACGACTGTTCAAACAGGCATTTCAACCTGACTACTTGTAAAAGTTTCTCTCATTTCACGACGCCTCCAACCTACGGCATTAGTGGTGAACATTTGGGCAAGCCACAATGCCACTTAATATAACTATCACCGAATTGGCCAGTCTCATCTAAATATATAAAAGGAAAAGGTGACTGACTGACTGACTGATCTATCAACGCCCAGCTCAAACTACTGGACGGATAGGGCTGTTTGGCATGCAGATAGCTATTGTGACGTAGGCATCCGCTAAGAAAGGATTTTTGAAAATTCAAACCCTAATGGGGCGAAATAGGGGTTTGAAATTTGTGTAGTCCACGCGGACGAAGTCGCGCGCATTTGAGAATATTAAGCAAAAGCCGGTAGTAAAGGCGCGACCACAGTCCTGTTTAAATAGGGTTAAAACCACTTAGGCAGCAGCTATCTTTAAGGACACGGCTAAAGACGCCCCAAGGCCTGAAAATACCCCTCTCTTTTTAATTTTGAATACTCACGTGTGTCTCTGGTTCCGTCGCTCGTCATTCGCGTCATCCATGGGTTCGATGGGTGAAACGCTCTTGTCAGCGTCGAACTGGACATGGCGATCATCTTCACGGAGACTGCCTGGCGAACCTGACCCGGACCATTGCCCAGACATCTGAACAAAATAATGGGACTAAGAATATGCATACAAGACATAAACTGACAGTGTTGGAAATTAGACTTTTTACTTTGACGTAAAAAAATTACACCTCTTTAGACCTGTTATCTCCCGAAACCAACATGAGGCCAACTTCATAGTCGCTGATCGTTCCTCCCTGTGTTGGGGACAATAAGCAGATAAACTTTCAGCTTTTATAAAATAACGAATGTCTGGCATGCACTGGCTGTTAGCCTGCGAACTTTAGATTATATGGGAACTACTTTTATATGAAACCTACGCCGGGTGGAAAGCGGTTTGTAAAATTTACCGCAGAGAATTTTTTCATGATTATGAACAATTACTTACTTAAATAAACAATTAATTATGTGAGGCCTGAAAATGCGTGATGGCAATAATTATTATTGTAGACACTTCTCAGTGGAACTGCTTTCCAAGCCGTAGCGGCGCGTGAAATAAAAAAAATATAAACAATAATGTGGCCTCACTTTAAAAGAAACAGTTGCAAACTATCCTACTTTTACAATACAAGCAACAAGTTTACATACATAATAATTACTGATACTGAATTCTTGTCAGTATGGGAATTTACAATAATTTGATTCTGAATTTACATTGAAAAGTATAATGATAACGTCTGTAGTAATACTGGAATTTAAAACATTTTATTTATAAGATGCATACGACGTCTCTAGTAATATTGGTATTTAAAAATGATAAAGATTATAATTTTACATAACACCTTTTCCGTAATCGCTATTGCTTGGTAGCCAGCTAGAAGTCGACTACGGTTATCGTTGCTAGTGTACTACTGTATTGCCCTTGAAACGCAGATTGTTTTCATATTGATCCGTAAAAATTACGTGCTTATTCAAACAAATAACGGGGAAAACATTGTCGTGCTTTGTCGACGATGGCACCGAAGAGACCGCAACCTGCCCTTTAACTGCTCGACATGCAATAAGCAAATTAAATATATTAACATAACCTAACAAGCATTGTCTTATGTTATACATAAGCGTAGGCCTACACTAATAGAGAGGTCCTTAATAAATAAAAAGACATAAATATAATATAAAAATATATAAAATATAAAATATATATCGTTACATAACATTAAATCAAATAATACATATAAATAATAACAATCTATGGACAAAAAATAAGTGTGTTAATTACTGGATAATAATACCTAAGTGTAATAACTATATTATTAATATTTGAATTAACTGACATTCTACTTTTCAAATAGGATTAGTTGCAATGAATATATGAGTTCATGCGTTTTGTCCATACAACAATTGATATCCAAAAATCCAGTAATTGAACTAGAAATTCAGGTATCCTATCCTATGTAAGTATAAAATAACTATTATTACGTACTTGTGCATCTGAACTGGATGAGAGTTGTGGTGCGCTGGTCGGTGAAAGCTCTACACTGCTTGGATGACTTATACCATCTGCATATACAAATTTCCACTATTCATTATATGTATTTACTATTTACATACTAAATTTTTTATCCGACTTTAACAGCCTTAATTTTGAATCATGCACGCGTAAGTACACACTGACACAAATCAGGGTTTAGATTGCTACCTAATCTTTATTAGTCGGGCGAAAGAAAATAAGGCATGTTTAATCATGACTAATGAGTTATGAATTTATGATCAAACATACTCAACTAGTTCAATGGCGAAGGGGAATCCCTTCTTCTTTCATAACAAAGCGCAAAACTTGTACGAGAAATGGGCGTGAGATGGTGCAGTCAATGGATACCAAATGGTTTTCAACTCCACAACCTTTTAGACTTTCCGTCCACTTCCTACCCATTCAGTTATTGAGGCTTCCAAGAGACTTTAAAATATATCTTAATGCTTTTATAAATAAAGCTATTATAAACATTACTTATATTATGATACATTTGAGATCACTTTTAAAATCTATTATTCTTATAATATAGTTATAAAATTTCAGGTTATTTCTTATAGAAACTTGCTGCAGAGACGTGCTGTAGCCTGTAACCGATGCCAAGGACATTCTAAGGTTTAATATTTTATAATATTATAAGAGTAATCATTATATCTATATTGGTTTCATTGTTATGTCTCGCAAAGAATATCTTATGTACAACGTTTCTGCAAGAAGCGGATATTTCTCTTTTGAGAAATGGTGTTTACCTTGTAAGAAAGCTAAGTAAGTAAGTGCTAAGTAAATAAGCTGTAATAGCCTAGTGGTTAGGACGTCCGCCTTCCAATCGGAGGTCAGGGGTTAGATACCGGGTACGCATATCTAACTTTTTCGAGTTATGTGCGTTTTAATTAATTTAATATCACTTGCTTTAACGTTGGAGGAAAACATCGTGAGGAAACCTGCATGCGTGAGAGTTCTCCATAATGTTCTCAAAGGTGTGTGAAGTCTACCAATCCGCACATGGCGTGGTATACTATGGCAAAACCCCTTCTCACTCTGAGAGGACACCCGTGCTCTGTAGTGAGCCAGCGATGGGTTGATCATGATGATGATGAAGTAAGTGAGTATAAAAAGATAGAAAAGTAAAAGTGTACGGCTATCTGCCCGAAGCAATGAGTTACTTACCTTGTGTACAAGGGGGTGGTGCTGCGACATCTCTAAGTGGCTCAGCAGTGGATTGTAACCGACGTGGCGGTGGTGGTCCACCTTCACTCCACACCACCCGGTCCATCTCTTCATCCAACCTCAACTCGTCCTGCCCTTCGCCCTGAGGATTAAATTAATAGAGTTAAAATCATCTTATAAATGCGAAAGTGTGTTTGTTTGTTGGTTTGTCCTTCAAACATGTCGCAACGGTGCAATGGATTGACGTGATTTTTTGCATGGGTATAGATAAAGACTTGGAGAGTGACATAGGCTAGTTTTTATCCTGGAAGTTCCCACGGGACTTTTTAAAACCTAATTCCACGCGGATGAAGTCGCGGGCATCAGCTAGTACATAATAAAAAGGCACGTCCAGACTGACTGAACGATCCGTAATGTATAGCAAGCTGGGTAAAAATATGAAAATGTAGGTAAGTGTTTTAGAATTTTTGGAAATTCACCCTTTCACCGATTTTCAAAAATCCACTCGAGCAAAACCAGGTCTGCCAACAATTTTATATAGTCAAGAACTTAGACCAAACTATCGAACTAAACAACTAACTAATGAAGTGGATCATAAAGAGGCCGAACAAATTAGGTACTCAATGTACATCGGGCTTTTTTTTTTTTTTTTTAGAATGACATTTCGGCTTTGTAGAGCGTTGTCTCTGTCACTCATACCTATATGACGTTTTGTCGGTCTCAACGACAGGGACAACGCTATACAAATCTGCTATCACCTTCTAAAGGTCGATGTACATTACTTTCGGCCGCGTACTGTAACCATGGTATAACATTAGATAAAAAATATTAAAAAAGGATACATAAAAAAGGATTATAAAAAAGATTTTCTTAAGTCGTTTCTAAATTAGTCTTAACTGGTACATACCATTAAGAAACGAATTCAGTGGCTGCTAGTGCGCCTACTCCAGAAAAGAAATTAGAAACTCAGTTTCAACTTGCAACCACGAACCGCAACTTCGTTGTTACACTTTGCCACGTCTAGTTGCAAATACATAGCATCAACAACGGCCGGTGCATTCAGTGATTGATGGGCACTGACTAGGTACAGCGCGAGATTATGGTGAACGAAACAACGCATGCGTCCTATACTTCTCATCATCTCTTAACATTTAATTATTTCAATTAATAGATTAGTTTAATAGGTTTAATTTGTATTGTAGCAGTTGCCTGTGAGTTCATCATCATCATCATCATCCAATAGACGTCCACAGCTGGACAAAGGTCTCTTGTAGGGACTTCCACACGGCACGGTCTTGCGCCGCCTGAATCCAGCGGCTCCCTGCGACACTGCGCCTTCCGGTGCGAGGTCGCCATTCCAGCACCTTGGGACCCCAACGTCTATTGGTTGTACGAACGATGTGGCCTGCCCATTGCCACTTCAGCATCGCAACCCTTTGAGATGTCGGTTACTCTAGTTCTCCTACGGATCTCCTCATTTAATTTCGTTAAAAGTTTATTCGAATAAAAAAGATTTTTTTTTTTTTCTGATTTGATCACGAAGAGAAACTCCAAGCATAGCTCTCTCCATCGCCCGCTGAGTGAATCTGAGCTTTGAAGAGGTAGATAATTGGTGGTGGGTATAAAATATACTATCGGTTGATGATGATGATAAAAATGTAATCGCAAGGAATTAAAGCTGACGTTTTTCAGTTTCAGAACAGGACAAGCAACAAGCCGTATTTTATTGGATATATACTTCACTTGCAGTAAACTGTAAAATAAACAATATAAGGGGAGAACTGTATTTAATTAATGTTTAGATTAGTACCTCGGGGCATTCCCGATACCGGAAAACAATGCTAGGAACGTTCGAGTTATATCGGTGCGGTTTAATTATTGGATCCAGACAGGTGCGCGAGTTTTTGGAACTAAGTACTTATGTAAACGAAATGAAAAATATTATCTATTGATGGCCAATAGCTCTTAAAAGTTATAGCGAGTATATAGTCATCCCCGGTTTAGAAAGCAGATTTTACTATGAGCCTACAACAAACTAAGCACTACTTAAGTAGTATTTTCAAAATAAGTATAAGTAGGTAATACTCGTATAAGCTTATTTAAAGTGAATGAATCGCAGGTCATCTAATCCCGGAGAAAAGAAATACATAAGTATGCGATGCGCTGTAAGCCTAGCATTTGAAACGTTCTATAGTTAGATTTTTCAATATTAGTTTCATGGTTAGGTCGCGGTAAAAACATATTTCTGCGAGAAGAGAAAATGAACAGAAGGTGAATGTACATAGATATAGTACAGTGCTAATTAGACTACAATAGTTTCCAACGTGATCTATTTCTCATTATTGTTTCGTTTGGAATTCTACTACAAAACACTAAGAATACCCAATATAATAAATGTCGAAAACTGCCAGTCAGTGGGGACTGCCAATAGAAATGAAAAAGCAGGGGTTTTTTATTTAAAAATTAATAATTGTAGTAGGTATCAAAAATTAAAAATTCATAATTTATAAATTAACATCTATTGGCACTTCGAGTACCCACTATTAAAATTAGCATGTCGGTAGCGCAACCTTGAAATGTTTATCTATCCCAAAATCGTCCAACGCACTCGAGAAGTTTTTACTTCCATGAAGAAAGCAATGTTTCCTAAAAGCGGGTAAAGGCAAGTCGAAAGCTTGTCACCAAGAAACATTGAAATAACACAATAATTATTTCATAAGTAGACCTTCCTGTAGTAAGTTTGTAATGAAGGACCCAAATTGGAAATTTCATATTATGTGTAGCAAAGTTCAAGTTTATCCCTTTCACTTATGTACAGCGTAATATTATATAATGCCAGATTCCAGATTATGCCAATATTACTAAATACATGTCATACAACTTGACCTTTATTCTATAAAGGCGAGGTTTCACCTGTTTTTCGCAAAGTCAATACGAGAAATTTTTTTTAAAAACTTTTTATTTTCATACCTCTTTATACAGACAGACACACTTTCACATTTATAATATTAGTATGGATTTACTTAAATTACGTTCACTATAGTGGTCAAAATGATTCTTAAAATTATTTAGATTTTGACTTCGTCGCGAAGATTATTAGCTTCTCATTCTCGGTACAAAACAGTCGGAAATCTATCCTATTTTTTGCTTAAAACTAATTTCTATGTACTTAGCCCCTTAGCGGCGATTACGCACTGCACTTCAGTCATCCGAGTTCTATACGTCAACTGTGAGAATACATTTTATCTACGACATAATAGATTAGGGGGTCACATCAAATTTGGTAACCATCACAGATATGGATTTTGCTGGATTCCAAGGATAGAGGGCAACTCTCGGAAGCTAAATATGCTACTCTGGTTACGCTGAGTGGTTGACATAAGTATTTATGGCACCTAAAGCGCAACCCAATTTTTGGCAAGTTTATGCATAATTTGCATGAGTAAGACATTTACTTTCTACATGAGCAACAGCCATTTTTCTCGACGTTTTTATTTTTGCATGTACTTTGGAAGGGCATAGCTCGAAAACGCAACCGAATCGTGATCAGTCCTTATACGGTTTGCATGAGCACAACTAGTAGGTACTTACTTTTTATATAATCACCAGCCATATCCGTATGATGTAATTTTTGGTAACGATCAGTCGTGTTTCAGGCGCCATAAATACTTGTGTCAACCACTCAGCGTAACCAGAGTAGCATATTTAGCTTCAGAGAGTTGCCCTCTATCTTTGGAACCCAGCAAAATCCATATCGGTGATGGTTACCAAATTTGTTGTGACCCGCCGGACCCTAATATGTCATAAGCTCCCATACAAAACAAAAAGGAACATATTTTCACGGACTCGGATCGGATGAGTGCGTAACTGCGGTATGTCTCTCACCCTCCCGCACAATAAAATGGTGTGCCTAGTGCTTCACCAATAAAATTAGGCCTATAGTGCCCACACAACAAACTACGTACTATAAGCAGTTCAAAAGCTTTGCAGTGAAAACACCACTTTATGTTGACTTTATCGGCATCATGTTATTTCATTTTCAGGTCATGATACGAATAAGCATATTATGATAATAAAAATCACACAGAACATATAATTACTTTAAACTGACTTAAAAGTCCTTATTCTGTACATTTATAAAATTACCTAGATGATACCCACGACTTTGTTCTGTGGATTTAGGCTTTTGAAAATCCTGAGTGAACTTTTTACTTAATAATAATAATAAAATAAACTTCGATCCGTTGCAAACAAATTATTTGATATCTATATTACTTGGAAAATTTTCATTTAGGTAGGTCTTAAGTAATGTTTTTAATGAGCGCGTTTCCATGTATTTAGGGTCAGATTAAGCGTGTAGAATCTCACAAGAAAGTTTCGCATTTATAATAAGGGTACTGACTACTGATGCTATTTTTTACTCCATAACCGACTGCTTTGTATAGAAATGTAAATGGCAACCATTTCGAGGTGAGCGACAGCGACGCGCGACACTTCGCAATACAATCACACAACGCAGTTTCCTGTCACCGTCACGCGTCTCGATTGTGATTTGTGTGCCGCAAAGTCTACCTAAACCATAACGTAATTTTAACTGCCTGTCGTGCAACTGGACCTTAATACAAGCACCTTGGTCCTTTGCACGTGTTTCATAAGTGGAACAAATAAGATGGCATTAAATGCATATAGTTCGCACATGACACATGTACTTGTAAGGCTGGTCTACCTTAATCTAGTTTATATACTCGCTCGCAATCATTGAGGTATAAGTCCCGCAAATTGCTATTGCGCTGGAACCATGTCTCACTGCTCATTAACATCGAAATGACATCATTTTGAAAGCCGTCGTTTCGTCAGCTGAAATAAAAATATACCATCAGCTCGAAACTTCAGTCTAGTGCTGACGTCACTAAAATGGCGGCCACGAGCATTAACAATTTGCGAGACTAATACCTAAGAAAATCAAATTGTTTTATAAAGTATTAAAATTTTGTTTAATTTATCTGGATAGAACTGCAAGGGCTATAGATACCTAGTTGTTGCAAAAGCTAGATACACTAGAAGAGCGTAATGAAAATCCCGCACTCCCGAAAAGTATGCATTTTCAGAGGACTTAAAATACTCCTGCACGCGCAGAATAAATCCAGCTTCTGTTGCAGACGTTACCCACATTTTTGGGTTTTGCTGAGTTCGATTTTCAGTACTGAAAAATGTTTGCGTTTGTATCGGTAGTAGCCTAGTGGCCAAGATGTCAGCCTCCTATTAGGATAATCGGGGTACGATCCCGGGCGTGAACTTCAAATTTTTCGGAGTTTTTATGAAATTAAAATACCACTTGTTATAACGGTGAAGGACAACATTGTGAGGAAACCTGCATGCCAGACAGCTCTCCTGTTCTCAAAAGTGTGTGAAATCTACCAATCCGCACTATTGACTAGCGTGGTCCTCATTCAGAGAAGAGACCCGAGCTTAGTAATGGGTCAGCTATGAGTTGATACCTTAAGTAGGCATATATTATGACCATTGCTCTGTGTATAAGGACGGTATTATGTTTTATATATGTTACCGGAAATGCATATGATTCAATGCTTCTGTAAAATACCTTGTCATGCTATGAAATACTGGGCTTGTTTTGGCAAAGTATAAAATATGCAATCTATCGTTGACCATTTCTTATACCCATACATTTCATACATCACATACCATACACTTCTTTGGCATTGTATTACAATTCCTAAGCACTCCATATACAATACCAGAGTATACGAATTGCCGGTAACATATACACAAGGCAAACAGCAACAACAAAACGATATTGAGATAAGAACACGCTTAATACAAGCTGGTTTTCATTCATGTTCGTTACGGGTAGGTATTAAACTTTAATTTTACTCCGCTTTTTGTATGAGTATTGTATGAGTACTTATTGCCTATAATACGAACACTAAATAATATTGAAAATACAGGGGTGAAGTACAGTGGTGTCAAGTAAGATTTTGAAATTGTAATTTTATGAACAAAAAAATGTTGTACGATGGTACGGAACCCTTTGTGTGCGGGTTCGACTCGCACTTCACCGGCTTTTTATCTTGTGTTTTGGTCTAGTACAGTAGTGGTAGTAGCAGTCTTTAATAATTATTATACAAAATAAATAAATAATTAAAATAAAATACTCCGAAGTTAGTAGAGACAATAGGTATTATTATTATATTTTTTAAAGAATGTGTTTTTTTGTAAGAAGTGTTTTTCAATTTCGTATATCAAAAGGGGTTAATCTTTTATTAACCGGCAAGCTGGACCCAAGTAGTAGACGGGGGGATCAAAACAAAAGGTAACGAGGTCAGGGTCATGGGCGGTCGGATACACGAGTAGGTAGGTACTCTGTTTTCCCCTTTCCGTTCAGATATGGCCGGTAACAATACAATAGGTACTCGTGAAATCTGTAGTACGCGACAGGTCAAGATGGCAATCGGGGAGGTAACGCTCCGCACTTCCGCATAGCCCCCTCGCCAACCCGTTGAGGGCGAGCGTGGGTGACGTGCGGGTGTGCGACGCGTCCCCCGCATCATACCCCGATTGCCATCTCAACCTGTCGCTTGACTTTACTTACCTAAATAAATAAAAATATGTTCAAACAAATAATATTTTTGTAGGTTGGGAGCTCGCAGCTCGGGGAAGGACATACTTTTGTCTCGGAAAAAAATTCCTACAGGATTAAAAAATCTTAATTCGCACCGAAAAAGTTACCGGCATCATCTTTTTAGTACAGAGAAAGCGTGCATCCGCGCAGACGGATATGATATATAAGCTACATTTTATCCCGGAAAATCAGAGTTCCCACGGCATTTTTAAAAAGCGGATGATTTCGTGGTCATCTTAAATCATACTAAATGTTTCAAGTATTTTCGAAAAATGCTTTCTTGACTGAAGAACATCTTTGTGGCCTGAAAAATAAGTAAAAATACATAACAGAAGCAGAGGGAACTATGATAGAAGTAAAACCTCCTGTTGCCCACGGCCAGGTCTAAACCTTTGGTTTCTTTGTCGGAAACTGATTTTACTTCTTAACGGCTAACTTAAGACGAAGAAAAGTGGTGTTCAATTGTGTGATGTGGTTTCGGAATCTAACACATTGTAAATAGTTCCTCTTGAATGACGACGCACAAATTAAAAAAAAAGTATTTATGTATGCTTCTTTTTCTAAAGCTTGCACACGACTAACAATAAACCGCGAATGCGAACACCAAATACGACGTTGTTTAGAGTCAACATGTCAAAATTCTATTAGCTCCTTCACGGCTTCCGATCGCCTAATGTTGCTAACTGTTCATAAACGAAGACGCTTTGTTCTTTATCTTCAAATAAGTAGGTTGTTATAAAAATAAGTCGTTAATTAGTTGGCCTGCTCCACAAGTTGAAACTTGAAAGTCGAATATTGGTTGTCCCTCTGAAGGACAAAATCCGTAACGAGGAAATCTGTAGCAGAACCAAAGTGACCGACACAAGTCAACGAATTAGCAAGCTGAAGTGGCAGTGGGCAGCTTATGAAACCGATGGCCGCTAAGGCAGACGTGTTCTGAAGTGGAGACTGCGCACCAGCAAGCGCAGTCTGGGATGATCAGGACTACCTTGAGAAGGCAAGGGGAAATGGATGGATGAGGATGGTGGACCGTGTGTGGATCTATGGTGACATAAAATCATAGAAAAAGGGCTACATTAGGGCTACCTGCTTCAAATATGTACTAACATTTGACGCTAGCCAGTGACGTCGATGCCTTGACGTTTTGTTAGAAGTTCCCTGTAGTGAACCTTGACTTGATTGAATCACATCTGTAGGTATTTATAATAATAATTTCGTAATTCGTTCCAGCACGTTCGGTTCCTAAGGAGCTGTAATGGCGACCACGTACCGGAAGACGCAGTGTTGGAAAAGTCGCAGGGAGCCGCTCGTTGGCGGCGGCGCAAGACTGTGGCGAGTGGAAGTCCCTACAAGAGACGTCTATCGGTTGATGATGATGATAAATTCGTTGCGCTCCGCCCATAATGAGAGGATTACTTTAAAATGTTTATTTTTATAAGAAACTAGACGATACCCAGTGGATTTATGTCTTAAAAACTCCGTGGAAACTCATTGATTTTCCGGGATAAAAAGTAACCTATGTCACTCTAGTTATTTTATAATACGCACATTGACAGCGGTTTTTTATTCAAAATCTCAAATTTATATAGTACCTAGCAGTCTCTTATGTAATTGCATTAGCGGAGATTAAGGACTTGCAGTTTGCTATTCTGCTACAGCATAATATCCAGTTTCCGGTCTGAATGTAATGAGCAACTCTGGTAAAGCAACCACCGAAAAAAGAAATACGCAAGGACATTTTCTATATTTAGGTCGTACGGAAAAAACGGAAACGGATCGCGTTAGCAGTAATTATTTTTAATTGTCCCACTATTGGTGCCAAGGTCTGTATAAATTATCATACACCAATATAAATATTATATTATGGGTAATATTATAATAATCGATTCCTTATATCTCATGTAATTCGGTGTTTTCAGAAAAATAAAACACTGCACTCAGTGTACGGAAATTATACTTATAGTTAATTATGATAAGTTAGACGAAATAGTATTGTGAAAATTTCGCATAATCTCAGAAATAGGAGAAGTTTATTAAAACTCATACGCACTGCACTACGTATACGACTTTAAATCATTTTTAAAAGAGGTCTCTACGCTTGGATGCTGCGACTATATGACTTAAAACTGAAACTGTATAAGTAACAACAGTGATATGATTATTCTATATCAATAAGTAACTTTCTATTATACCTATCTACTTACTAACCAATATTTTTTTAAACCATAAAAAAATTTAAGGAAAATTTAATTATTTTAAAATGCGCACTCAGATATTTGTTTTTAAGCAAGGTCATCAAAGATGGTTTTCTACCTAAATAAATATGTGGATGGACACATTTACTGTACGAATAAAGGAACATCATGTCAATATTTTGGCTAATTATTATTTCTTTTTTGATGAATGTTTTGGAACACTTGATTAAATTTTTTTAACTACATAAACAAACGTTCCTCCCAATGTTGGGGACAATACGCAGATAAATTTTCAGCTTTTATGAAATAACGAAGGTCTGGCACGCACTGGCTCTTAGTCCAGTGCGACAATTTGCATAAATATATTTGTCCGTTTCCTGGAGCTGCTATATTCACCCACATGTTATAACAGTACCCAAGTGCAAGGACACATGAGTGGCATGTTCATATCTATCTGTATGTAATATATCATTATCTTAGTACTATAAGCGAGGAGTTCTTGAAGGTAATCCTATCCTACTAATGTTATAAATGCGAAAGTATGCTTGTTTGTTGGTATCTCCTTCAATTACACCGCAACAAACGGAGCAATGGATAGACGTGACATTTTGCATGGTTATAAATTAAAAACCGGATGAGTGAGTGACAAGCTACATTTTATCACAGAAAATTAAATTATACACACTGCATTTTTAAACGTAAATCCACGCAGGCGAATCGCGAGCATCACCTTGTAGTTCAAGCTTTGCGACTAAAATTTAGATCAAATAGATAAATCTAGATTCAAACCCTACTTCTTGCGTTATATTGTCATAACTCCTCCTAGCACAAGTTGAAGGGAAAAAGAAATATTAGTCACGTTTGAGTTTGCCTCCGTTTCTTAAAAATAGAAATCCGGGCGGTCATATTTTCTACCTAGTATGAAATAGCTCAAGACACTCCACATTGACACGTAGCACAGGTTAACTATTATAGACATAGTTAATCTGACATATCAACGTGTAGGTCAAACCAATAGGTCTGAGATTTTGTAAGGATTTTCAGAATTTTCCACCCGAATGAAATCATGACAGGTCAGTAGCAGCTACATCAATCAATCAATCAATCAGCCTGTTTGCATCCACTGCTGGACATAGGCCTTCCTAAGAACGCGCCACCACACACGATCCTCTGCCTTGCTCATCCACCCACTTCCCGCTACCTTTTTAAGGTCGTCAGTCCAGCGGGTTGGAGGTCTCCACTCCAGAACACGTCTGCCCCAGCGGCCATCAGTTCTGACGTGGCCTGCCCACCGCCACTTTAGCTGGCTAATTCGTTGAGCAATGTCAGTCACTTTGGACGGGTTTTGTCCCTCAGAGAGACAGCAGTTACATGTTATGGCATAAATAAACTATTTACCGAGAATACTTAGTTACTTTAGTAACAGCCTTCATGTACCCTATTGTTACGCGTAGTCTTGCAATGAGCTCATTGAATGAACGACTACTTCGATACTATTTTAAATTCTGAAAAGTTTAGAGACGTTTCAATTTCAAATTCCATAGATCACACTATTATATCATACTAATATTATAAAGGTGATAGTTTGTATGTGTATGTGTGTGTGTGTATATATTTTTTTCTCTTTCACGCAAAAATTACTAAACGGATTTGACTGAAATGAGAAATGGCAATAGATTATACTCTGGATTGACACAGGATTACTCTGGATTAATCCCATTCCCATAAAATCAAAGAGAGATTTAAAAAAAAACTAAATGCACGCGAACAAAGTTGCGGGCGTCAGTCGGCATATTTTGAAGCATGCTCGTAGGTGTCGTTTTACCCATAGGTGCGTAGATAATTAATTTATAATTTCTAGATTTCTGGCCTGGTCTGGCGGGAGGCTTCGACCGTGGACAGTTACCACCCTACCGGCAAGGCCGTGCCGCCAAGTGATTTAGCGTTCCGGTACGACGATGCTGTGTAGAAACTAAAGGGGTGTGGGTTTGATAAAACTGCCATACCCCTTCCAGATTAGCCCGCTTCCAACTTAGACTACATCATCACTTACCACCAGCCCCCCCCCCCAATTGTGTAAGAATAACCATTTCATGGCTTTCGCAATCGTCAAGAATTCTGCCCTTTGATTGGCTGTGAAAAAATGAAAACAGCGAATCATCCAATCAAAGGGCAGAATTTCTTGACGATTGCGATAGCCATGAAATGGTTATTCTTACACAATTGGGGGGCAGGTCAGATTGCAGTCAAGAGCTAACTTGTATCTGAATAATAATAATAATAAAAAAGATACATATACCTCGTTCACTTTTCGTACGCTACATTAAGCGATAAGTTTCATAAGCTTAAAACAGACCGACAAAGCTGTTGGCAAAATGTTGCCAAAATCTTAATGATGTACCTTCCTTTTTACTTCTTAGAAGATTCACGCAAACATTTGAACACAGATTACTATTGCTAAGAATTTGACTGCGACAACAATGGTTGTTTGATCACCGCTGACTAATGCCTAGTTGTAAGACAGGCGGTTAAAGTCACGTTATGGTTGTAATTAAATTTTGACAGGCAACAAAAGCAAAGTAGGTTCCTGAACTCAGAGTTTATTAACTACTTGCTGTTACAATTCGTGTGCTAGTACACTAAAAAAATCACATCAAGCATATCATAAGATTATAATATAACATTTTCTTGTCTATAGGTTTATGACTTCATATATATAAATAATTTTAATATTTTATTATGATTAACAAATAAACTATTAATAAACTTAAATCTAATAATTTTATGATTTTGAAATAATTTTTATTAAGTTCATAAAATGGCTATTAGCCGTAATTGAAACACAAATAGGTATCGATTTTTAATTGTGTAGTAAAACAGCAGGTATTTAGTTTCGTCCGCAAGTCCATATGAATGCCACAGCCATTTTAGTCAGAAATTATTAAAGCTATTTGATTTACTGTGAGATGGTTTTTCATAGCATGACTATAAAACCATACTTTATACGTGTTCTGACATGCACTTGACCAATTATTATTTATAATAGTCTGCATTGGATTTGTTTACCCTCTGAACTAAAATATGTTCCCCGGTTCTACGACACAAACTTACAACCCCTGTTTCAACCCTTTAGGAATGAATTTTCGTAAAATCCTTTCTTAGCGGATTTGGAACCCACCTAATTCAATTTTGTAGAATTTAAATGATGATCCTACGATTTAATGATTAGTCAGTGAGTCAGATTACTACAAAGTATTCATTCTGTTGTTATTTTGACATATGTACTTACTACTTATTTGTAGATAATAGTATACAATGTATAATTTTTCTTTTGAAATGCTCCTCTATTGTTGAGATTATTCATGCTTTATTATTTTACCTATCACTCAAATGTTGAATAGAAGTTTTGAGTAAGTATTTACTGATCGCTTGAAGATTGAAAGAGATCTATACAATATGGAATGAAGCTTAGATAAAGCCAATACACCTGGCTCAATTTTGTAGATTAGTGATTAGTCAGTAAGTGAAACTTTTACAATTTATCCATACTTAATATTATAAATGCGAAAGTGTGTCTGTCTGTCTGCTAGCTTTTCACGGCCCATCCGTTCAACCGATTTTAATGAAATTTGGTACAGAGATTGCTTGCATCCCGGGGATAGGCTACTTTTTATCCCGAAAAATCAATGAGTTCCCACGGGATTTTTAAAGACCTAAATCCACGCGGATGCAGTCGCGGGCCTCATCTAGTTTACTATATTTTGCTGCTTACTTGAATTTGTACAATGTATAATAGCTGTGACAGCCTAGTGGTTAGGACGTCCGCTTTCTAATCGGAGGTCGGAGGCCGGGTTCGATCCCGGGCACGCACCTCTAAATTTTCGGAGTTATGTGCGTTTTAAGTAATTAAATGTCATTTGCTTGAACGGTGAACGAAAACATCGTGCGGAAACCTGCATACCTGAGAGTTCTCCATAATGTTCTCAAAGGTGTGTGAAGTCTACCAATCCGCACATGGCCAGCGTGGTAGACTATGGCCTAACCCTTCTCACTCTGAAAGGAGACCCGTGCTCTGTAGTGAGTCGGCGATGGGTTGATCATGATGATGATGATAATCTCGTGTATTTTAATGATTATTCGTGCTTTATTATCTTATTTATCAGCCACTCAAAGCTGAACTAGAAGTTTTGAGTCAAGTATATTTAGCGAAGGTTCAAAGACTGGAAGAGATCTGTACTTGGGATAAAGCCGATGATTATCAGTCGACAATAGCGCTATACGGATACGTGAGTTGGGTATAATTGTTGGGAGTTGTGGATCATTGCTCTTACAATACCACACAAATTTTACTATAAATAATGTGCAAATCATTCCAATGCGTTGGACCTTGATAATATTATACAATTGGGTATTTGACTACATCAAAAATAAATTATTCCTCAGTGATTATTAAATAGAGGGCCTTCCAAAATACGTAAAATCCACGCCCTTTGTTGGTTTTAAGTGTGATAACTGATAACCATTTTAAATTATCGATTAAACTAAAAAAGCACGTCAAATGATTGTGATGTCACACACCGGTATTTCATAGGATCGACGTTTGATAAAATGTTACTGATTTGACTAGTTGTCAAATACCGTATTATTTTAATAACCTCTTATATATTATAGTTGAAAAAAAAATAAGTATTCTCGATTTTGATTAAAAAAACTGACCAAGTGCGAGTCAGTCTCGCACATGAAGGGTTCCGTACAATACAAGATACATTGTATAATGACTGTATATTTTTTTATTATTATTTATTGTTATAGGCTCTGTCTGTGAAAATTTCAATGCTCTAACTATTATCTTACATGATATACAGCTCGTTACAGAACGTTTGAACAATACAGTCAAATTTTAATGTTGTATTTCTTTTGTGTACCTATCCTAATCCTTTGTGTAAAAAGAAATATTCAAATGCAAATTCGAGTCTTCAGAAACTAGAATGTTCTCGGTCTTTAAAAATTAAACAGGATCTTCTTAAACAGAGTTATTCCGATTGCCATCTGAGTACCTCACCGTAGTAACATGTAAATAGTACATAAATAAATAAATACTTAAATAAATCTTTATTTGTTCCAATTACAACTTTGCTTAAAATTACCCTCGACTCCCAAACTAGGTTAACCCGTGTCATGGGGGTCAGTCTCTTCCCAGATATGCAATGAAAATGATTAATCTAAATATATAAAAGGAAAAGATGACTGACTGACTGACTGATCTATCAACGCACAGCTCAAACTACTGGACGGATCGGGCTGAAATTTGGCATGCAGATAGCTATTATGACCTAGGCATCCGCTAAGAAAGGATTTTTGAAAATTCAACCCCTAAGGGGGTGAAATAGGTGTTTGAAATTTGTGTAGTCCACGCGGACGAAGTCGCGAGCATAAGCTAGTATGTTAATATGATTAACATGTTTACATTAGCTACATATTTCCATAGATTCGGTATTAAAATAGGTACCTTTCTACCTACCTAAGTAAGAAAATAGGTACATAATAGCAAAAATACAAAAAGTTAAAAAGCGTCAAACGTAAAATTTTATATATTGTTCAAAAAAATTGTTCAAAATAAATTACATAACATTAACAGCTTGATTAACAGTTAATAATATTCATGTGAAATAAAAAATAAGAAATGAGGAGATCCGTAGGGTAACCGACATAATATGTGGCTCAACGGTTGCTAAGCTGAAGTGGCAATGAGCAGAGCACATAGTTTGGAAACCGATACAAGTTGGGGTCCCAAGGTGCTGGATTGGAAAACCCCCCAACTAGATGGACGGACGACATCAGACGAGTTGCAGGGAGCTGCTGGATTCAAGCGGCGCAATACCGTGGCGTGTGGAAGTCCCATATGTCCAGCAGTGGACGTCTATCGGTTGATGTTGATGGTGATGATGATGAATATGCATGCTGGCCCACCCTGCATGAATTCAATGCATATATCTACGTACCTATGTTAAGCTGATTGAATTATCGGAAAAGACAGATTACCTACTTATGTATGAATAGTATCATTTACCTATCTTATCCGGATGTCAATTGATAGGATTATAAACTTTGTATAAACAACCATTTGTATACAGGATGTTTTCAATTTTATAAGCTTATTATTAGTATGATTTGTTCGTATGTTATCATTCCGTTGAAATTAGTAACTGATTTTAAGGCTACTACTAACTGTCCGATTGAGTTAAAAAATTCCAAACACTTCTAGTTTGGATAGCATTAGATGATTGTGGTTCCATTGACCATCTCTGATGATGAAGATTAGAGGTGGGCACCAGTGATATATAATGTATAATGTAAATAATCTATTATTATGTACCATAAAAAGCTGCTTAGTTAGAACTCAGAATTTGATACTTAACGCGCTTATGCAGTTTTAAAAATTAAAATTCAGTGTCGTAAAAACCATGGCTATTCATTATAAATATTAATAATAAATATTAAATCTAAAAACTATTAGTTGAAAAAAGTGGTGCATATTTTTTCATAAGTTACGATTTTTTTGAGTATACCTACTAAGCTTTTGTCGCTGAGAACTAAATTTAAAGAAGTTAAAATTATGACAGTGCATAACCAATATATTTAAAAAAATGTATTATAATTATGTCCATATACACATGAATAAATTTAAAAAAAACTAAAAGCCATAATGTAATAAAACAGACTTGTAATGTCCGCTTGTAGGCTAAGTAGGTAAACTTGGCAATTCATTTAATTACCTATTGGCAATTGTACGTTTTTAACTGCCAGAAGACATTGGAAATGTCTCTCAACAAAGTTTTCATAAAACGTAAACTTACAAATCCAACAACTGACCATCAAAAAGTACCTATACAATGCTACCTTTTTAATAAACGATTTGACTTTGATTTTTTTAATCTTTAACTTTTAACTTATTATATTTAATCACGATAAACCGGAAACTGTTTAGGTTTTCATTCGAAATAAGTAGTTGTATTTTTGAGTACATCGTCTACGCAAACGAAATTGCGTGCAATAGATATCTACAAATGTAAATACGCACTTTGCGTTATCAAGATTAGTCGTGTTTATGCCGTTGTCAATTTAGGGGATTTTTTGGAACAACCGCTTGACTTACTAATCTGCGTTCTTGTCATTTCTACGATAACGTTAAAGCTGGAAAACAGGTATGTTATCGAAAACCAAATATTTTTGAATCAATATTTTCACTAAGAAATATAAATAAGTATATAACGCGTATATTAAGCATTAGCTAGGTGTAAGTAGATTCTTAACTTCCGTGGTTGATTGCAATATGTTTGCTAATATATATTATGACATCATCCTTTAATGGTACAGAAAAAAGTTTGAACAATGAGGAAAATCAATTGCATTTTGTTTACTCGCAGATGACATAATTATAATTACTACTAAGCGATGTAGGTATGTATATACTGAACAGAAACACTTTAGCAAAGGCGAATTGTGGGAATCGAAGGACACCATGCCCTTACACCAATTTTTTTTATGTTGTGTGTTAATAATATTCATATAAATATTTTCGGCTTTCGTAAACGTCTCCCATGATAATTTTAAAACACTAAAAAATTATAAAAAATGTAGTCTCCCATGATGTAAATTTATTCTGTGACTCAAATTTTTCGCCGAACATGATAATGCACAACGCAATTTTTTATTGTTAGAGACGCTTAGATGATTGTAAACAAGCCCGTTCCATTTATATAATAATTTGCATTCAAGAAAATCCACTTGAATATTTATTCAAAACTGTCGCTTGTGAAATATTTTACGGCGATTACGCACTGCACTTCCGTCATCCAAGTTCTATCCGTCATCCGTGAGAATTCCGGCACGACATATTATGTCATAAGCTACCATGCAAAACTAAAAGGAACGTATTTTCACGGCCTCGGATCGGATGAGTGCGTAACCGCCGCGCCGTTAGGGTTGCGCACCCAGAGTACAAAACATAGCCCTATTAATGTCACCTGCAGTCTGTCTTCGGCCGTTTGTCTCGGATCTCTAGTGAAGTGAAAATTAGTTATAGTCCGTACAAAATGACTTCTCACGTGCTATTTTAACGCTATGGGTCAACTTTCATGTCAAAAGTACGGTTGACCTTTAAAATAAGGACTGAAATCGTACCTTTGGCATGAAGTTTGACACAAAAAGTTAAAATGGCGCGTGAGGAGTTAAGTTTTACTCAAATGTTTTATTTACATTTACTTTTATTTAAATGGTCTTTGGGGATTCCGAAAGGAGTCATTCTTACCTTTGAAATATTGAAAATATTTCAAGGATCATTGAGTAGTAGGTACAAATAGGCATGATTTAATTTTTATCATCAAACTCACCCTCAGATTAATAGAGTATTTTAAGTACCAAGTTTTTTTTCCCAAACTCATAGTTATCAATCAATAGGTTTTACTTTTGATACAAAATGCAGTTCAAGCAGACGAGTTCACTGGTAAGCCAATTAAGTACCTATGTTTATTTATAGAGTGATCAATAATTAATAATTGTAAATGGCGTTTAATTATTGCAGAGCAACGCTCAAACTCGAATCGTGATTGTGATGGCGGGTGCGACTATAAAGATATTATAGTTATTATATTGATGGACGTTGATTAGCCACTGGCAGACCACAGCGCCATCTTAGTATAATACAATATCAAAGAACTATGTTCCTGTCGTGTAAGCGGTGATAGCCTAGTAGTTAAGACGTCCACCTTCTTTTCGGGAGGTCGGTGGTTCGATCCCGGGCACGCACCTCAAACTTTTTGGAGTTACGTGCGTTTTTAAAACCATTAAATATCATGACGGACGGACGGTGACGGAAACATGAGAGTTCTCCATATTGTTCTCAAAGGTATGCAAGGTAGACACTTTTAAAGTGGTAAAATGTGTCCTCCCCCCCTGTAACTTCTAAAAATATAAGGGAATGATAGAACTAAAAAAAATATATGATGTACATTACCATGCAAACTTCCACCGAAAATTGGTTTGAACGAGATCTAGTAAGTAGTTTTTGATTTATCGTGCAAAATGTCGATAAAATACGATTGTAGTACGGAACCCTCAGTGCGCGAGTCTGATTCGCACTTGGCCAGTTTTTAAATTCCGTGGGAATTCTTTAATTTTCAGGGATAAAACGCCAAATACGTCCAGTAGTTTTCGCCTGAAAGAGTAACAAACATAGACACATACAAACAAACTTTCGCCTTTATAACATTAGTGATTGCATTAGTGTGATTATTTATATTCTCATAAATTGTTGTGTTTGTGTGCACTAAATAAACAGATCAATAAGTCAAAGTCAAATGATTTATTCAAAATAGGTAATAAATTACTCTTATTGATGGTCTGGTATGGTGTTAGATTTGTAAGATATAGTAGTGATAATTATTACGCAAAATTAAAACTAAAGCTACGAGGGTTCCAAACGCGCCCAGGTCTGAGAAGAGCCCACAACAAACTCATATGAAAATACTTTCACTTTTATTATGGCAATGAGGGGTACTTTTGCAAATTATGAAGAAAACTTGTTCAACTATTTGAATCGTAATGTCTCAGTAACAGTAACTCTTAGAAGAAAAAGTGTAAAAACAGTTTTTATAGATAATCTACAATTCGAATTTATATATTTTTATAATAAAGCTTACTGTTTGGCTGAAAAACGCAAAAATACCACATTTTTGTGAACTTTGACTTTGAATATCTTTTTTTGCAAATGTGGATCGATGGGAACTTTTCATATTTCATGTATAATGGTGTTCCAAACATTAGTATAAATTTTCGGCTCTTAGCTCTGTGCAAATTAATGTAACTTTACCCTTATTTTTTGAGCTAAATTGACAGGACTAAAAAGAAAAATGCAAATATGCAAATCAAATAAACTTAAAAATAAGTAGAATCGGTGGCCTTATCGTTTTGAAGCAATCTCTACCAATTTAATGACAGGCACTTAGATGGACGGACAGATAGACGGATGGATAGCGAAGGCTTAATAATAGGGTCCCATTGGCACTCTTCGGGTACGGAACCCTAAAATCACTCGGAGGTGAAAAGATTCAAGGCGCATCTAAAATCGATAAAGCGATTTCATATCAGTAATCGATCAAGGACAAACCTATTATTTATACATGGGTATAACGGCACGTACAGTTTAATCAACCATTGTTATTTTGCTATAAAGTATACATAGTCATTAGTCATAAATCAAAAAAATTGCGATGTTTATCAGGTTCTAGAAAGTTAAAAAAACAAATAAACAAGTGTGTCCATACAACTTTGCAATCTTCATTTTGTGTTTAAATTTTTTGTTAAAGTATAAATTTCTATATAAATAATAAAATAGGCACCTACTTATCTTTCAATAATATATATTACATTTATCACATCTGATTAAAATAAAACAACCCTATGTGAAGGTATCACAAACATTATAAAGAATGTCATTGTGTTGATTGAACTGTGGCGTAGGATATAAAAAGGCAAAACTTATATATATTATAGTATATAGTAATACAATAACGTTGAGTTACCTAATAGTTATTGATTAGTTGTAAGTAACAAAACAGATGATGGTAGCGCCAAAATACACCATATAGACCTATATCTATCTACTACATTGTAATTCAATTTACTTAATATAAAAATGTTTTAATTTCACATACCTATGTAGAACTACTTGAAAGGGGCTTAATGAAACCCCAGTATAGTATATAATTCACTCTGTGCCTACCACCTGTTTACAAAATATGAATTAGATGATAACCCCTTTGTTGACTAGGTAGTAGTATAAATTAATATTAATTTAATTAAATTAGATTGAGTAAGATGTAGGTTAAGTACTAACATAGATACTAAGATTTGTAGAACCAACAATATTAAGTCCTTGTTGCTCGAAATAAAAAGTCTATTATTATATTATTATTATTATCACCAAAAAAATTGTAGTCTATCGAAAAAGGTTGTTATCTAAGCAATTGTAATTCGTATCAAGCAGTAACAGGGACATTTGAATTCGCCAGTAAAATTCCAATGACCTGCAAAATCTCAAACTATTTGTTGTTTCAATCGATTCGTCAATATTCAAGTCAGCGAATTTTATTAAGGCCTCTAAAGGATCTGAGCAAAATCAGTAATCAGTGTGGGTACGTAGTACGAGTACTTTTACCTTTAACACCTCCGAAGGTGCACCAGGTGTGTCCTCCAAAATGCGTGATTTATATGTTTATAGTTTTTTTAAACAAAGGGTAAACCACTCAGATGTCAGACTTTTGCTGTCAAAGTGGAGTTTTTGGGGCCGAATTCTTACTATTTATTTCATGTTTGGAATTATTATACAAAGACTCACTTTTGTTGGCGGTGCGTGATTCTATTTTTGCGCACAACTTTTTTATAAAATTGCCCAATGGGAGCAATTTTGAAATCCGGCGTAGTCGTACCACTCACACTATCCCTGAGCAGGCCCTGCAGACTGCACATGGGTGGTTAAATTTAATGAATTCTTATAAAAATTGATATTGTGTAGGTATATTATATGGTAATATTGTATGCAGTGGATAATGGAAATGTTCTTTAAAGAATATGATTTATTTCTGATAACATTACTGTTCAGTTTAATTATCATCAACTTTTCTAAGATTTCCATCTTTGTATCAAAAATGTAATAATTTTAGAATATCATCAAATTATGGGATTCTTCTTTTCTTTTTACATATCTACCAATTAATGTGGAAATGTCTGTAAAGACTGACTTAACTGGAGATAGGCTGGCTACTAGGTGGTTTACCCTATCAATGATGGCAAAATAGTGTATCAAATCGGCCAAGTGCGAATTTAACACTAGCGCACGTGGTTTCGTAACTTAAAAAATAAATTGATCTGTTAACTATTTCTATACAATATAAGTTATATATCTACCCATAGTTGGATATTTAGGGATTAAGTATAATGTTATTAAAATGGTTATACGTAATTGGGTGGATTAATTATGGGTGGATCAACACTTAGTAAATGCATGTAATAATTTAAAATATATATTTTAATAAACCTAAGTAAACTGTTCAAAAATCACATCACACATATTAATAATAAATCATTTTGAGCTTAATAATAGTATATTGTTATAGGTGACTGACCAAAATTAATGATGAACTTTTTCTTTGGCGCTATCTCAATAAATATTAAGTATTATACGTTTATAGCTAATGTTTTGTTGCGAATTGTGTTAAAGTGAATGTAGTACCTATTATGCTAAAATATGAACATAAATACTTACACGAATATTAAACATAAGTACTTTATTATTATGATCAATATTTTTTATATAGGTGTTTTTATATTTCTACAAAACAGAAAGAGAAATGGCCTGTCTAATAAATATATTGTTGATTATTACTTATGTAATTTTTTATCACTTATGTTGCGTTTTTGTTTATTACTTAGGTTCTCTTACCCCACTAACAAAGATTCCTACGAAATGTTTATAAAATCTAAGCCCACGTGAATGAAGTCGCGAGAAAAAGCTACTATACTCCTACGATAAATACTAGTACACCTAACTAAGGCCAGCTCTAGTTTAGGTAATAGTTCGGTAGATAGTATCTATACGTTTGTAGTTACCTATATGTTTGTATGCAATAATCAAGTATTTTAATAGCCTTGCCTCATGTTGAGTCGTTGGCCTTTCTTAAATTAATACCTTAATAATAATTTATTTCAAGTGCTAGGAGTAGTTCGAACATTGTATAAGTAAATGTAAGTCGTGTCAAGTAAGTGCGCTGCATAGAGACAAAAAGGCAATGCTTCTCAATATTGAACTATCATAGGTACAAGTATTGTACTTAGGTAAGTTATAGGTGCGCTGTATGAATTTAAAATATTATGTTGCCTTTGATTTTTGATACAAATAGATATTTCGCAATGCTTTTGAAATGCTTATTTAGAATTATATTTATTAGCATCTAACTATCTTTATCTATTAGGTATATTAAAAACTAGCTGCTGTCCGCGACTTCTTCCGCGTGGTATTAGGTTTTTAAAAATCCTTCATTCAAAAAGGTTCATTAAAAAAGGAACTCTTTGATTTTCCGGGATAAAAAGTAGTTTATGTCGTGCTCCAGGTTTTTATCTATGCCCATGCAAAAACACGTCAATCCGTTGCACCGTTGCGACGTGATTGAAGGACAAACCAACAAACTAACACACTTTCGCATTTATAATAAGGTACATAAGGTAAATAAGTAAGGTACTGATGACAACTTAAACAAAATGAAAATGAAAATGCATTGTTTGTCCCGTATCCGATGGCGATGAAACTTTTGCAGTTATTGTTGGGGCTTGCGGAAAGTTATAGCAAAAGCACAATAGATAACACGTGATTCGCATTGCAATACATGCCGGGCATTAGTTAGTAAAATAATAAAAAACATATCGACACATTTACTGCAGTAGACAATGACTTCTAATGTATACCTAGCAGTAAATAGGTAGGCACTTACTTATCTACTTACTAATATATGTTTATTTCTTTTAGTATAATTATTAAACTAAAATAATGTTTGGTTGAAATTGGAACGCTAGGTAGGTACCTACATAAGTTTGCCTTGTTAGAAATAAATTTTATAAAACACCTATTTACCATATTGTACGATTAAGTGTACCAAGTGACACAGGGTTCAAAGCCAGGGTAGGCATTAGGCGATTAGTGCAATTATCTAGATATTGGCACCGATTCTGTTGTCTTTCTCTAAACTAAATTTAGAGTATCTGCATCCTTTTATTTTTGATATTGCTAAAAAGGACGAAACATGAATTTTTTATTTAAAGACTAAATTTCAGTGCACGCTAAAAATTTAAACACTAGGCTCGCGACTGGTGGCTAAAGTCACGAGGTTCGACATCTCTAAATTAAATTTAAAACTGTCAAACTGTGTCTGTCCTTTTCATATTACATACATTAGTAAGAAGAGGATGCGAATACTCTAAAATTTAGTTATGCTCAGAATCAGTACCATTATGTTGGTACCTATGTACCTACAGTTACCTAGAACTGAGTTATTTCAGAGTAAGCAGTGTTTTAATGTCTCTTTAACATACACACCTCTGAGTATATCAAGTGCATATATGTATCTATTATGAAGTCTGTCGTGTTTATAATTTATTTTAAGCAATTTTACTAACTAAGACTTCATTAAGTTTTACAAGTCTTTATTATGTTTTCTTTTACACTGTCATTACATAAGGCTACTTTGTCACAAATAAAAAGTTATAGGTAAATACCTATAGTATACGCGATAGGTCGAGGTGGAAATCGGGGTAGGGACGCCCCGCACACCCGCACAGCCCCCGCGCTAACCCGGTGTGGAATAGCATGGATAACGTGCAAGATGTGCGGGGCGTCCTCCCGCCTCATACATCCGGAAGTATGAGTGACAGAGATAACGCTCTACAAAGCTCTCATTATTATTTTTTACTCATGTCATTCTAAAGGCCGATGTACATTAATTTCTGCCGCGTACTGTACCTACCTAGTTTTAGCGTACTAAATCGTACTTTTGACATGAGAGTTGACACATAGTATTGCAAAAAATGGCGAGTCCTCTCTCAAATTTTACGCATTATTAATTATGTTTGTATTGTTTTTCTTTAAAATGCCTACTCATACGTATTCAGGGAAAACGTTACCTATCCAAATGTCTGAAAATATAACAATGTGTATTTACCGGCTTTTGGGTCGTTTTACTTGGTACCTAGTTATGGGCTAGGCTCTATCTAGGAAAGCCGATTTATTATCTTCTATACTCACAAAAATATTTTTTATTATTTTTTTTATTATTTATTTATTTGACAACTTAAAACTATCATTACAGGCCAACCTAATGCGATAGCTAAGTACATACATATATTTGTCCAGTCCGTAGGGTTTCTGACATATCGATTTACAATAGAGCGAGTTTTCCATACGAAGATGAATAATTTCAAATCAAATAAAATCATAAATTTTATTGCGCTTAAGTTGCTGAGTGCTGACATAAATTATAACATAAGGAACACAGAAAAATATTAATACAGATAAAAACAAATCATAACAATTAAGTAGACCTAGGTCTAAGTCTAGGACTAGGACTACGCCTGACTTGTTAGTCATCACCTGACTAGGCTTGCCTCATTTATTGTTAAACAAGCTTATGCTCGCGACTTTGTCCGCGTGGACTACACAAATTTCAAACCCCAATTTCACCCCCTTACGGGTTGAATTTTCAAAAACCCTTTCTAAGCGGATGCCTACATCATAATAGCTATCTGCATGCCAAATTTCAGCCCGATCCGTCCAGTAGTTTGAGCTGTGCGATGATAGATCAGTCAGTCAGTAAGTCACCTTTTCCTTTTATATATTTAAGATAAAGTTAATTTCAACGCATACCAATCATTAACTGGGTAATTTACCACTACCCATATTATCACTACCCATGTTATCACTACCAATATTATCACTACCCATATTATAAATGCAAAAGTGTGTTTGATTGTTTGTTTATTGGTTTGCTGCTTTGTCCTTCAACCACGTTGCAACAGAGCAACGGATCGACATGATTTTTGCATGGTATAAAGACCGAGAGTGACATAGGCTACTTTTTATCCGGCGGACGAAGTCACGGGCATCAGCTAGTGAATGATAAACTGACTGACATATCAACATATTATGCAACGCAAATTGCTGGGTTAAGAACTTGGACGACAATTTCTATTAAAAAAAGCTTGAGATTGTCCATATAGTTTTTCTCGAACTGTTAACCTATTTGGGAGATAAAAAGTACATAGAGTATAGAATGTTACTATCCAGGCCCTGAACTATATCCTTGCAAAAAAGGACGTCGGTCCGTTGCTCTATTGCAGCGTGTTTGAAGGACAAACCAATATACCAACAAACAAACACGCTTTTGCATTTATAATAGGGGTAGTGTTCTGCGTTTTAGTAATTTCACTCGAGCGAAGTCAGAGCGGATTAGCTAGTTAACTATATTGGTATATAAATAGCACTTATTAAATAAATAAAAGGAATTCGCTTAAAATAGGAAAAAATTACTGACCTGTGGGGTAAAGCCGAGGAAGGATAACTTCCTTTTGCCGCTACTCATGTTTACGCTCGGAACTATACTATGCGAGTGGACGCAAGAGTCACACACGTGTGGACAGCCTGTCAGTGGCGAACCGACTAATGGACCGCAATCTGTGCGAGGTTGTACGTCAACACAGCTCGCCACATCGCCGCCGGCGCCGGCTTATGCGACGATGGTGGAACTGACCAGTTGACTCCGTATCTCGCTCGGGGACCTTGCACTCACCTACAACAAGACAAACCACGTTGACTCTTGAAAACGAGGCAACGAGCGAGACTTACCTGTGTTTAAGAAGGTAATGATATAATTCATACTATCACAAAATATAATCCATATTTACTAAGTAAGCCTAGTGATTAAGACATCGCTCTTCTATTCGGGAGGTCGGGGATTCGAAACCGAGCATGCACCTGTTACTTTTCAGAGTTATGTGCGTTTTAAGTAACTAAACATCAATCAACAAATTAGTTAAAGGAAAACATCGTGAGGAAACCTGCATGTCTGAGAGTTCTCCAATATGTTCTCAAAGGTGTGTGAAGTCTGCCGGTGCGCACTAGGCCAGCGTGGCACACAATGGTCTCAAACCCTTCTCAGTCTGAGAGGAGACTCATGCTCAGTAGTGAGCCGCCGATGGGTTGATAATGATGATGAGGTAATCTAAATATATAAAAGGAAAAGGTGACTGACTGACTGACTGACTGATCTATCAACGCACAGCTCTAACTACTGGACGGATCGGGCTGAAATTTGGCATGCAGCTGACAATTATGACGTAGGCATCCGCTAAGAAAGGATTTTCGAAAATTCAACCCCTAAAGGGGTAAAACAGGGGTTTGAAATTTTTGTAGTCCACGCGGACGAACTCGCGAGCATAAGCTAGTCCGTACCTGATATTAAAAATACGAAAGTATTTCTATCTGTCTGTCTGTTTATTTATCTGTCTGTCTGCTATTTTATCACGGCCCATTTGTATAAACAATTTTGGCGGGTACAGAGATTAGCATGCCAGGGACGTAAGGCTACTTATTGTCTCAGAATATCAAAGAGTTCCCACCGGATTTTTAGAGCACCTAAATCCACGTGGACCAAGTCACAGGCATCATCTAATAATAATAGTAAAGTTTTATTGAAGACAAAATGACAGAAGGTATAAGGAGATTGTCCCAAAGTACCTACCTACTGTTAAATTTACATAAAAGTTGTAAATCAACTGGGCTGGGGTACGTTTTATCCCACATAAACAAAAGTTTCTCATAGATTTATAAAACCTACGTTCACACGGATGAAGTCGCGGGAAAAGGCTAGCGAGAAATAATACGCATATCCACGGAGTAGAGCCAAGAGCACAGAGTAGGACCAGAGAGGAAGCTTCATACAAGCGGCTGGCTGTAGGTACAGTCACCCATAGCGCTGCTTACCTTACGCACACGGACGGACCGTGTGCGCCTAGTTCGATGGCGAACTGCAAGGATGTGGGTCGTGCGCGTTAAGTTGATACAATAGCGAGAATATTTATATATTACTTCCAAATTAGTTACGTGTAAATTGTAAAAAAATAAACTTGTTATAGATTTAAGTGATATGGTTATACAAAAATGCCATACCATTGTACAGTATGTTTCAGTTCGTCTAGAAAAATAAGGATATTTCTCTTTTCGTGTAACCTAGAGATGAATTGAAGTAAGTCTAGTGATGATGTGACTAAATGGCGGCGGCGAGCATTAGCAATTTGCGAGACTTATATATAGTATTTTTTTCTTTAAATTTTTCACTTGCAACAGATGACAACCCTATAAGAATAGGTATAAAATTTTGAACGGTATTAGGAAGCTCTTCCTCTGTAGGGATATTTACTCGTGTGCCAAGAGAGCGAAAAGGCGCTGTGCCTTTTTGATAACAACGTAAAGGTAAACAGGCATAATCGACCCGCTTTGCCAAAAGTGGCAGACATGAACCAAAATAGTTTTAAATTAAAGCCAATAATTAAAAGCTTTCAATATATATATATATATAAATTAACGATCTCATTGGTAATCGGTGTGACCTTGTAAGTGGGACGTCTCGGGTTTAATTCCCGGCAGGGGTTTGGAATGTAACTTCAAGTTCAAAATCAATGGGGGAAAAGAGTTATTAAATTTAAAAAAAACCGGCCAATTGCGAGTCAGACTCGCGCGCTGAGGGTCCCGTACTACAGTCGTATTTTTTCGATATTTTGCACGATAAATCAAAAACTATTAGGCATAAAAATAAATAAAAATCTATTTTAGAATGTACAAGTAAAAGCCCTTTCATAATACCTCACTCAGTAGGTATGGTAATCTTACTTTGAAAGTGAAAAATACCAATATTTGCTCATGAATACATTTTAGTTTTTTTCCTAAGTGATAAACCACAAATTTACGGTTTCGGATTTTTTCTTTACTTGTGCTATAAGACACCTACCTGCCAAATTGCATGATTCTAGGTCAACGAGAAGTACCCTAGGTTTTCATGACAGTCACGAAGACAGACAGACAACGAAGTGATCCTATAAAGGTTCCTTTTTGCTTTTTGAGGTACAGATTTTTAAAAATTCAACCCCGGGTAAAATAGGGGTTTGAAATTAGTGTAGTCCACGCGTACAAAGTCGCGGTAATAAGCTAGTGTATGATAAGCCACTTTATTTCTGACGCTTGTACGTGTGTGAACATCGCAAACGGTACCTACCGGTTCAAAAGTTGACGACAAAAACGTAGTTAGAATAAATAATAATAAGTCTTTAGCTCGAAATTTCAGCTTGTTTCGTTTCGTTAAATAATAGAATCCAATCAGGAAGCCTTATTTATTAGCCAGCAGCTGTTCTAACGTAAAAAATTAATCTCTGTACCTAGCGATAAGCAATATATATTACAATATAGCCCGAACGAGTTCATAGAATTTTCATACACGCAGCTAGTACGGTAAATTATACCTACCTACATTATAGGTATCATTTACCGAAAATATAAGTAGGTAGGATGCTGTCCACGATTAGTCCACGTGGATTTAGGTTGTTACCACGTGGGAACTCTTTGATTTTCCATATTTAAAAGTGGTAGGTACATCTGTATCCAGGATGCGAGATAGTATCTCTGTATCAAACGTCACGTGTTAGTAATAGTGGCTGGGGCCGACGGACGACAAATGCTTCTTCAAACCTAGAAATTCGACTCACCCATCAAATTACCGGCTTAGGTCAACGTTGCTTATCAACCCGCTCAAGAAAGAATTTTCAAAAATGCCCCGACTTCAAGCTGAATTTCTTTCTTCTTTGCTACTCTTAAGGCTTTGTTTCAGAAATTTTAGAATATCTAGAATAATCATAACTACATACTAACATATTTATTTATATTTCATTTATTCCTATTGTGTATTTTTTTTTAAATTGTATTTAATTAAATTTTATGCTTTTAAGCCGTGTTTTTTAGTATGAGACTTTGTCCCGGCAGAAGTCTTGTCTAGTATAGTAGTATAGCCAGTATGTTTACTATTCTGGCATTTAGCTCGTCAGAATGTAGGATACATAGGTACGTACCTTGAGTATCTACAAATTGGCATTAAGGCATTGGCATTATTATAGTGCCCACATCCAATGCCAATCAGGCTTTCATTACCATGTGAATTTCAAAGTGATTTTGCGCCTGAAGCTAAACTTATGAGACCAAACACGACTGTTCTACCTATAAAACGTAGTGATTATATACTCTTTGTACCTACCATGTTCGATTGTGGATCTATGCATTTCGTATTTGGTAAGAATTATCCTGCAAAATAACGTGCGGTGTTAATGCATGCTGTGTGAACGGGGTCTTATAGTTCGCCGTTGAGTCCTTATATCGCCTCCCACTTTCATTATCTTCATTATTATACCTACTAGCTCGGTGGTACCATATGATCATATTGTCTACCTACAAAAAATTATTAGAAGTGGGTGAAATATAATTTGTTAGATTCTCTTACATTGTTTCGAAGAAGAGGCGAAGCTAATTTAAAGCGTGTACCTAATAAAAATTCATGTTACTATGTAATGTTTGTTGCAAGTATCTAGCTAACACTTTAAACTAGGTACCATACGCGGATGTCTATTAGACAATATATTATTTCATGATATAAAAGATAGGCAGACCTGATATGCCTTGTTACAATGATAGAGCGTTGCATTCAATAGGACTGTCCTTATCTATCCAACAGGCCATCTCGAATTTTGACAAATGTTAAGTACCTAACTGATCAGATAGGTATCTAAAATTTTTCATGATCGATAATATTCGCTCTGTGATAAGCAATCCCTATAGTACGCGACAGACACCCGCATAGCCCCCGCGCTAACCCGGTGCGGGATAGCGAGCGTGACGGGCGGGTGATCGAGGTGAACTTACCTGTTCCTGCTACCTGGAGAGCATGCCGTGATTTATTATACTATTCCGAAGAAAATATAATACGAAGGTGGTTTTAGAGTTGTGATTTTAGTTTTTTTTGGCGTAGTAACACACGTGGGGTGTCCGCTAGTTTAAAATAGAAAGAACTCTGACCTTGAACCTGCACCGTCAATGGTTTATCTATTTGGTGGTACGCAGCAACGCGATTGGTTCGTTAGTGAACTTTACGTTTCACAATTCTTATAATTATGAAAGAACAGAACAAAATACCTAACAATGAGCAGACACTGTCGTCCACACTCTACAGGCTTTATGCAGCCAACTATCGTTACATTTATAGGTTACTAGCTGATGCCCGCGACTTCGTAGGCGTGGATTTGAGTTTTAAAAATCCCGTGGGAACTCTTATAATATGGGATAAAAAGTCTAGCCTATGTCCTTCCCCGGTATGCAAGCTATCTCTGTACCAAATTTCATCAAAATCGGTTGAACGGTTGAGCCGTGAAAGGCTAGTATATAGACAGACAGACAGACACACTTTCGCATTTACGAACGAGGTACGAACTTGAAAAGATTCACTAAGTCATCCGTAGCTGCTAGGTACCTACTTATACAGGGTGTAACCAGAACGTCGGTAAAAACGAAGACAGGTGATAGTACTGATGATTACTGATATGATACATAAAAAAACGCAGAAAAAAAATAAAAAAATCTATATTTTGTACAAATTCACGATATATTGCAAATAAAACATTTGACTGACGCTACTGCTCAACGAACGTTCCGTGAATAGGTCACTCGAAGTCAATGCCGCGTCGTAGGTGGGGCATTGACCCGATTTTGCACGCTATACATTGCGGGTTTGAAAAATACAAAATCACCAAAACTACAAAATGAGGCAAATTGTTATTAGTATTGAATTGTATTTAGGTAGTATACCTAACAATCACGCTAAGTTTTTGCTAGCGTTCTGGTTACACCCGGTATATTAAGTAGGTACAAGTATTATTTTGCCAAATATCGTGACAACATCTATGGCTGTTGAACAAAGCCGTTTTTACTGTACCATGTTTTACAAAGGAAAAAACACGACTTATGATTAATAAAAAACTAAGTTGTAAGTAGGTATTTTACGCCTCTAAAGTCTAAACACATTTATTTATACACACATTTATGGTATTATGTGTATGTATTTAGGTACCAAACTGCCAATATTATGGGTATATAAACCGCACAATATTAATCAAATAGCAATGGACTAAGAGCCCATGAAGGCCAGACTTTCGTTATTTGCAACCATAAAAATAACCATTTTTGTATTTGAATTAAATGAAGGCTGAACGAGCTGATTCTAAAAATATATCTTTTAAATAGTTACACATTTAAGATATTATTGTCTAAAAACAAAAACATTTCCAAAACACATTAAAATTGGGCTCCTCCAGGCAGGAAATGGCTGAATGGTTTTTGTAAAATTACTTTTAATATCACAATCATATCGGTCACATCGTGCTTCCTATTCGGAAGGTCGGGACTCGGGAGTACGAATTTTTCGGAGCTATGTAATACCTATCACTTGCTTTAATGGTAAAGGAAAAATTCGTGAGGGAACTTACTTACATGCCTGAGAATTCTATATAATCTTGTCCAGCGTTGTGGACTCTGCTAAACTTTTCTCATTCTGAGAGGAGACCATGCTCAGTAGTGGACTGGCAATCGGTGGATCATGATGATGATGATGATCATCTCACATCATGAAATCAATTTGATATAGGTACTGAAACTCAAGGTACTGTCTCAATTTCCTATAAGTAAAATAAATTAAAATAATTGTAAACCTAAATGAAATCTGTAATAGTGGTTGCGCAAAAGTAAATGTAGATACCTTCCCACAGTACTGTACCTACCTACCAAATCCTTATCGCTTAGTGTTATGCAAATTACACCGGAACATAGTTATAATATTATGTATCGAATAAATGTAATAATTACGACTGTATAACGCATTCTTTGAACTAGCAAAGTTTACATTTAAGATACCTTATTTGTGTAATTAGGTAGGCATTTTATTACTTTCGCAACGCGGTCGCAAATGCTATAGGTACTCCTGTAAGGTACCTCACTAATATAATATGACTATTTTAACTACACACTACCTTCCTGTTTTTTATTAAACATGACTACTTTATAAAGCCCTTCGCACATAACACAGACTCAACGCTACCTCCATTCCGACTAAGATTCGACTCAATAAAGTGTGAGAAACACTTTAAAATAAGTGAAGTCAGAGTCCCCCGACACGACGACGCTTGGATCAAAATACCTATTACTATATTTAGGCTCTTGATTATGTCAACCAAAGACGTTCACGGGTTTTTATTGCAGGAATCGTTCTATGGGTTATAAAAGAAGTAAAAACCGCGGAGTGTTATTATATTAGAGGCTAGAAATTGAGGATAAGGATGAAAAAGCATCCCTTTTGGTGTTTCCAATATATCTCATAAACATCGCAAAATATAGATATACACCAAAAGGGATGCTTTTTCATCCTTATCCTCAATTTCCACCCTCTAATTTAATAGCACTCCGCGGTTTTTGTTCTTTTATAACCCATTGAACAATTGCTGCAATATAAACTCGTGAACGTCTTAGTTCCTTTCTTTAGGACAAAATCAATAGCCTAATTAAACTTAAAGGGCCAAAGGCCAAGTCAAATAATTTGTTTAAATTGGGTACTGTTGTACACTTTCTGATGGTCAATTGCTGAATTTACAATACAATGATGTTAGTGGTGATAATGATTAATTATTACGTAAACTTAAAACTACAGCTACAAGGGTTCCAAATGCGCCCAGGTCTAAGAAGAGCTTACAACAAACTCTACCAGGTCAAAATATACCTAGTTGTTTTATTTTTTATTAGGGGCTTTTTTAAATTATTGATTTAATTTTATACTTAATATAGGCAGTATTATTTAATATTATATGACTAGTACGAAGGGTCAAGATGGCAATCGGGGTATTAGGCGAGGGGACGCACCGCACACCCGTACGTCAACCACGCTCGCCCGCACCGGGTTAGCGCGGGGGCTATGCGGGTGTGCGGGGCGTTCACTCTCCGATTGTCATCTCTTAGCTAAATTTGACCCATTAAAATTTATTTATAAACTGTTACATAAGATGATTTATCAAATAACCTATTCTCTTGATTTGAACGTCTTTGGAGTTTGGACTTTGGACGCTCTGCTGAATTCTACTGAACAAAAAAAAGGGAACTACACGCCCCGCTCACGCAACCTGTTTTACTTACCTGTGCACCAAATGCTCATTTTTCCAACTTTCTGTATACTTATTTGGATTGGATTACCTTTTCTTTGCCGAGGACAAAAAGATTCGGCGCCGATGCTCGAGTATCTAACAATACCACTGACAGGTGCATTTTTATAGGTCAGTTAATAAAATAAAACCAACAGAAATCGCATAATTAAAAATTCACCAGACTTTGCATTATTCCCAATACCTAGGTATAACGTATAACGTAACAAACGCGACTTCTACTTCAAAAAATAAAGACAAACTGATTGTTCTACAATAATATTGAATGATTCTGCATGTTAATAAACTGAGCGTTATTATGGGGAATCAATAGGTAGGTACGTACACACCATGTGTACCTACGGATAAATGGCTAAAATATATTGTATGCACAGCTGATGCAGGCTGCAGCACCAATTTAAAGTCATTGATGAGCACGGATAATTTATTAACGCCTAGTGCCTACCAGTGGTTTAACCAGCCTGAGGATGATTTATGCCAACACGTGGCGGGCACGAGCCGTACCACGTTCGCACGTTCGTACGCGGACAAGACACGATTCAAAACATCACCACCATTTCTTATGAAGCTGTATATGCTTCACCGTGCCGTGTCCGTACACGGACGGCACATGGTGTAGCATGAAATGAATATTATATATTAAGCTTATCTTATTATTATTATTATCGATATATCTACTCTCACGCCCGTGTACAAGATAAATATATATAATAGCCAAAAGAAATATAATATACTTACATACATAAAAATAAATAAACCTACATAAACATTACATACATACATATTTGTACCGGGCGGAGGATTACACCCCGGCAGGGGAGACCAAACGGCCGGGGGTCAGGGCGACAGGTGAAGAAATCGGCGGACTATCCTAGCCGAGTCCAGCAAGACCGCTTTTTGCATCCTGGCTGCGAGCGAACTGCCACGGAACCCCAGTCGCCTCAGATGGTGAGCGAGGCTGACTGGGATCAACCCATTCGCAGATATGACGATTGGGATGATTTCAGTGGACTCCACATGCCACATGTCGGAAACCTCGTGAGCCAGATCGAGATACTTGCGCTTTTTCTCCGTCTCAGCTCTCACGAGGTTTTCGTCATACGGAATGGTGATGTCCACCAAAAACACCCTCGACTGTGCCCGGTCCACCACCACGATATCAGGCTTATTCGCTAGAATAGTCCTGTCCGTGATGATGGACCGGTCCCAATAGAGCCGGACTCCGTCGCGCTCGAGTACCGGCACCGGTGTGTACTTGTAATACGGCAGCCTCTCATCCAGGAGACCGTACTTCAGAGCAAGCTCTTGGTGAAGGATCTTGGCTGCTTGGTTGTGTCTGTGCAGATACTCAGTGTTGGCAAGCGCTGAGCATCCCGAAAGCACATGTCTGAGTGACTCGCCGGGATGGCGACAAGCTCGACAGATGTCGTGAGTGCCATCCTTCAGAATGTACTTTCGGTAGTTCCGCGTCTTGACCACCTGATCTTGCTTTCGGTAGTTCCGCGTCTTGACCACCTGATCTTGATTATTATTATTATTATAAAATACGAGTACAAACTAACATAAACATACTTACAAAAATTAACAACTTAAAATTATAAATTTTAAAAAGCAAAATTATAAATTTTCACAAAAGTGCAAGATCTGACCCATGAGGTCAGCCCATTTGTCAGCAAATATGTCACAGCGAGGGGACTCCTTCAGCAGTGCGTTGAGCGCAGCCAAAGTGCGCGGTATGGGTGACCTGGAACGCGCTACCGTGTGACTAAACGGACTTACGAAAAATTTGGAGCGGTGGCGGAGATAGCTGTAATTAGAGGGTGCATAAACGCAGCAGAGCTTGTTGTGTAGTTCAGAGCAGTCAATCACACCCCTAAGAATTTTGCAAATTGTACCAATTTGGTCGCAGTCTCTTCGGGTTTTGAGCGAGTGGAAACCCAAGTGCCCTTGGAGAAATTTTGTGGGATACATAAATGGGTAATACCCGTGCAATTTTTTATATAAATACCTTAGAAAGGCTTTTTGAACCTTTTCAAGTAGCAAGGTGTACGTGCTTTCATATGGATTCCAAATACAAGCGCTGGTTTCTAGCTTGGCACGAACCAAAACTTATATCTATTAGAATCTATCTTTATAAACATTTCTCATGAAATTTGTCTATGGAATAGGTAGGCTCCCCGTGCGAAGCCAGGGCTGGTCAATTAGTCTTTAATAATGTCATCTTCTGCAATATCAGCTTCTTGTATATTGTCCAGTGATGTGGTTATCTCTATAATAAGTCTATGACATTGTCAGAATTAATCTCCACGCATTTTTTACAAAAAATAGAACAGGTAATTTTCAATTTTTGCAAAAAAAAATAGGTTCATATGTCCATATCTCAGTCAAATTTAATCAAAAAATATTTAAACCCGGCATTGTAAAGGAAATTTAATCTACTATTTTTTACCTTGAGCAATGCCGCGGAGCGAGATCAATAATTAATCTACGGCCGTTACCTATATCTCAGCTTAAAAAGACCGGCCAAGTGCGTGCCAGACTAGCGCAATGAGGGTTCTGTACCTACTACAGTCGTATATTTTCGACATTTTGCACGATAAATCAAAAACTATTATGCATAAAAATAAATAAAAATCTGTATTAGATTTTACAGATAAAGCCTTTCCAAATGGTACCCTACTTGGTATACTTAGTTATCTTACTTTGAAAATTGAAAATACTAATTGGTCATGAACATGTCATTTTGATTTTGTTCTTGTGATGTAACCACAAATCCATGGTTTTCGAATTTAACTTGTGCCATAAGACCTACCTACCTGCCAATGATTCTGGGTCAACGGGAAGTACCTTATCGGTTTTCTTGATAGACACGACAAACGAACAGACAGACAGACAGACTGATATCGAAGTAATCCTATAAGGGTTCCTTTTTCCTTTTGAGGTACTGAACTGAACCCTAAAAAAGATGCTGATGAACAAGAAAAAAAAACTTAAAATACCGAAATTTTGCGTTGTTTACGAGATATATTGAAAACAACAAAAGGGATGCTTTTTCATCCTTATCTTCAATTTCCACGTTCTAATTTAATAGCACTTCACGGTTTTTACTTTTTTTATAACCCATTGATCGATTCCTGTAATAAAAGCCCGTGAATCCTGTCTTTAGGACCTTAATCATTTCAAACATTCCTAAGAAAAAATTGGAACTTTGATCTATAAAGGTTCTTCGTAATATTATTATAGTTACCTACATAATATTAATATTATAGTATTATAAGTGCCATTGCAGAGCCGATATTGATAAATCATTAATTTTAAAAGTAGAGCAACACTTCTTAAAAGTCAAATATCTGATATAGGGATGTAGTCGATCTAAATTAGGGTTCATTTAAAAATGAAGCCACGAGGGTTCCAAATGCACACTGGTCTGAGAAAAAGTGCACAATCCAGTTTTTTTTACAATCACCATTTCTTGGTGGTTTAAGCAGCGGCGTTTACCAAATAATGTTCTCAAGTAACACGATTTTTGGCTAAATTGGCAACTATTACTTTTAGGCTTGTTAACACATAAGTTTAACTCCTAAACCTCGCAGAATACGTCTATATATTGGTGAAAACCGTGTGAAAATCCCTTCAGTATTTTCACTGCAGAATATAGCGTGAACAGGCAGACGCCGCGGCGGAGGGACTTTGTTTTATAATAGGTACTAGCCCACTTAGCTGTGATTCTAAAAATAATCGTCGTGACTCACTAGTTAATCATCATTAGTCTGAGCCACCTAACCAAAAACATAGGCACTGTAGGTATAACAAAGGGAATAGAACCACTAATTTATTCCTCCAAGTAGGTAGGTACGTTGTATAATTTTTTGCTTCACTATGAAAAAAAGAACAGGTATATTTATATAGACATATTAATATACTACATGATGCACGCGACTTTATCCGCGTGGATTTCGGTTTTTTAAATCCCGTTTGAACTCTTCGATTTTTTGGGATAAAGAGTTGCCTCTATTTTCTGGGATACACGCTACCTCTGTACCAAATTTCATGTAAATCAGTAAAACGAATGGCTCTTTAAGAATCCCGTGGGAATTCTTGTTTTTCTGTGTTAAAAAGTAGCCTTTTTTTTCCCGGGATGTAAGCTAACTCTATACTATAGATGATGCCCGTGACTTCGTCGTGGATTTAGGTTTTTTAAAAATCCAGTGTGGAATTTTTAATTTTCCGGGATAAAAATTTGCCTATGTCCTTTCCCGGGATGTAGGCTAACTCTGTACCAAATTTCATCGAAACCGGTTAAACTGTTGGGCCGTGAAAGTTACCAGACAGACAGACACACTTTCGCACTTTAAGTATGGATGGATATAGTAAATAGTAAAAAAGTAGGTAATCAAATAGTAATAGTATGGAGGATTGATAGGATTATTATACTTACTATAATATCATGATGACTACTTAATATTGTAATTCCTAAACAGAAAGTAACAATTCACACAAGCAGCTTGGCAAACGGCAATGAGTCAAATATTGATAAAATTATGACCAGAACTTGAACCCATATTTTTATTACTTAGTCCTTAGTCCTACTGAATGACATGCTTAGTATAAAATGACACTTGCCATGTCATCACAACTCAACATCACAAAGTTAGGAAAATGTATTAGTATAAATCCTTTTTTGTTATAATTTTACTATGCATAAGTTTTGAGAACTTACTCGCCATATCAATTGCTCTATGCTTAGCCTTCATCCGTACAATACAATGCATGTCATTGGTACAATACAATCTACATCAAGATCTACATCCTACAATATCATAGAGATAGTACCTATATAAAATCTTGGATGAATGTATACCTATGTCTAAAATCGTATTGTTGACAAGATCATTGACAGGTTCCATAATCCACTAATCATGACATGACATGACATAGAGCAAATATGACGAAGGAGTTCTTAAAATGTTAGATGCATACATAGATGCAAACAATCACGTCAATCTGTTGCTCCGTTGCGACGTGATTGCAGGACGAACCTACAAGCCAACAAACAAACAAACAAACAAACAAACACACTTACACATTTATAATATAGGTAGTGATACCATATATAAATCCTATATGTACATAGTAATAAAAAGCGTACCAAATTAATTATTTATTAAAATAAAGTTATTTAAAATCACTTTTACAAATTAAAGAGTTGGGTGTCATCTTGCCAAAAACTGCTAATATCATTAAACGAGGATTGCAATTCTGCAACTTCAGACGACAAAGGAATACTTGGCTTCGCCTGAAAACAATGAATTACTAAGTATGTCTTCATTCAATATTAAAGTCAATACTTAGTCGAAATCCGTAAGCCTAGTTAAAGCTTTTTTAAATATAAAATAGCGAGTAAACGAGCAGGCGGGTCACCTGATGTTAAGTGATTACTTCTGCCCATGAACATTTGCAGTACCAGAGGAACCACCAATGCGTTGCTGGCCTTTCAGGAATTTGTTGGTCCGCCCCTTGAATAACCCCATGTTGTAATCTAATGGGAAAACCGCCGAAGGGAGTTGATTCCACAGTTTGCATGTGACGATAAAGAAGTTTTGACTGTCATGGCTTTCATGAAATTCGATCACAACGTGTTATGGCAATGAAGATAACTCATGGCCTGATCCATAGTTGATGCAACGACGACGCGACAGATTTTAAACGCCCGAAGACTCGCTTCGATGCCTCTGCATTCAGCTTCACCTACTCGATTGTCTACTACGGATGTCGTTGTTTAAGATATACATTGGTAGAATACTATTAGGGTACCTAAAGATTATCTTACCGCCTTTACAGGGAAAATTCCGTTTTTGCGAAAACCAATAAGTGTTACTGGCCTTTGGCGCCTTTCAAATGGTTCGAAATATGACTGCGAAACATAAATATAATATTAGTCTCAAATTAAGATAATCTGTAAAAACCAATGGCCTAAGAGCCAGCGCGTGCTAGATCTTCCTTATTTTACAAAAGCTGAAAGTTTCTGTGCGTATTGTCCCCAACACTGCGAGGAACGTTTGTTTGTATGTTTGTTTGGATCATGGTGGCTTTGTGAGATAACAGGCAATATTTAAGGTGTAAAAAAATCTTACGTCAAAGTATAAAGTCATTTTTTTTATATTTTTTTCAGAATAGTACTAGAAATCACGTCATGCATTGGCATGGGAACCCCTGCCAGACACCCTTAAAGTTTAAAAGTTTTAAGGGTGTCTGACAGCGGGTTGCCACGACACTCAGTATTTGGCAATGCATGACGTGATTTCTAATACTATTTAATTATCCAAACAAACGTTCCTCCCAGTGTTGGGGACGACACGCAGAGAAACCTTCAGCTTTTATAAAATAAGGAAGGTATGGCACGCACTGGCTCTCTCTGTTAACAGTAACTTTACCCACCTACCTAGACGTACTTACCTTTCGAAAGAAAGGGTTGAATCCATACGACAACGGTTTTGCTAGCTTTGTAATAACATGAGGTGGTCTCAATACTACGCGATGGGTCAACTGCTCATCCGGCAGTTGAGATTGCTGCTGACAAAAATAAAATTATTGCAATTTAAAAAAAATACAGAGATAAAAGAATTAAAAAAATGCACTAGGTAAGACCTAACAAAACCAGTAAGAATCTCGGCGGTTACTCTTTTCAAACTGAGATGATTTCCAATATTAGAGAATATAAGCCATAGCTTATATTGCTTGATAGCCAGAGTCTGTGTTTGGATTAAAAGCTTGTGAAATGTCATGATTTTTGTTCGAAACAGCTGTAACTTCACATTTCAATCAATGGTTTGAGGCTGTTTTGCGGCACATTGCATGCTCTAGTATAATACGATATTAAACGTATCACTTAGTCATAAAAGTGCTTACTAAAGAAGGCGGCCGATAGAGCCATAGTAATTTCAAGTCAGGATTCGTCTCCCATTTATCCATAGCTGAGGTGAAGTCATTCGCCGCTACCGAGGTTGAAGGTTTGTGCTGATCGTCTTTGGTTGCTAAAAATCAATCACATTAACATAATAATTATAGTCAGAGTCTAGAAAGTCTCACGAGACAGCTTCGGGCGAAAATTTAAATGTTCATTACTAAAGGAGGAGTTCTTCAACGAGAAGATACTCCGGAAAAAAAACTTCCTGTACAGACGCGAGTGATGACGGCTAACCGCGTCCACACTACGCGCGCTAACAATACTTACGGCGAGCGAACCACTGCGTACTTGGTTCCGCGATTCATAAATGAACTACCTCCAACGCTGATTAAAAAAATAGATATTAAAAACATTAAGTATAAATTAAAAGAATATTTTTTAGCAAAGTTAGATGGCTGAGTCTTTTGTGTCTATTTAGATTATATAATTATTTATATTAGTGCTAATCCTATTCACCTAATAAACCTATAAATTTAATAATACTACTCACGATTATATGTTACATACTTACTTGATTCTTCGCGTTCTATACCTACTGTAGATTATTTCTTTAAGTAATTAGTTAATAGGTACCTATAATCGTTGCAGCGAGGCACTGAGGACAAACCTCTGTGGTTTTTTCAGTGTTTTTAGTTTAAGCTTTTTGATTTGTATGTATTTTGATTTGATGATAGATAATAAATAAAAATAAAATATTTTGTAGATACAACTATCTACTATCTGACTGTATAACTGTTTAATTATCTAGCATTTCATATTGGCAAGGACGACAAAAGGGTTAAAGTCTTTGGCACGGAAATCTCTATGTTTAGAAGACAATTATAGGAAGGTAGAGTTAGAGTGTTTAAGAGTGATATTTGCGTTGTAGGTATACATTACAACCAAGGTAGGTATCTGGTACCAATACCTACTTTATTTAAAGAAACACTTACATTGTAATAACACAACAAAATCTGATACAACATACAGAAAAGTCACCGTGATAAAATAAACGTTCATTGTATAATATTATGTGTACTTGAACTTCTAAACGATCAAAAAGAAAATGAGTAAGAAACAACAGGACTGTTCCACTTTATACACTACTGCAAAACTGATTCCTCGAATAAAAAATATTTACCATAACAATACTCGATAGGTAGTTGTTCCCTGGAAAGCATTATGTTGGTCTTCATTCAACGCTATTCAGAGAATTAGCTGTTGAATAATTATCTTGACTTCAAGAGTGAAAAATGGATAAACCGTGATAAGCCGTGATAGCCTAGTGGTTATGACGTCCGCCTCCTATTTGGGAGGTCGGGGGTTCGATCCCAGGCACGCACCTCTAACTTTACGGAGTTACGTGCGTTTTTCTTTAACGGTGAAGGAAAACATCGTGAGGAAACCTGCATGCCTGAGAGTTCTCCATAATGTTCTCAAGGGTGTGTGAAGTCAGTACTCTGTAGTGATAGATGAATAGGTAAAATTGCTACAAAAGTTTTTTAAATTTCTAGTCTCTCAAATTTACGAATGGAACTACTATTCTTACTTCTGCTATCTACGGGTGTCTTAAGTTTTAAGCAGTTCTTAATAGTGTTCTTCAATTTTAAGTCGACGGTCCAGTTGGGAGCGGTTGCGTCCTGCCGGGCGGCCAGCGTGTAGAACAAGTTTATCTTAAGTAATATTTACTAGAAATCGGAAGGAGGACGTGCGGACGCATCCTAATCAAGAGCGGGTGATGAGCGGGATGGGGAGTATGGAGTCGCGTCCGCTGGCCAACCCGTAGGACGCACCTCCTCCCAGCTGGGCCGCAGGGTTTCTTAAATATTTATCATCTAAACATTTAAGGGTCCCTTAAAATTTGGGCGACTGCTAAAACTAAAATTCAAGAACATAATTAATTTTAAGAACGCCTTAAAATTTAAATATATACATAAGTACATTTAAGTAAAAATTGTATCAGGTACCAAGTTTGGATTGATCAAAAGAAATTTACGCACTAGGAAAATGAATAATGTAAACTATTAAATACTGCGCTAGGTGCTCGTAAGTTCGAAATACTAAGCTAGACCTGAATAAGGTGACCAAAAAGGTTCATCAATCTGATTCCCGGAAATCCTCTCCGACTTCTGGTGCGGCGACGCACGGGGCGCGGTTACAAGGGCGCCTTTGCTCCTCAAACTCTCCAGGCGCACACCTTCCGATCACGCACGACCGTCGCCGGGTGATCACTCCATCACCGCACGTTACAGAACACCGACTCCATTTGCCCCATCGGCTCCAAATTTTACGCAATTTCAGAATGTCTTTATCTTCCTCATCTAAACTTAAACCAAACAACATCTCAAGCATAATAGAAAGCTTTCTCTATCTATCCTTTATAGTATATTCTTAGGCTTATTGTAGGCTTCTTAGGTTTTTTTTTAAATATTGTAAATATTAGATTTGATGTAAAAAGTTGCTCATAATATTATGATACATTACATACGAGTTAACACTCAAAACTACCTGCCGCATTTGAGCCATATTCGTAGACAGCTACCTACTTATCTCTTCTACTCTCGTGTGTTTTGTATCTTCTGACTTACTCATTAACAATAACCGTTTTAATACGCATACATATATCTAAGACGAACGTAAAATTATAGTATAATATCATTAGTTCTCACCAGTGCTTACAGTTTCCTCCGTAGAACATTTTATAGTTGTAAGAGGTGTTTTTAAGTGAATATTTTTATTAGGACGGCGCTTAAACAGACCACGCCTTCCTAAATTTTCTCGGCGTGCATAATTTATCAGTTCTTTGGGATCCAAAATAGGTTTAGCAATCATGACATCATTTTCTTCATATTCATAACAGTAAACAACATTTAATCCACTAGTGATTAAGACAATAACGACAATTAATGTAGAAGAAGGCATGCAATAAAGATTTTTAAACAAAAAAAATCATATAATTGTTTTTATTTCATACAAGTTTTTTCAAAAAATTAACTTTGTCAAAAAGTTGTACCTACCAACGTCAAACCCAAAGAGTACCTAAATGTATTTATAGGTCAAACCTACGATTTCATCAAATGTGCAAGACCATAGACGAACGGATTCCACTCTAGCCCTGCTCTAACCTGACCAGGAACCATCAAAAATAAATAAAACAAAGACGGACACAAGTCGGGTTAGTTATAATCATCGATATACAAAGTAATAATTATTCTTATTACATCAATAATTAGTACTTACTTAAAATTTCTTTGGTTTTAATTCGTAGAAAATGAGTTTTCACGTGCCATTTTAACTGTGTCAAATATACGATTTTTCCCTTGATTTTTCCTGATTTTAAAGGTGAACTATTTTAACGGTTTATACCATAGGGGTGCAACTCTAGAACATTAAAAAATCGCAAATTGAAAATCACTTGTGGTGCCATCTAAGCGCGAGCACGGCTAAACAAATAGAGAACAGTTTACAAAAGACGTCAATAGATGGCGGGCACATTGGTGTAATTTTAATGACATTAATAAATTATAACCAAGTTTTCATGTTTTCGTGTGCTGTAGTAAATATTTATATTTCTGTTAAATTTATCTGACCCTGCTTTAATAACAGGACTCTGTAGTCTGTATTTCCTTTCACCACCTCAATAACTATATTCTAAGGATTGATTTAGTGACTCGATTTATGCCTGAACGATTGACCACGGCTACGGATTACGGACTTGTTTTTGCTTTGTGAAATGATTATTCTGTGAATATATTTGTGCAGAAAAATGCCACGGAGATCTCGATGTGTGTCTGGATGTGACTAATTCAGTAAGTATAAAATCAGCTTACTCGTAATCTAACTCAAAATTACTTCAATGAGTCAAACTCTATGCACCATTAAGGCACCATTAGCACATTAGGTATTTTATCATGATGCTAGGTATATAGTTCCTGCGATTTCGTCCGCTCGAAAAAACTATTTTAGAAATCCCGTGAGAAGTCCAATTTTCCGGGATAAATGTGGCCTACAAGTTACAACCGTCTGATGCAAGCTATCTCTGTACCAAACAGATGATGACCACCACTTTGTCTACGTGGATTTAGGGTTTTTGGGAATCCCATGGGACCTGTTTGAGTTTTCCGTGACAAAAGAAGCCTATGTCCTTACCTGGATGCAAGTTATCTCTGTACGAAATTTCATCATAAACGGTTACACAAATTTACTGTAAAAAGCTAGCATACAGACAGGTTGACACACTTTTGCATTTATTATATTGCTATGGATTATTAACTACTAATTCTGTAAATTTTTTGTTTTGTAATTAAGTGTACTTACAACATTTGTTTTGAACTTTATTGACTAAGTTATTTTTATATTATAGGTATCAGCTATCAACTAATTAAGTACAATAAGTAAGTATAGACTAATGCATATTTTATGTTATTACTTTTTCAGATGTTTGCATGGCTTTCCAAAACCTGGCTACTCCTCTCCTTGAAACCATTTAAACAATGAAAAGAGATAGTAGGACAACATTTAGAAAGCAAGACTGATAATGAAATAATATATAGTTACGAATTATCAAATTTGCAATCACCAGTTTGAAGATCGTTGAAATACACCAGTTGTGGTAGTAATATGAAAGTTATGAAAAGTAAATAACCAAAAATTTTGGATTTGAGCGTTACCTATTTCACAATCTCGTGGGTCTTGAATTTGGGTATGTATTTTATGTACCTAGTTACGAATTTATGAAAATAAAATATTTTACAAACCCTTAAAACCTTTTTATTTCTATAATGTTTTATAATTTAGTATCTTAAAGAGTCAGTCTTGTAATATATATTTTTAAACATGTTTTAAACAAACGTTAATGGAATTATTGATGTTTTTTTAAAACATGTTCAAAAATATAAAATATTCTAGTAAAGTACATTTAAATAGCATTTCAATTTTCGCGCTCTCGCACGCCTAGCGCGCTTTTAGTGCCCTCTAGATGTGAGCACACGCGTAACTTTGAAAAAGAAATCTAGAGTCGCACATCTATCTCTAGTATATAGTAGATAATCTATGGTTTATACCATAGTGATTAGGTACGAGTATATACTCTTTGGACATGGACTGTACACCATTTCTCAATCAAAAATGCAATGAATTTAATAAACTCTTATTTTTGGATTCGTCTCCGCTCCAAATATATCAGAATAACTATTAAATTTTTTTTTTTTTTTTTTTTTTTTTTTTTTTTTTTTTTTTTTTTTTTTTTTTTTTTAATACAATAAAACTTAAAGCTAGCCTTATCTAATTACTATATAAATCATGACCGCGTGGAATGGTGCCAAGAATACTGGCTGCATTTCCGCGCTGGACAGCCAGGCTGATCCGCTGCGCAAAAAATGAGCCAGCCCTTCTGTCACCACTTGAGGCTATTAATCGCGGTGAAATGTCTCGTAAAAAATTTTTAGCACTAAGACTCCATGGCCCCAGGGTCTCCACGGCAAACGGCACAAAAATGTAACTCTCTATAAGAGAGGCATACTTGCGCCGCTTGCCGTTTTCAGCTGTTTCTGCTGCGGCTCCCGGTCTTGATGCTGTCTTCCTGATATGACACGGGGCCAATGTGTCAACGCAAGTTGCGTCCCACATTAGCGCCCGTCCCCGTTCCCAGGGAACCAGCGTCAATCCATCAGGTCTCTTGCCATCATCCCGACTAATCCCTGCCGGCTCAATGAGCGCAGGAATATTTATGGTGGCAAGAGCTCTTTTAATTGTATCGTTAAGAGAGCCATGCCTAAACAGCCTACCGGAGCTCCTTTGGCAAGAGAGTCCGTGGATTCCAAATTTATCAACCTCTTTTCCACACGGACATCTGTGCTGATGGCACAGTGGTGTTCCCAATCTGAGACCTAGAGCCACACGAAAACTTTCGTTATCTAAAAGTGTGCCGAGATTTTTTGATGGCAAGGCATGCAGCCAATACCCAGATTCCTTTTCGGATAATGCTAGAAGCCTGGCACGATCTCTGTCACTTGTAAGATTTTGAACCAAATTCGTATGTGTCAGTTGAACCAATGGCAAATCCCAAAGTTTTTGTGTAGTACGTTCCTTCGGGATGTCGACATTGGGACATCTGACCTTCCAACTCTCTAGGGCCTCTGTGGCATAGGTCAATGATGAATTGGATTTGAGAATTTGAGAGCTAAGCTCTTTTATACTATGCACAGAGGACAGAAAAGCCGGAAGAGCTACACTGGAAATTTTCCTCACGCCGATGCCACCGTACTTGACCGGTAAAGTTGCTTGGTTCCAGGAGTGCTCATCAAAAGTTAAATTTAGAATTTGTTCTAGTGTACTTTTAAGGGTGGCATCCATGTTATCGAGTAGTCCATGAAATTTCCAAATTGGGCTCGCGCGGAGAATGTAAATTAATTTAGGTACAAAAAGGCAATATTTTAGGATCGAAAATGCAATGTGAGAATTTAAAGTGCCCAATTTGTCGGTATTAGCCGAAAATGTTCTGACTTTTTGATCCAAGAGTGGTTGTATGGATTCATTATAAAGAGGAGCACCGAGAAGGCAAAGTGAACGTTTATCAAGTATTTTAATATTAGGTGAAATTTCATTGAATAATTCAGAGGCCAATAGAATTCTTTCTTGCGACAGTTTTTCTGTAAAAAACAATTCGCATTTCGAAAAATTAAGTTCTAAACCAATTTTCCCAAACTGTTGCTTAATATGATTAAGATCTTTTAGAACGTCATCCACGTTGCCCCCAATGGTTCCATCATCAAGATACCATATGTTAAATTTAGATGTTAAATTTGAGATATGGTTATGGATCCCTAAGCTGAACAGGGCCGGACCTAAAGGATCCCCCTGGATTTTTAGTACAGTGAAACATTTTTTTAAAGTTATTTTATGAAGCTCACCAAGGTTATAATCTTTACTTTATTATACTTTACTATTAAAATATATGAATATTGAATACCCACGGCAGAAAGTAGTAATCTGGCAAAAGTAACCCTCAGGCCAAGTTATATCCTACGTTTATGCAGCAACTGCTTTAGCACGCTTTTATCATAGCCACTTTATACCTATAGTCCGCGAAGTGTCCGCGTCTAAAGTTTGCAGACAGACTTTTAGACACTTTTGCATTTATGATATTAAGTATAGATTTTCTAAACCTAAATACGTAATGAAGAAAAGTATGAAGTTCTATCTATAATACGAGTATGTATAGTCCGCGACAAGTTGAGATGGCAATCGGGGTATGAGGCGGGGGGACGCCCCACACACCTACGCACCCAGGCACGGTAATTTAGGTTTGTAATAAAATGAAAATATTTTTTTTTATATTTATTAACAGCTGGGTGACAATAAATATTAGTTGCCATACAATATGTAACGGGACATAATCTTCGAACACCTGGGAGATTGTAGCGAGTAAATAAACAACTTGCAGGTAAATGTAAATAAAAAACGTTTTTCACTCATTTCCCTATTTTATTCTGGAATTCCCCTCTTAAGTACCTAGGGATAGTGTGAGATTTCATCGAATTCTAAAAACAATAATTCAAAGCGAGTTCCTCCATAGGTATCTATCTAATATGTCGAACTTTTTAGTACAGTGAAACATTTTTTTAAAGTTATTTTATGAAGCTCACCAAGGTTATAATCTTTACTTTATTATTGTCCTCTCAAACTAGGAGTCCCGCATCTTGGGAGATGTACTCATACATGATGGAACGTCACGCTACAAAATGTAACACTATCGCGAATAAAGTCGTGATGCGAGGATAGAGTAGAAAGTGGCGTAAACTATCTAGGTAAAACAATTTTGTGCTAATCCTGCAAGCTCGTGTTACGTCTTACATCCTTGCAGATGGAAAATGTTTTTGGACTCTGAAGGGCATCCCCGTTACATATACGTAAGCTTACAAGAAATTTGACATTACAACGTTTAAAAAGTCACGTGTGTAGCAATTGTGTGGAAATAACACAAAATGAATTACATTTTTAAAATAAATCTTAATTCTAATAATAAAATCTACTTACCCATTATAATATTAATTTAAATCACATAATTATAATAATACATGAAGATACATATAATATTACAATTAAGTATTTTTATATCTTTAATCAATACCAGGCAGGAACGGAAATGAATCAATATCGTTTAATATTCAGTAGAAGTAAAATAAGTATCAATCAGTATCAGTAGTACTGTGGGTATAAAAATTTGAGATTTTATTTGGGCCGATTTCAATTATAAAAATTCCCATTAATGTTGTCTTTCTTGAGTGTTAGTTTGTTGGTTGATTCTAATTACACTTATTACTTATTCAAAAACACGCTACACTGGGGTGAGAAGAATTACAATAAATAGATGAAACATATAAACTATGCCATTGTATGTGTTATAATATTATGTTTCAACTAAGAAGAACACCGTCAGTACTCTTACTTGAATTGAAATGTATCTTCCTTTAAATATTGTGTAAATTCGAGTTTTTTTTAATGATTTTTAGTTGCTGTTGGTACAATTTGATATGTATGCGAGTCACAAAGTACCTTGCACATGGTCTTCTCAATTTAAATGCCATACTACGTATTTAATTTCGTTTTACAACTACACCGCTATCAAACTGCTAAATATTTTTAATCTATGAGTTAACTGGTTGTGTCATCAGATTTACAGTCAAACATTTATACAATTAGCTATATTGAGCTAGATAAAATTAAATTTAAAAAAAACAACTATCGAGAGCTCATCGAGAGTCGTGTGGAATCAAGTGCACAGAGAACAATCAAGCAGTTTATTTGAAAAAGTAGGATCGTAGTTGACAGATCAACTAAAGGAGGTACTATGGAAAATATCATATATCAGAAAACTTTAATATCAAAGGACATGACCAATTCTTGTCTAGTTACTCGTGAAGATGTATGTTAACAAAATTATTAATAAGGAGGTAATAACCCTCCTTTGGGCTTCGCTGCAGTCGGGTAAAAATAGGTATATTTGTATGTAATTCCAGTTTACTTTTATTTTTATTATTTTTAAAACTAAACTTATGGACATCAACAATAATAATTGTTCGTGAAAATATCAGCACAACCACGATTGGGCGTACCTATATCAATATTTTGCAATTTGGATGATTTATAATAATTTATCATTTCTTGAATAGGTATTGAAATAATATAATTGTAAGAAACCCTTAATCTAAAAAAGCAAAATTGATAATAATACATGAACTTTCAGAAGCTAGACAAAGAGCCTTACACAAATCAGTCAAGTCCTTTTATAATGTTGGTTACATAATTATAAGTGAATAAATACCACTTCCAACTTTTTACCAAACAACAAAGTTTATTAATATTTCCACACAACTCAATTTTACGTGCCTAGTTAGTACATATATAATAGTTTAAGTTAAGATTAAAGATTATCCATTACATAAAATAAGACATTGTTTCTTAAAATCCAATCAATAATCTAATCTTTTTAAATTCATCTTTTGCTTGGTTATTTGGTGGTTTATAACATACAAAGACAGAGTGACTATCAAAGATTTCGAAAGACAATCGGGTCACAAGACTATATTACTCTTAAACCTTACTGTAGGTTACTTAAAACTATTTAGACCTCGGTGGTTTCTGTTTCAAATATAAGAGCTAAAAAAGCATCAAATGCTTAACATAAGTAAAATATAGTAAAAAATCACGCAGTACTTTTGGAATCTAAGCCTATTTGTTATCTTTTAGCTGTTTTACATCAGACTTATAAGCGATTAATTTGGTTATATGTATATAACATATCACTACGGTACGGATTCAGAGCTGTCGGCCTTATTGTTTTCAAAATCACGAATTATAAAGCAACAATATGACCTACGCCTACCTACAAAATATTAAAAAGATTACAGGCAAAGTTAAGCGACTAGAACAACGTCATTTGAATAATCAATATAACATAAACGTGACTTAAAAATTATCTTAATATAACAAATAATATCGATTTACATATACACCAGTCTGTAGGCGATATACTTAATATAGAGTTAATGAAATCGTCACTATTTTTCCGTTACACTTAATAATATCCGTGGAGTTAGCATAGACAAAACTGTATAAACTACGCAAGCATCCCTTAACTGCTGCTTAGTGGTAAAAACTATGACGTAAGATTACCAAACACGTATGGATTTCAACCCGGTATCGCACTGGAAAAAATAAAATATACTAGGCCAAGCAAGTAAAATTTCTCTCAAATTGTTACAGTTTTAGATTTAACTATAGTTTGTTTTTAGTTTAGTTTGTAACTATGGGTTACAAACTAAACTGTTATGGGAGGGGCAATGCACGCACAACAGACGGAAACGTTTAAGTGCGGAAACCAGCCCAGAGCGAAGAAGAAGAACTATGGGTTACATAGTTACAAACTAAACTAGAGATCATATAGGTCACTGTTAAAAGCCCCTTAAAATATTAGATAACAGGAGGAATACATAATAATGTTAATTAATTCGAATCGCTGGTCCTCTTTTTCTTCGTCAGCGTAACATTTTTAGTCTACGGTTACTCAAATTTCTACGATAAACTACCTACATCAGTCGGGAATGTTCGCGCAGTCTAGCACTGTATGTGTTGGCCCTTAAAACTTAAGCTGCATCCACACTTGCGCACGCATACTACTATTAAACATTCGGTCGCATAAGGTCATATGTCATCTACGAGTACTATGTCAAAAATAGCATACAAAATTTCAAACTTAGTCTAAAAGTTAACACTAATATAATGAGATAATTCTTATTTAAAACACCAATGAATATTATTATATTACTAAGGACCTTTTGACACAGACACCGTTTTTGTATTGAAACGACATCGTTAACTGTAAAGAGGGCATTATATTAATGTATCAGCTTTTAAAATAACTAAAATAAAATTCGAAATTCGAAAGGCATTCCGAACCAGTGGTAGATGCATTCGACTATTCGAAAGTACTTGTAAAAGTTTATTCGAATAAAAAAGATTTTTATTTTATTTTATTTTTATTTTACTAAAATGTCGGCACTTGCAGCTAGTGAACCGTGACCCCGCAGTCTAAGGCCTCGTTTACAGAGACGCGGGGCGTCGCGCGTTTCGATGGGCGGCGCGGCCCGCACTGAATTTAAACATATGGCGTTGTAGGAGTGCGTTTACGGAGAGGCAATTTTATACGCGTTTGTTTGAGATGGAGCGTTTTTTGCGGCCGAACCCGCGGATGGCATCGCCGCGTCCCACGCGGCGTTCATCGTGGCGGCGCACGCGGCGGCAATTCTCGATAAAGCGATTCCCCGCAGCGGAACCTTCTGCCAGTCTTTATTTGGAAATCGCACAACGCAGACGCGCCCACCACATGCAACGCTACACGCTTTAAGGATTCACCGCGTGCACAGCGGCGGGCACCACCACTCTTCCCGCATCGCATCTCTATGAACAACATCGTATATTGCCAAATGTTTGTGATTACGCGTGCGATGATCAGTGCCGCTTCACGCCCCGCCGCACCGTATACAAGAAACACGTACGACGCGCCGCGAGACGCAACGCCCCGCGTCTCCGTAAATGAGGCCTAAGGCGCTCTGGGCGCGATTCCCAGAGAAACGAGGGAATCCTGCCGGTTCCGCAATTTTTGATATGTTTTATAAATTTTCAAGTAATTTTCACACATCACGTAAAATGGTCCACCTCTAGTACAAAGTCACGCGGACGTTGTTCCGTCATGGCAGCTGCGTGAGTAGTGGTCCATTGCGTTGTAGCTTGTACAAAACCATTATCACGCACGAACACAAGCATGGTACGGATGTCATAATAATTTTGCGCGGCAAAAATTAATTCCAGTACGCGGCCGAAAGTAATGTACATCGGCCTTTAGAATGATATTTCGGCTTTGTAGAGCGTTGTCTCTGTCACTCGTACCCATATGACGTTTTGTCGATCTCAATGACCGAGACAGTGGTCTACAAATCTGCTATCTACTTCTAGAGGTACTGTACTTCTTGTTTTGAGTGAAGACAATAGAAACAAATAAAATTTAATTAATTAATTGTTTTCAAAGAATAAAATCAATACAATCAAAATTTTATTTCGATCCATCGATCGAGCAGGACGGTCTGTGATTACTTGGTACTTCATATTCAATTGAAAGAACGGGTGGCAAAGAGGCAATAAACGGCCTACGCCCGTGTCAACGGTCGCCATTTATACGGAAACCGTGTGTGTGTCAAACGAGCCTAAAGGTGCGCTTACATGAGAAATTTTTAAGCAATTCGTGTCGCTCAGCAACACGTATGGATCAAGCTGGAGCAATAAGTGGAGCAATTTGGAGCAATTATTTCACATAACAGCTGAAATTTTTCAGGTATTGCTGGGTATTGCAGTAAATTGCTTCGTGACGTCATAATTGACTAAATTGCCTGGAATTGCGGAATTCCAATTGCCCGTGTAAGCGTACCAATGTACCTTGAGAGCCTCGAAATATTGGTTGTACTTCTTGAGAACAACTAAGTTTTACATTGTTCATTATTTAATACCCCAAAAATACATATCGCATCATACACCTAGTTAAATAATTATTATTCTACCAGCTGAATATAAGATTATCAAGTAAATGACGGTACTTTGTAATTTTATTGTAGTAGTTTATTAATTCTATGACATTTATCGTAAAGTTTAAAGATGCCTAATTTCTATAAAATATTTATCTTATGCATGTTACATTTTATACGATTCAAATAATTTCTTGTCTTGTCTTGACATTTGTTTGCTTCACCTTTACTACGTAGGTAGGTACTATTACCTCAAGAAACTAACTGATTTTTCGGGTTCCGTAGTAAACAAGGAACTCTTATAGTTTCGCCATGTCTGTCCGTCTGTCCGTCCGTCCGTCCGTCCGTCCGTCCTCGGTTAATCTCAGAGACTACTAGTGCTAGAAATCTGTAATTTGGTATGGGTATAAATATTAATCACGCCGACAAAGTGGTGAAATAAAATTGTGATATATTTTTTTTAGGGTAGCTCCCCTACTACCTAAGGAAAACTATCATGGCTACGTAGGGTTCACAGGTTAAGGAATTATATCTGTTTTTCTTAATTATTGTACGTAGATATTATAAGTTGCATATTAATGTATATTATAGTTTCATTGTATCTATTGTATGTGTGATTGAATTGTGACTATGGAATCCTACACTGCGCGTGGCCCGCCACGCACTTGGCCGGTTTCTCTTGGGGAAGATACTAAAAAAACTGTTCAGGTGAAATTATCATGATCAATGTTATCAATGTAGCAGTGTGTTGAAGGTCAAAGAAACTAAAAGATATAACATTTTGAATTAAGAAATCTTATTAATTGATCATCTTTTTCCTGCATTATTATTTGTGTCATTTTGTTTTCTAATAAGAAGTTTATTTATCCATACTAAATAATATCTGTTCCGGCTTTACTCACGTGTGTAGTCGACGTAAGCCCGACTAGTTTCGAACCCATACGGGTTCCATTTTCAAGGGAGGAGGGAGGGAGTCAAAACCGCGGCGCGTGCGCGAACGGACTCCCTTGAAAAAGGACCCCGTATGGGTTCGAAACTAGTCGGGCTAACGTCGATTACACACGTGAGTAAAGCCGGGACAGATATTATTTAGAATGGAAATCACTCGCGGTAGTTTAAACGCTAAAATATCCATACTAATATTATAAATACGAAAGTGTGTCTGTCTGTCTGCTAGCCTTTCACGGCCCATCCGATTTTGACGAAATTTGGTACAGCGATAGCTTGCATCCCGGGGAAGGACATAGGCTACTTTTTATCCCGAAAAATCAAAGAGTTCCTACGGGATTTAAAAAAACCTAAATCCACGCGGACGAAGTCGCGGGCATCATCTAGTTTAAACTAAAATTACTATACATATCACTTTGTGTGGACATTACCCGTTGAAATCACCTTTACTAGGTAAGTAAGTAAATAAACTATTAGATTTCCCTCGAGAAAGATAAAAGAAACAGTACAGGTAAAAATCATCATGATCAATTTTATATTAGCATTGTATAAAGTTAAAGATTGATATTCGAAAATTATTTCATTTTTTCTCATTATATCTTTGAAAATATGTACTCAAAATTGATTTATTACTTCTTCACCTCATCAAACAAAATAATTTGAATTATATAATGACTTAGCACCTAGGATTTGAATAATGTAAATTTTTTGTGTGATTCAGTTGGTGGTTCGATAAAAAAACTAAATAAAAAAATAAAAACATGACATGATCTTATCTATCTATTATATATCTATCTAATACAGAGGTACTAAAATACATAATCACATATTATATTCCAAAATGTAGATTATAAATTCTGATAAATACAATTAAAATTTGACGGATATAAGATTAAGACAAACTTATTCGAATGAAAATAATAGATTAAACTGAAAATGCAACATCCGCTGCAGAATTGAGATCATAATAGTAATGAAATTAACTACCTAATGTTTACTGTTAAACATATATTTAAGAACACAAAACATGATACATGATGGCGCGTAATACAGGGCCCATACTGCGGTAGTCTGACGTTCGCAATTACATCTGATTGGCTGACACTCTGTTGCTATTTTTTTAAATGCATAAATTCAGCCAATCACAGGAATTGAGATTATATTAATGTTAGATGCAGCTTTTTCAGAATCGACCTGCTGTGCTAAATTGACTAATTATTATTTTACTTATTTTTATTGTATTTATTATCATAGAACAAGCGATGCCCGAGAGTCATAAATGAATTTATTAATAAAAGGTTTTGTTAACGATGGCATTGTTGAATACTAATTTATTAGGAAATTTTAGATTTAGATAATTTTTTAGGACAGTGTTTTTACCTACACTTCAAGGCTACATAATGTCCTACACTAAACATAAAATTACATACACTTCACGGATAAATGTGTTCTAGGTGCGATACCTAGGAGAGACGCAGGTTTGAATCTTACCGGTTCCTCAATTGTTAGTATATTTTAAATTATTTAAATAATAATTATAGGTATGAGAGTATCAAATAAATTCATATTATGATTAATATTGCTGCAGATCAAAGGTAATATTCTAAAATTACAGTATCGAAATGCTTCTAAAATTTTCCGCTGACGCATATTGTTATCTTAAGTTAACGCAGAACCGACCAGACCGAAAAGCTCTAGAAAAAGTAGTCGTAACAACGTACTATACGACCACCCAGAGAATGCAGTTACCTCGACTCCCACTTCCCCGCACCGCACACCCTCAAGTAGCGTTAGCATACAACGCTGTCAGACCTCTGTTTATTACAAATATTACATCAGTACATGACCAGATTTAAATTCATGGCCCTGCTAACTAATGGACTAAAAACTGCAAAAATCTGCTTAACTCTGAATAAATGCTAATATTATGCTAACGGAATTAATACTTTATATGGAAATGGATATATTATTGTCAAATAAAAACTCTCGTAACTTTAGTTCGTCTGTGTCGTCTATTGCGGCAATGTTTTTATATAAAGCTGTCAAGTTTTATAAAATACTAGATGATAAAAACGAAAATACGAATGTGTAGGTAACTAAGCATCAGTTTTGAAACCATACATAAAATCACAATAAGAATTAACACAACAGTAAACATTTCATTATTTAGTAATTGTAATTATTTGACCGATGTTCGAGATAATCGCCAACTTGGCGACAACTATTCGTCAACTATTTTATTCATTTTTCCGTATATTCGATGATAAGAGGTCTTAAATATGAATATTTTGCAATCGTTACTAAACTTTGTGTTCAAGTGATAAAGTTTATACTAGTAATAAACTGAAGTTGTTGATATTATCACCATACCACAAAACCATTTTACATTCACTCAGAGATAATAGAACAATTCTTAATCTACTAAACATATTAATGATGAAAGTTTTATAATCAATAGTAATATTTTCAGCAAAAAAGCAAATCTAAGAAGCTAAGTCACGCGAAATGGACGAAAAGAGGGTTTTTTTAAACAGAAAACCTCATTTGTATTTCAGGGTCCTTGAGCATCATAAATATTATTATTGAGTTATTTTATAAAATTATTATTACGTACCTATAACTACGTACTTTTAATTTAATGTTATTAATCTATTTGTTTGTTTTAGCCACTGTCCTCATGACAGCGACGCAAACGTCTACGAATTATGATCAAATATTCACCAAATAACCAACGAAGATCCGGAGGTGTCTCCGGATATTGGTTACTATGTCTAGACAATAAATACATACAATAAGAAAATATTAGTCTATTTTCAATCAATGGAAACGTCTATAGTAGTGACAGTATGCGACCGATGAATATGAAAGCTAGAAACAAAATGATAATGATGGCGATGATCTGCAACCAATACAACAAGTAGGAAAAAGTAAGATTTAAAGTTGATTACATTATTTTATTAGTAGAATCTAATAATGAACATCATGAATATAATATTTTATATAACTATTATTTTTATTTTAACTAAGGAACTCGCTCACTCTATATTTACTTTGTGGCGGTTTGAATTTCTACTTAAGTATCATATAGACTGGATTGTTGCCTTTTTTACATTGTACATTCCTAAACTAATCAACTTATATAATATTTTTTGTGCTATAATTACTTGGTTTGCACTATACATCTATATTTCACCTGATTTAAAATCCAAATTAAGTGATCAGAAACAAACATGAATCATACTTAAAATATGTAAAATAGTAGAAATATAGTAATAATAATAATTAATCGGCCATTTCAAAAACCATATAAGTCACACATTAGAATTTTTCAGAAATCAATTAAAACTGTGTCATTTAAAAGTAAACGAATTTTGGAAGACTTTTTTAAGGTAAATAGTGTTTGAACTTTATAACATGATTGAAATATCGAATAATAAAAACCTGTAACCTGTAGTGTGGGACGCCCTCCAGCACGATGGACCGACGATATAAAGAGGCTGGCGGGAAGTGGCTGGATGAGGAAGGCTGAGGACCGGGTGTGGTGGCGCTCTTTAGGGAAGGCCTATGTCCAACAGTGGACGTCCACAGGCTGATGATGATGATGATGATGAAAAACCTGTAAAACTGTTCCTTGACTTATGTTGATTCAGCAAGAAACCAGGTTAAATGGTACATAACACCATGACCAAAACAGTTAAATTTAATTAATGTTTTTGAAAACTACACTTCATTAACAAGTCGTGTAATACCTCTTCATGTTTTACTGTCATTATGGTATGTATCTAATGATATAATATCGATTATTCTCCTTTTCAACAATTGTAGTTGGTCTGCCAAATATTATTTTTTGATAAAATTACATATTATGCTATGTTGATTTCATTTTGAGCTTGCTTTGCTCGGTATAAGTGCTGAGTTTTAATTAGGTGATATTGTTCGAAGAGGAAGGAATGTCGTGACTCTCAGAATATGCATTTACGTTCAAAGCGTTTGTAGCAATAAAGTATTTTTGAGAAAAACTTGACTTATGTAGTTTTTGAAATGACTAATTCAATTATACTAAACATAACTAATATTTACAACTACAGTTTCATCATTTCTTTAGTTAGGTATATTATTATGCTTGTATTACTTTGGATTTAACTATAATAATTATAAATTAGGAATATTAACATAATTCTGAAATCCAAACTAATTGATCACATACAAAAATAAGCCATATCTAAATACATAAAAAGAAAAGGTGACTGACTGACTGATCTATCAAACCCACAGCTCAAACTACTGGGCGGATCGGGGTGAAATTTGGCATGCAGATAGCTATTATGACGTAGGCATCCGCTAAGAAAGGATTTTTGAAAATTCAACCCCTGAGGGGGTCAAATAGGGGTTTGAAATTTCTGTAGTCCGAAGTCGCGAGCATAAGCTAGTTTAAAATAAAATTACAGAAGTTATATTAATTATTATCCTAACACATAACTACTATTTACAGCTACGGTTTCGCCATCTTTTCGTATTATTTTATTATATTTACATGCGGTTTAGTTATCCCGCTAATATTATTTATAACTAGCGGTATCTACGTAATCTATTATTTTAAATTGTATAGACGGTTAAGTATAACAATGTTGATTTTAATGTAATACTTATTAACTAATTAAAATAATTTAGTAAAATAGAAATTAAATATAATACGAAATGAAATGCAATATCTAACTAAGGTTTCCTGTGACAATATCAAAATAGAAATCCATTCCAAAAGTCCTCATACAAAATCTACATAATATGATACACTACATATTTTGTTCCTTTATGGGCATTGGGCACGGTTTACCGATATTTTTCTAAATATATAAAAAGAAAAGGTGACTGACTGACTGACTGACTGATCTATCAACGCACAGCTCAAACTACTGGACGGATCGGGCTGAAATTTGGCATGCAGATAGCTATTATGACGTAGGCATCCGCTAAGAAAGGATTTTTGAAATTTCAACCCCTGAGGGGGTGAACTAGGGGTTTGAAATTTCTGTAGTCCACGTGGACGAAGTCGCGAGCATAAGCTAGTTTAAAATAAAATTACAGAAGTTATATTAATTATTATCCTAACACATAACTACTATTTACAGCTACGGTTTCGCCATCTTTTCGTATTATTTTATTATATTTACGTGCGGTTTAGTTATCCCGCTAATATTATTTATAACTAGCGGTATCTACGTAATCTATTATTTTAAATTGTATAGACGGTTAAGTATAACAATGTTGATTTTAATGTAATACTTAATAGCTGATTAAAATAATTTAGTAAAATAGAAATTAAATATAATACGAAATGAAATGCAATATCTAACTAAGGTTTCCTGTGACAATATCAAAATAGAAATCCATTCCAAAAGTCCTCATACAAAATCTACATAATATGTTACATTACATATTTTGTTCCTTTATGGGCACGGTTTACCGATATTTTTACTAAAATATTGTCTTATTCCTATCATAATATATCACGTCGAAGGTTTTATTTACTTTGACTTGGAATTTAGCCAATTTTAAAATTCTAGTTACTCGAACAGTAGACCAATGAAACGAGTTCTAACCAGATAAAGTACAAAAATAAATCTGACCAGTACTTTAATATATTTAAAATCAATAAATATATTAATTTATATATATATATAGCTATTGTTCTAATTCGATCACTCACTCATTGACTCAGTAATCACCTCTCCTGTAAAACTTTGTATGAAAAAAAAATTCACTGATGTTTTCGTATAGTGGACGATAATTTATTTGGAGGAAAAATATGGAGATGATGGTTGAGGATTTTGGAAACAGGTGAGAAGCACGGGCAGGGTATTGAAGATGGGTGGGCTATGCTCAAACAAAAATGACTCGAAACCTCATTCAAATGGCAGCGAGCTGAAAAAATAGCGGATGGCAAGATGGCACCTATACGAATTTCGTCAGTGTTTATCTCACAAGATATAAAGATGACAGAGTGGTTTTGTGGCAAAATATGAACAGGACCTAAGGATCTAGTCGATGAACAAAAAAAAATTCAAGATGGCAGAATTTATTTTTCTATACAAAATATAATGGCGACTATGAAAGTTGAGAACTATGCAAGGGCACATAGTTCTCAACTTCCACACGGTTAATACGCTTTCTTCTCAAAATTTGTTTTTATGGAAGAACTCTCAGTCAGAAATATGGAGAGAAATGATGGTCGAGCGTTCGGAAGATGGGTATAAGAAGCACGGTCAGGATACTAAAGAGAGGTGGGGGGTGGAGAGGTGAGCAAAAAAATAGTAAAAACGCAAAATAGCGGATTCAAGATGGCGGCTATACAAATTTCATAGGTGTCTATCTCAGAAAGTATAAAAAATGGAAGAGACGTTTTGCGTTAGAAAATGATCAGGACCTGAAAATCTTGATGAATAGAAATAAACCAAGATGACGGAATTTATTGTTTCATATTAAATATAGTATGATGATTACACTAATGAAAAATATCAAATTTGGACAAGGTCCGCGTTTGGTGTGCTTGCTTGTGATTCTGTGTGCTTGCGTACCACTTTAGAGGTCCGCGCACCCAGGCGCCCTACTAGTTCGTTATATACTAGATGATGCCAGCGATATCGTCCGCGTGGATTAAAGGTTTTTTTAATCCAGTGCGTACTCTTTGCTTTTCCGGGATATAAAGTTGCCTATGTCAATTTCCGGGCCGCAAACTGCCTCTGTATCAAACATACAAATCGGTTAAACGGAAGGAATTCCGTGGGAACTGTTTGATTTTCCGAGACAAAAAGTAGCCTAGGTCCGTTCCGGAGATGTAAGCTAAAAAAGAACTGTCGGTAAAATAGTATTATCCTAACACATAACTAATATTTACAGCTACGGATTCAGCCAATGACTTCATATTTTGCAGAGAATGTATCCAATCCAATGGTTACGGTACTAGCCGCGCCTAAAAGTACAATTTTTTTTACATTTTTTCCTTTTCATTTCGTAACAAAACGACTGTGTACCTATATAATATTGATAATTTACTGTAACTACTAATATTATGTTAAAAGTAATAGTAAGTACATCATATTAGAAACTAGTGAAATATCTTCTACGAAGTTGTTGTTATATTACTTTTCATAGATAAGAATCGATGTTAAATTTCATAGTTTATATATAAAAGGAAATTAAATATAGGTATAAAAGGAAAAGGTGACCGACTGGCTAACTGACTGACTGATCTATCAACGCACAACTGAATCCTGCTGAACAGATTGGGCTGAAATTTGGTATACAGATAGCTATTAGGACGTAGGCATCCGCAAAGGGATTTTTGAAAATTCAACCCCTAAGGGAGTAAAATAGGGCGTTGAAATTTATGTAGTCCACGAATTCGCAAGCCTAAACTAGTATAATGTAATTTTACATAGGTACTTATGGAGGAAAAAACTATAGTATTCCATAAAAGTAGGTTTATAATTTTTATTAATTCAATTTAAGGGGTATAATAATAATAATATCCCTTATATTGAATACTTGCCGTAATTTTCTTAGCATTTATTAATAAATGTATATTTACATCACTACATTTTTGAGATCTTTCTACATGATACTGATATCTTACGTCTAGTAGAGAGTATTGAATATTTTTATTATTTTATTAATATATGAAAATATTTATCAATTTAATGAGCCTATTTATTAGTCATAACGAAGCTTAGCAGAAGAATAGCATTATTAAAATTTGTTTATAAAATATTTCTTGTAGCTAGTATGTAAAAAACTGCGAAATAGATTAGCAACAAAATATGTTTAAATGTATTAAATGACGAAAATATATTTTATATAAAACAGTATTTTTTTTAATAGAAGGTCAAATATTTGTATAAAAGTAACGACAAATGTCGTAATTGAAATTATATCTAATAATACAACAAATTTTTCGAAGTCAGTCAAACATAAATTGAAACCAGATTATCTTTAATTTTATTAAAGTAAATAAGTCAACCCCATGAGCAACGGCATACGATGAGTGTTACACAATTTTGGAAAATAGACAGATTATAATAAATAAATAATATACTTAACTTTTTGGCCCACTCCATGACTGTTGAGTTTATATTATATATATTTTTTTGATAAGTATGAGACTGGTAGCATATTACATTAAGCCCTCTAACTAAGGTACGAAATACTAAAAATTGTAATAGTAAAATAGTAATAACAATTAAGCTAACTAGAAATTTGTAACGCTATATTCGTAGAAACTTTTCCCGCGGAAAATACGGTTCGCGATTTATCAATTGAGTAGAGTCCTAATTTCAAGATAATTACCTACAGCGAACATATCTATCGTAATTCCGGGACATATTTAAGAAACTCCTATTATATTTAATAGAATCTTATTGATTTATAACCAAAACTGAAACTGAAAAATGTACTTGGTAATGAAGAATTTTAAGTAACTCTATGGATAAAAAGGTATCAATTTAATATTGCTATATAATACGATTATTAACTTATTCTTCTAAATATCAAGCCTAATTTTTTAAATAATCTCTTAATGTATTATATAATTCCAAGGTTCGCGGTGGTATAGATTAATATAGGATAACGAATGTCGTCCGAACATTATTCTTTGTTTTATATACTAATTATTATTATTTTATAATATTTATAAGGAAGAAAGTTAACTATTTAGAAATTCACAAATAGAAATTCTTTTAACACGTGGAAATTGCTACTTATTTATAGTTTTACTCCGTTTCGTTATAACTCTGCCATTCTGACTCCTAATTTAATTTATTATATATGAACTTGCTTGCCCGTACGTGGTTTATATTTATATTCATAAATATTTAATATAAAAATGTGATTATGTATTTATATATAGAGAAAATATATATTTATATATATATTTATATATATTCTATATATAATATATGTATTTATATATAATATGTATTTATATTCTAAGAAATATGAAATAACATAATATGCTCCTTTAAAAAAACGGGCACGTATACAAATGCCCCTACTATAAGAAGTGATTTCTTCAGAACACATTATTTGTTTGTAAAGTACGCGGCCGAAAGTAATGGATACATTATTGGCCTTTAGAATGACATTTCGGCTTTGTAGAGCGTTGTCTCTGTCATTCATACCTATATGACGTTTTGTCGGTCTCAACGACAGGTACAACACATCTGCTATCTCCCTCTAAAGGTCGATGTACATTACTTTCGGCCGCGTACTGTAATAACGTTCTCTTGGTCTTCACAACACCCACACTCGTCAGACCTCGCCACTTAGTAAAATAAGAGTTTCATCAAAGAAAGTAAGTTCGCTACTCCAGTTCGCTTGTCTCCAGGGTGCTCAGTTTCTTGCAAATATCAAACGGAAATCCAGTGCTCACAGAGTAACTTAAGGGCCTTAGCTGGCCACCGACTGCTTACTTGTTAGTAGCTAGAAGCCTCTTCCTTACCCTCTATAAGCTAACTTGAGCTACCTGTACTTCTTCTAGGTTTTTTGAGGTACTCTGAAGAGAACTTTTTTCTTAATATAGAGTCCAGATCCTTTTTGTCATGTTAATTTTCATGCCCATAACACCTTTTACACATTGTAATCGCTGTTAAAATTAAATTATTGCTTATTAAACAAAAAATCGAAACTGCCCGTTTTTTAGTTTATATAGAAAAATCATCTATTGTAAGTACACAATTTTCATTAAACTTATCTTGATTAAAGAAGTAACAATAGAAATATTTAGCTTTTTAGGAAGATGTATGGGATTTTTTTTATAAATTATAGTAGCATGTTAGCAGATAAGTAATTTTTGAGTTGCTTTAGATTTTAAATTTTAAGTTGCGCCAATGTAGTAAGCTCCATCATGTATCATAACAACTAGAATCATAAAATATAATTACATTAAGTTAAGTTAATAAGAAAAGTTCTACTTGATAGACGCTTATGATACTAAACTATTTCGCTCGGGCCACCACGTGCATTGATGTTCGATACTAGACCGATACATATATATTATCCTAAAATATAGATCAGAATTATTAAATAGGATTTATTTATATTTCATATACACACACAATATAAATGCATTAATTAAACCAACCGTTAAATGATTCTGTAACTCAGTAGTCAGTACTAATGAAATTAATTTAAAGGAAAATGAATATAGGTATCGTGGTAAAAAGGTACATAAACCACTGGCCTATAATATGTATGTACTATAGGGAAGACGCCGATTCAAACCTAGGGTGTGGTGTTTTTTTTTTCTATATTTTATAACAACATGTCTTCGCAAAACTGAAAAAATATTTAAAAACAAAGTTTAATAGCTTAAGAAACATGTCTCGTACAGTATGGTTCAATGTTCTATGTTACAAGTTAAACAAGTTAGGTATATATAGTTATAAAACTAAGTTAATCGGCAATAGGATAGTATTTACCAGACAATTCAAATATGTACAAACCACCTCTTGCGCCAATGGTTCTATGATATATTATAAAATATTTATATGCTAGTTCAATTCACTATCATATATTTAAGAGTATTACATAATTATTAGATAGCCTATGATTATAGCGAATAAAGAAGGTATTTTAAGGATAGCTAGTTAGTATAAGATTCAACATCAGTGTCAACATAAATCCTAGGGCACAGTTTCTTAGATACAAAGGCATACCGGCGACTTTATACATATTTACAACATCATAACAAAGTAATGTAAATAATATAGATCTACAAGAAAGAACATCAAAACTATCCCATTTCGCCAGCGATTTGAGAGAATTTTAAAATTGTAACCTATCCTAAAATCACATAACAAAATTATACAGGTAGCCTAAACAGATATAAAACAGAATCAAATTACTATTCTATACAATTTAACGTAACGAATTGAACTCTAATCATGTAATAGAAAAGTAACGTAAGGTCCACGCCATAGCAGGCCCACTCACACATAAACACGTGTGACGCCTAGCTCAGCCAATGCAACTCTTGCGGCTCGTGGCTGAAATAGGCTGCACTTGCCGTCTCACGCGATGTGTGAGTGCGCCTGTTAGAGCATATTGTATTAAATGGAACTTCTGTTATTTATTTTGAGGTACAAATTAATTAGTAAGACACAGCTCACTGAACCCATGCCGCCGGAACCCAGAGCGGTTCGGACTGCACTCTCCATGCCAACTTCAGCAACTGAGTAAGAGCCGGCGCCAGATCCTCGTTTACTATCTCCTCGTCAAACATGTACCCGTACAAAAAATTAATTCGATTCGAAGATCTTATTATATCTGTGAATTCTTCCTCCTGCAAAGACAAACCAATTTGAAGAAAATTATCGTAGACCAACTGAAGTAAATTATTGAACTATATTGTATAAATCCGTGCGCCAAAAATGAAGTCGCACATAGTTAGGTATTATAACATTTCATGAAAACATAACTAACCGTAAACGCTCTGGAGCTTTCCTTGTCAAAAGTCGAGCGAGCATTAGCAGTAGTTCTAGTCTCGATGAGTTTTTCTAAGGTGGGTGGTTTTATAAATATAATGTAGGGGCGCAGCCGAGGCGTGCGCAGCATCTTCAAGGCTTGCCAGTGGGGGCTTATGACACAGACACGCCCTAAAATGAATAATTATTTGTTTAATAATAATAATAAATTAGCTATTCCAGGAAAACCATAAAATAATTATTGTTTGTTTAATAATAATAATTATTATAAGAAAACCTAGCACGAAATGCATAACGACGATTCAAAGTACACTGCATAGGATTACAAAATGGCGGCTCCCGGATGCTATGACCAACAAACAAGCTTCTCACGTGCATGTGCGTACATGTTTCGAGATGCGCATGTGCTAATACATATGTTTCAATATACGTATTTTAAATTTTATTGATTTCATCTTTTTTCACGCATATCGTTATAAGTAAAACGAAATGTAATTTCTTCGTCTTAAAACTTATTCGATAAGTAATAGTGTTTCTAAGTTGTTTAATTCCGCGCGGAAAACGAAAGATTGGCTGGCAAACCAATCGCTATGCAGCACAGACACTCCTGCCCGCCTTCGCACTTCATGCCACCAAATATATCGATAAATCACGCATAAGTCAGGTAAAGGTCAGGCCTCTTTTTAGGGTTCCGTACCCGAAGAATGCCAACGGAACTCTTAATAATACTAAGCCTTCGTTGTCACTTGTCCGTCTGTCTGTCTATCCATTCGCCCATCAGGTAGAGAGTTAAAAAAATTCACAGAATGTATATTTCTAATGCCGCTATAGCAACAAACAATAATAATTTCAAAATTGCCCAATACAAGTTCTTGTAAGATCAATTTTGACATGACGTCAGTTGTACCCAAAATAAATATTTTCGAGAGCTTGTCGCTATGCACATCGCCAAAGCAATTAAAAATTATATTGAATACACAAAGAATAATAATATAAATATGACTTTAAAAGACAAATACACGAACCGAGAACAATATTATATATACTGAAAAAAATACATTTGATACAAAATAAATACAACTTAGTCAAACAATACAATAGAAAAAGTAATTTATTTTTAATAAAACATCACATCTATATGCGCACTTAAAACAACACATAAATAAAAATGTCGGACTTACCTGAATTTATTATAGTTTCTACACTCTCTGCGGAAGTTCCATAGAGGTTCCCCTTATACTCTCCGTGTTCTATGAACTTCCCCTCAGAGATGTCCTGCTCCATCTTCTCACGCGTAACAAACACATACTCCTTTCCATTTTGCTCACTGGGCTTTTGAGCGCGAGACGTATCTGAGTTGCGAAAAGTTTTTAAAATTAAAACACTAAAGGTTTACTAGAGCCTTAAAAATTAAGACAAAGGGATAAGAAAATTATGGAACAACAAAACACAACCAAATCAATTGAGAATCAAACTAAAAATGGGCCCTGGGAAATCTGGGAACGCGTAGTAGAGATTTCGCGCTTGCGTCATGTTAAAGATTTTTCCGAGCCTGGTACTAGATTGAGCCAGCTCGGCTGCGCGATGAGGTTGCGTGGGTCGTGAGTCTATCGATTTTCTTTTGAGGACCAGCCACACCCAATGCCAAGGGCTCCATTACAGATACGTGTACACATGGAAGGTAGCCAAAACCTTTGATTAATTGTGTTGCTTACAAATAAATAAATATTCTTTTATCTGCGACCATAGTGCAAACACAGTATAGTAGCACTTATTATTCGCATTAATACATAAACGCACAATAGGTGGTAAATCGTTAACACAAAGTGGCAGTGGCCGGACATTAACTAGTCTAAATATATAAAAGGAAAAGGTGACTGACTGACTGACTGATCTATCAACGCACAGCTCAAACTACTGGACGTATCTGGCTGAAATTTGGCATGCAGATAGCCATTATGACGTAGGCATCCGCTAAGAAAGGATTTTTGAAAATTCAACTCCTAAGGGGGTGAAATTGGGGTTTGAAATTTGTGTAGTCCACGCGGACGAAGTCGCGAGCATAAGCTAGTTATGAATAAATTCTGTTTCATGAATATTAAACTATATTATAAATCGAATGGTTTGTTAGTTATTACTTATTTCTTTACGCGCCTCACCTACTTAATCGATTTCAAAGAAAGACAACGCTTAAGCACTACCTACCTGGAGAAGAACATAGGATACTATTATCCCAAATAATCAAAGAGATAGGGCGGGAATTTTAAAATCTAAATTCACGCCAATATGAAATTATTTTATAAAAATCGCTGGGGTTCTTTGTGATGACAAAACAGGAAACTATTGTTCAAAATTTTAAAACGACGCCGTTTCCAATTTTTTGCTATTGGACAGAATTTTTTCTAAATTGATATCCGGGAACTCCTCAATGGGTATCTTTATCTGTGCAATTAAATTCGGGTTTGATTATCATTCAGAACATTTCGTGGGGAAGTTTTGTATGAATTGTAATATTAGTATAATATAAAATATTCATATTACCTATGGAATCGGTAAGCCCACCTATATGCGAAGCCGTGGCGGTTCAACTAGCTGATAATATTATTCACTAGCTGATGCCCGCGACTTCGTCCGCGTGGAATTAGGTTTTTTAAAAATTCCGTGCGAACTCTTTGATCTTCCGGGATAAAAAGTAGCCTGTGTCACTCTCCAGGTCATCTATTCCCATGAAAAAAATCATGTCAATCGGTTGCACCGTTGCGACGTGATTGAAGGACAAACCAACAAACAAACACACTTTCGCATTTATAATATGGGTACTGATTAACTAAATATGATTTATTCTTGTACATAGATATTTCCTAGGTATTTAAGGTAGTAAATCAATAACTGCATCAGACAAAGATCTACCTTGAAACCTAACGCCCATATCCTCCGTTAACGACATGCGCAGTATACGTCATAATATCCTGAGCAAAGCGAACGAATGACGCCATTTGCTTTTTAACCAACTACGGCGTACAATTAAAAGAGTAATGTATTCAACAGACTAAGTATAATAATAATAATTATGAAAATAACTTTTTTTTTAATCAATTAAACTTTTACAAGTACTTTTGAATGCTGGTTCTAATCAACCACAGGTTCGGAATGCCTTTCCTACCGAAAAGAACCAGCAAAAAACTCAGCGGTTGCTCTTTTCAAAGATTTGATATACATAATATAATATTATGCCATAAAAGTAATTGCAGTCCCGCGCATTGCTGGAACGAGCTGCAGGTCGAATCCACGCTCTTTTATCATTTACATAATCTTCGATTGCGTAATATTGCTATTTTCAGAAGCATACTTTTGATAGATTTTAAACTTGTATCAAGTCAAGTCCAAAATAGATTGTGGGATTTTATTATAAAAGGTTATACCCATTCCCACAAATGACTTTTGGACTTTCCTGAAGCGGAGTGTAGGAGTCGCAAGCTTATTTCTAGATTAGCCTATTATGTAGATCACCAATTTTTTTGTAATTAAAAATATTTTGTCTAACAAAGATTATGTTGTTGTAAATAATATATTGAGAGGCTACGTAGGTATCTCTATCTTCTTGATAAATTTGTCTCAATAAATGTGTATTTATATGTAAATATTTATAATAGCACAACTCGTGACACTGCTACGTTTGGGACTCTACTATGGTTTCGGAAACTAGATTCAAATAACTCTTCTCCAACAATAAATCTAGCTTAATATGCAGTCACCAAATGAACTTAATATTATCGCGTATCATACTTTATAAAGTTCGCAATGCAATATAATATCTACCTTATTTTCACGACTTCGTTAGCGGTTAATTTAAGAGAAACTATAAAGTCGCATTTGCATTTGAGTAAATTCAGGAAGCTGTGATAGTCTAGTGGTTAGGACGTCCACCTTCTAATCGGAGGTCAGGGGTTCAATCCCGGGCACGCACCTCTAACTTTTCAGAGTTATGTGCGTTTTAAGTAATTAAATATCATATGCTTTAACGGTGAAGGAAAACATCGTGAGGAAACCTGCATGTCTGAGAGTTCTCCATAATGTTCTTAAAGGTGTGTGAACTCTACCAATCCGCACTTGGCCAGCATGGTAGACTATGGCCAAACCCTTCTCACTCTGAGAGGAGACCCGTGCTCTGCAGTGAGTCGGCGATGGGTTGATCATGATCATGAAATTCATGAATAGGCTTCGCTAATTTTATAAGCTTTTCAACACGAGAAGCTCGTCAATGGGGATGCTGACGCAAAGCTCAACGCAGAGGGCGCCAGTAGCGTGATGGCCGCCACAGAGCAATAACATATAGGATGATGGCCGCTGTCATTTTGTAATTGCTTTGTTTACATATCGAGTTTTTGCTGCTTTTTGTATTAAAACCTGTCGACCAACGCAACACTTGGATATGTATTTTGCCTGGAAGCTCAAAGAATTGAAAGACTAATTTAAAAAACGAGGAGGGAGGATAACTGGAAATAAATTATTTTTTCAGTGTTATTTTATATAATATGCACCTTTTTAGGACTTGAATGTGTTTATTCTTAAATAATTCATGTTAAAAAAATTAAGAAAAGCCCTGAGATCGTTACTTTAGTACATAATATATGGTACTGTTAAATTTTTAGGTTAGAAGCCTACGATCGAAATTTTAATTTTGGTCATCAAACCCTGCAAGCTTCTCAATTAAATAAATAAATAAATGGACACCGGAGTTAGTACATCCTGGCTCAGCACAAAGAGGCATATTTTGAGAAAATTAAAAATTACTTTGTGAAAGGTTATAAAATGTATGAAAATGACAGTTTTCAATGGCCATGTCGACGATGCGCCATCTGGCGTGATAAAATGGCAGTCAGCATCCCCATTAGAGGTTCCTCCAATAAGGGGGGTGTAAACGACGACGACGGTTTAAAAATAATTGCCATGTTTAAGATCTTAGCAAATGACTGCCTTTTTAAGGCTTTTGAAACTTTTATAAGACGTAGGTACTGTGTGTGCACTAGTCCGTTCCAAATCAGAAATAACATAGATCGGGAAAATTTAAACCGAATTCTGAATTCGGATATTCAGAAAAGATATGATTGTCAAGTACTAAGGCTATTTCGGAGCGATTAGAATCGGACTAAAGCAATTAATGAAGCTCTGCACTTAACTATCAATTTTTAAAACATTCGCAGACATTTGTATACATGCGCTATAGAAATAATACTTACAAGGTACTGGTGTGACGTATTTCTCTGGATCGGTCGCTATTAGTCTCCTTCGTAGTTCATTGCGACCAACGCCGGGCGCACCAACCAATACAATAGGTCTCACAAGTCCAGGACGTGGATAGAGTCTGGCCACCTCTTCATATGTTGGAATAACTTCCCGATCAAAGTCATCATTCTCTTTAATGTCGTATATGATTTTTTTGACTTTAGGTAATGATTTGCAGGGTAACAAGGCAGTGGCATTTGGTGTTGGTGAACAAGGGGTTTTGGGTCCGCAATCTGAATTGGCCGTGGATGGGCTGCAAAGTGCAGGCTTACCTATAAAAATGCGTATTTTTTTAAATGGTGCAAGGATGATGTCTGTAGCATTCATTCGTTCTAGATGTGTATTTCATACCAGAGCGAGCAAACTATGCAATTGTAAAGTAATCCAACATTTTGCAGCACCAGAACAAGAACCACTAATAGGTTGACCGATTTTCTTCTACAATTTGCATTTAAGATGTACGATATCTGGTAGGTATGAAACTATGACATTGGTTGACTGACGCTTTTCTATGAAGCAATCACAAACAACTTCTCAGAATACTCTGTGTAAATAGAGGCAAAAAAAACTCAGAGAGCCCGATGGACTGCTTCTTAGCTTTTTAATTTGCTGATTAATTTTAGGGATTTAAATTAACTTAAAACTTATAAATTACTAGATGATGCCCGCGACTTCATCCGCGTGGATTTAGGCTTTTAAAAATTCTGTGGGAACTCTTTGATTATCCGGGATAAAAAGTAGCCTATGTCCTTCCCCGGGATGCAAGGTATCGCTGTACAAAATTTCATCAAAATCGATTGAACGGATGGGCCGTGAAAGGCTAGCAGACAGACAGATAGACGGACAGACGGATAGACAGACAGACAGACAGACACACTTTCACATTTATAACATTAATATGGATAATATAATGACGCACTGCACGGAATCGTCAATAGAGCAGATCAAATGTAAATGGGATTGGATTGTCCACACTATGAAGGAAAGGCAATAACATAGCATATCAAGCTAAGGTAAAAAAGTGGCCCCTATACTCTCACGCATATTAGAGAGGGTCCGTGTAACTTTAACTACACATTTTAAATCTGGAATCTGTAAAGTGCCCCGTAAACGGTCAAACATGATTGTCAAACACGCCGTCAATCAAATTTGCCAAACACGTAGTTTGTTTGACAAACGCAGACGTTCAAATAATTTGCCAAACACATCATGTTTGACAAATTTGTTTGACCGTTTACGTGGCACTTAAAACCACTGACACATATTATGTTTCTATTTGTTAATATTCAAATGAGAACCAAAATATAAATATATGGAAAGCTCCGGGAAGCGCGCTAAGGTTACTTCGACTAGCGGAGTACGATTGGTGGAGGTCACAAGGACAGGGATAAAGTCGAGATCAAACGTACAGCTCAAAACTGGTCGCGATGGCGCATTAATGTAAGCGCCCTCTGGTCCGCTGGGAGTACATAGATCTAGGGGCTACCCGCACATTAATCAGAAATCAATGTAAAAAATTCTGATACGCACTGGAAGGCGCCCTGCTCCTAGATTTTGTACTAAGCTCTGCAGAATATTCACATTCCCGTGGTACTTGTTGAGATTTTAAACTCATCTTTCCCGTCTTACTTACATGAGCGCTTCCACGAAGCCACTCCTCGTGTGATGCCGATGCGATCGTGTGTTAAATCAAAGTCACTTCCAGTGCCCTCTTACAACTCTTTATATTACTAGCTGATACCCGCAACTTCGTACGCATGAATTAAGGTTTTTAAAAATACCGTGGGAACTCTTTAATTTCTCGGAATAAAGAGAAAGTCACCTGTGTCACTCTCCAAGTCTTTAAAGCTACCAAGCATAAAATCACGTCGTCGATCCATTATCACGTAATTGAAAGAAAAACCAACAAACAAATACACTTTAAGATACGCGATATGAATTTGTTTGGTAGTTAGTTTACGTTTAGTAACGGAGCAACGGATCAAGGTGATTTTATTGCATAGATATAGTTAAAGGCATTAAGAGTGACAAAGGCTACGTCTTATCTCATGAAATCAAGGAGTTCCCACGGGATTTTTAAAAACCTAAATCCACACGGAGCAGGTCGCGGACATCAGCTAGTATCTAATAATAATATACGGTCGGAATTATGCACAAGTTGTTTATATACCGCTAAATTCATTTCCGTGGCGAGTCAACAAACTCACCATCTAAAGTTTGCGGGTCGACTTGGCGTTCATGTATAATTCGGCCCTCTTGTAAAGCTCGTGATGGTATGAGCCCCGCTCGCATCACGCGATCTCCCTCACGACGAGCTTGCCACCTAGAATCAATAGAAATTCCACGATATCAAAACGATTCGTTGCAAAGCCCAGCGTTTAAGAATATTAGACATAAGCATTAGTTATATTTCTCTTCCCCATTCAACTACTAGCCTAATCTGGCCAGCAAATAATGTCTTATTGACCTCCGCTAAATTGGTTTTTGTAGCTAAGTACATGTGCCTAGTGGTTAAGCGTGCGCGTCCGATTCGAGAAGTCAGAAGTTCGATCCCGGGCCGGTATCTTTTTGGAGTTATGTGCGTTTTAAGCAAATATCACTTGCTCTATTTAGTGAAGGAAAACATGTGAGGAAACCTGTATGTCTAAGAGTCTCCATAATGTTCTCAAAGGTCTGAAGTCTGCAAATCCGTAATTGGGCAGCGTGGAAGACGAATGGTCAAACTCTTTTCATTCTGAGAGGAGACCCGTGCTTAGTAGTGATCGGGCGATAGGTTGATCATGATGATGATTGGCTAGTTACGTACTTTTCCAGCATTATTTAATAATTATTCGTATAAAAGTCTACCATTATGTGATTAATGAAAAAGAATGAAATATATCATTTTCAATAGTTAGTAAAAAAACCCCATAAATTCCTAGGAGTAAATGCGCGTATTGGTTAAAGAGCATCATGCTCATTACATGAAAAAGTTTCTTCAGGTCCACGACCACTCCTTTTTAGAATACTACTCGTGTCAAAATATGACATGCAATCTGTGGAGTCACTTTACGCAAAAGGCTACAGCGCCCTTCGCGTGCAATATAACAAATTTTTTAGGGCTTTAATGGGGCTGCCCCGTTTTTGTAACGCATCAGGAATGTTTGGTGACGCCAGAGTAGAATGCTTCTTGCAGACAATGCGCATCCCTGGTGCGCCGGGTACGCGCCATCGCTAACAGAATCGTGAGCATGATAGCTAGCACAGGCTAGACTTTTGTTATGTGAACCGCTTCTACAAGGTTTCAGTTGGTGTAGAAAAAAAATGGTTCACATGAGTTTTGTTTTATTTAGTTGTCTGTATATATAAAAATGAATCGCTAAAGGTGTTGCTGATCGCAAATCCCGTGAACAGCTGAACCGATTTCCTTAATTCTTTTTTTATAATATTCCTTGAAGTACGAGGATGGTTCTTACGGAGAGAAAAATTTAAAAAATTTCAATCGACTGTTAGGCGGTACGAAGTTAGTTAAGTATACAGCGCCGGGGCAGCTAGTTAAGTATACATATTACAATTAGCATCATTTCATTCATGAGTCTTTGTTACTTGATATGAACTTTTACTTATTCATTTAATCTACTCTTCCCTCCAACTAAGCTAAAGCTTTTATTAGAATAGGTACGACAATAATGCAAAGGGTAAAGTTTGATCCGTCAACCCTCCGATTTTGAGTCTTGTCCTTGGCCGTTGAGCTATTGATGGTAAAGTGTTTCCCCTCGGTATCGTACCGTAACGCTAATCGGTAACATTAAAACTTACCAATATGCATCATCCTGGGACACTATGTGCAGGATGTCACCCTTCTTGAAATTAAGCCCTGCTTCTTTACATGGTATATAGGGATCTTCAGAAGAATCATAATTAAACAGTGCTCGAACTCTCACTTTACTCTCCCTTGACCCACCTTTTCCAAACGATGGTACTAGTTTAAATGTTATGGTCCCCTCTGAGCTTTGCTGTAAAATAAAAGAGAATTATTTATACTAAATAATTACGAATATTAAACTCTTGCTCAAAATCATTTTATTGTTAAAGACGAGTTCTTCTAAATCATTAATTTTTCAATACTTGAAAGGGATATCTATTTTCTAAATATGTAGTATAAAACAAAATGGTTTCGCTTTTGTCCATGTATTCGCTTCTACTAGAAAACTTTATGGATATGGATTTCATTATCAATAAAACTAATGTTTCAAAATAGTTCAAACATTTGTGGTCGCGCAGCGATTATCTATTAGAGAGACAATGTATGTATGTGTACGATGAAAAATATTTGTTGTGGCTAGGCTTACATCTAGTAAGATTATTTTCAAAACAAACAACGCGACGTGTAAAGAGTTCTTACGTACAATGTATACACAAAATATAGTACTAAAAATCTTCCAGATTATTTTTGCTAGAACTGCTTGACATTATACTATAATGTAAATTGTAATAGCGAGTATGTACTATAATAAATATGATTTAGTTATTGTCCATCTTTGGGCCCAGTTACACATGGATCGTGGAACGAGACTGGCGATGGTATGGTAGAAAGTTTCGTCGTATTTATCGTTGTACTTACCCACTACTATACTAGAATATTATTACATTGTTTAACCACGAAATAAATCTAAAATCATTAGTTCACTCATCATTTTACTACAAATTAATCTGCAGTACAATAGAATGGATTTCTATGTGTGGTCATCATCATCATCATGATCACGATCAACACATCGCCGGCTCACTACTGAGTACAGCTAACGCCGCCACGTGCCGATTTCACACATCTTGAGAACATTATGGAGAACTCTCAGACATGCAGGTCTCCTTTTTTTCAATCAACTTTAAAGCAAGTGAACTCCGAAAAGTTAGAGATGCGTACCTGTTACCGAGCCCCCGACCTCCCGAATAGGAGGCGGACGTTTTAACCACTAGGTTATCACGGCTCATATGCGGTAATAGCCAGTTTTAACATGGATAAATCATCCTCATCAACAACCGATAGACGTCCACTGCTGGACATAGATCTCTTGTAGGGACTTCCACACGCCACGGTCTTGCGCCGCCTGAATCCAGCGGATCCCTGCGACTCGTCTGATGTCGTCCGTCCACCTAGTGGGGGGTCTTCCAACGCCGCGTCTTTCGGCGCAAGGTCGCCATTCCAGCACCTTGGGACCCATGGATAAATAAGCGATGAAAATTAGCTTACCAAAATAGACAGCACATCCGCTGGTGTTTTGTTCTCTACACTAACACCATTTACTTCAATTACTTCATCACCCGCGTGAATGAGGCCTGAACGGTCCGCAGCACCGCCGTGCATCACTCTAGCTATGACAATCTTCCCAGTTTCCTCATCGGTCTTTATTGTAGCACCCTGAAATAACAGCGTATTTTACACCATTTTTAGGGTTCCGTAGTAAACAAGGAACCCTTATAGTTTCGCCATGTCCATCCGTCCGTCCGTCCGTCCTCGGTTAATCTCAGAGACTATTAGTGTTAGAAATCTGTAATTTGGCATGGGTATAAATATTAATCACATCGACAAAGTGGTGAAATAAAATTGTGATATTTTTTTAGGGTAGCTCCCCTACATGTTAAGTGGGGATTATTTTCTTTTCTCGTCTACCCCATAGTGTGGGATATCGTTAAATAGGTCTTTTAAAATACTGTGGGTGTGGGAACTTCATTTTTCGATTTCTAGATCCGTTTGTAAAATATGATGTTTTAAAGTGCTAATTTTTATTAGTCAAGTGTCGTTGTCGTCGTCCCTTTATCAGCCAAATGGTAGTATATAGGAACGTGAAAAAATTCACAGCAGTAGTATATATAATCAATTTTAAAGTAAAGCCAGAGTAAAACTATCATGGCTAAGTAGGGTTCATAGGTTAAGGAGTTATATCTGTTTTTCAAGGTTAATTGTGACTAAGGAACCCTACACTGCGCATGGCCCGCCACGCACTTAGCCGGTTTTATTTCATAAAATTATTTAATATAGAGTAAAATTATGACAAACAGTAAAAACAAAATGAAATTGCAGTATACAGAATGAGAATGATAGTCTATGAAACAGATTCGGTCCCGGGGTTGATTATTGTGTAGGGATTTGGAATTTTATAATATATAAGCTTCGGCTATGGCTAGTAACCACCCTACCGGCAAAGCCGTGCCGCCAAGGGTTTTAGCGTTCCGGTACATTGCCGTGTAGAAACCAAAGGGGCATGGGTTTATTAATAAAACTGCCATACCCCTTGGTCAGCCCGCTTTCATCTTAGACTGCATCATTTACCACCAGGTGAGATTGCAGTCAAGGGCTAACTTGTATCTGAATGCAAAAAATACAATAAAGATTGCATTTATCATACTGAAGTTGTGTGAGTTTCTAAGTATTTTATGCAAAAAAAAGTGTGATGTAATTATAACAATATGTGTTATGTAAGATAGGTACATGAGAAAGAAATAAAATTAGGGATAAGTGAGAAAAAAATAAAGTGGGAATACCACAAAACATATTGCACTAACATCTAGAGATAGCAGCTAATAAATAGAGAATGTTTAACACAATCTGCCAGAAAAGTACATTACCTGAATTCATTGTAATTGCAAATCAATCAAAAATTTACAATAACATATAAAATTACTTAATATATTCAAGAAATGTTAAGCACTCTTTTTTTATATAAATTATTTAAAAAAAAACAATACAAAATTAAAATCATTTAAAAGTTATACAATGAAGGACATACAGTAAATACAAAATATAATTATTTTATAATACATTAAAATGAAATAAAGCATGGTGTTAAACAGTAAACTTGTATACATACCACTATTGGCTCGGCACTCTGAGCTCCACCCTTTTAATGAAAAATAAGTTACTTGAATACATCCTTTAAAATTATCTCATTGAAATATATAATTCTGAATTTTACAAATAATGCAAATGTAAAATTGTACTTTACATTAGCCAGATAACCCAAAATAACCATTAGTATTGCTGTGGAAGCATTCAAGTAGGTAAGTATATCAAAGTTACAAATACATAAATAAATACTCCATAAAATAGATGTTTGATCAAATTCTATAATACAATTTATAGCTGCTATTTCTAAATGGAAATGTTTTATTTATTAAATGTGTCTCATAATAGTATTTAATAATATTTGATATTGTGCATACCAGTGGTTCATCACTTTTAACTAGTTGAACTATTTTTACAGTTTCTTCCTCATCATCTAGGTCTTGTGGAATGTCTGGTAAATGAGGGTAGTAGTCCTTTTGCGCCACAGCATCGTGAGTACAGAGAATCGCCTATAACATTATAAAAATCCAAATGGAAAATTAATTTATTAAAAGAAAATATACTAATTATACTATTTATTAAGTCATTGACAAACCTGTAAATGTGGCTTTTGAAGCAAATTTAGTAGTTCTTCATATTCATTTGAATTTGTTACCACATCTCCGAACATTTCTAACACCTCCAAAGTAACTTGCATGGCATTTGATAGTAATGGGAAAAATTTGTCATCTTTGCATTGGGCTGCCACTATTTTGTTATGCACCTGAACTAGTGCATGCAGTTGCCTAGACTGAAGTAGTTCACTCAGAAAGGCAACATCTTCTCCACCAGACTGCACTTCTTTCAGTGAAGATAACAGCCGGGTCAAAGCTAAAACATCATAGTTGATATTGTTAAAATCTTGTTTGCTCATGGCCAAATACTAATACATCTCTTAGTACATTTGGTGTTAGTTAAAAAAGAGTTCTAGATGACAATAAAAGGGGATTTCTGAACATGGGTACTGTACTTTCTTAACTGAACCACTAAGAAGATTGATAAAACATGACTCCAACTGTACTTCCCTATGGACTTCTTAGTAAATGTCTGTATTTCAGATATTTTGTGTACAAGTAACTTAGTGTTTATAGTGCTCTAAGTACAGTTTGTGGCAGAAACAGGAAGTAACCATCAACCTTTAGAAAAAGATGGCGAATTTGTAGAGCGTTGTCTCTGTTGTTGAGAGCGACAAAACGCCATAAGTGACAGAGACAATGCTCTACAAAGCCGAAATGTCATTCTAAAGGCTGATGTACATCACTTTCTGCAATAAATGCAATACAAAACTGCAAGTCCTCTAATTGAGTACCCTACAATTACCTTATACACATCTAAATATATTTCTATTAATATCTTTTTAAAATTGTTAAATATATAGTTAAATTTATTTAAATACAATACCTATTAAAACAAATCATACCTGGATCCCAATTGTCTGTTGCACTATCCATATTCACAAAATCATTAAATAGAAAATTTGGAAACCTAAGACAAAACTTGAATTATAAGACACTATTTAAAATAATAATAAATTCATTAAAAGCACCATATATTCATGTGAATTAAATAATAGAGTGCTTATATAATAAACCACATTTTGCATAGCACTCGCAAGATTTATATATTTTTCTTTATTGTCGTCCACTTATTTACTAAAAAACGTATCTATATTTTATTCAAAATCTTAAACAAGAGAGCGTTAACATCTGAATAACATAGGATAAGACATCCCGAAGGCCGAAATTGTATTCAGCATTTTGTGAACAATTTTATTGGGCCCTGAAAAAGGAAAAAAATATCTGACTTCTGAGACTGACCACAGATCACTGTATACAAGTCTTCACGTCGCTGTCGCTCGATTCACCGTGTTTGACACGTTTACAATGTTACCCGTGACAACCGTACGAATATACCGAATTTTGGAGGCCAATCTATCCATAGAGTAATAAATAACCGAATGTCTACCGATTTGTTCTGTGGATTTGTTATGTTATTTTCTTTATTTGCTAAACTTTTACGAGACATTTTACTGCAAGTTTCACCGCGATTAATAGCCTCATCTGGTTACAGAAGGGCTGGCTCATTTTTTGCACAACGGATCAGCCTAGCTGTCCAGCGCAGAAATGCAGCCAGTATTCTTGGCACCATTCCACGCGGGCATGATTTGTATAGCAATAGTTAATTAGATAAGGCTAGCTTTAAGTTTTATTGTAATATTTTCATTTTAAAAAAATCTTTTATTTTATTAACTAACTAGGTACTAGGTACATAATATTATTTTATAAGAAAAAAAATGTAGTTATCAATATAGGAAAACTTATATAGCCCAGCAGCCAGTAGGTACTAAATCAATGGTAATCATTCATCTAACTAAGCTAAATACCATCTCTATGTAAATACCATTTTGCACCGATGCCATTTTGTAAAACACACAAATGTTTGATACTCAGAACAAGGACTGTTTTGATATGTTTCTAAAGTTACCCACATCCATTGTGGTCAGAGATTCAGATTGAACCCGAGATATTTAAATAACTGTTTTTGTTGTTAGCAACACAAAAAAGTGCTGCGCGTCCATGTCAAGTTTGCAAGATCTGCGAGATTTTGATTCGGTAATACGGGATCAATATAAAATAAAAATGAGAATTCTTTACATTTTGGAGCATGTGTTTATGTGAAAGTGTTTGAATATCAATAACGTTAATGTGATCCTTTACTTCAGAATATCCGACCATAATTTATCGCACCGTGAACACTTAAAGTACATTGCCATATAGAAATGACGGGACAATCCTTTATCTTGGACAAAGTGCAGTGTTAGCCCATAATAGCAAGGACTCGTTTTGTGTCATTATGTAGTGGGAACGTTGTGATTTTATTACATTTATTTTGATAAATATAGTACTTACCAATTTGATTAGTTATTGTTATGTCGTCGAGATGATGTGGGTTCGCGCAGCGGTGGCGGCCGCCGTGATCGCCGCTTTCAGTGTCCGAGGCGAACAAGTAATGCTTCTGGACACCACGACTGAACAAACTCTAGGATGGACACGGTATCCGTATGGTCCACAAGCAAGTACACCTGGCTGGCTTGAAGAATCATATACTAATTTTGAAAAAAATATTAACTGGCGATCTTACGTTGTTTGCGATGTTGCGCACCATAATGTCAATAATTGGTTATGGACACCATTCATAGAGCGAAGAAATGCAAACCGTATTTATATTGAAATTAAATTCACTATTCGTGATTGTTCACTTTTTCCTGGTAATGCACTAAGTTGTAAAGAAACATTCAGTCTATTGTATTATGAGTTTGATGTAGCGACTAGAGAACAACCCCCATGGGAACCTGACAGTTACAAATTAGTTGGCCGTATTGCTGCTGGTGAAGGGAGATTCAATACCAATTCAGAAGTAGATATAAACACAGAAGTGAAGAGTATAGCAGTAACTAAACGTGGGGTATTTATTGCATTTAGAGATCAGGGTGCATGTATTTCTATTCTGGCTGTGAAAGTGTATTATATCACGTGCCCAGAAGTGACTATAAATTTTGCAAAGTTCCCTGCCACACCGACAGGCCGTGAGGTAACCGTTATTGAACAGGCAAATGGCACATGCGTAGAACATTCAGAAACTGCTCAGGGAGAAGGACCACCAGTTTATCTGTGCAAAGGTGATGGAAAATGGACACTACCAAGTGGTTCATGTAAATGTCGTGCTGGATATGAACCTGATCACAGTAACCAAATTTGTAATGAATGTACACCAGGAAAATTTAAATCGCACACGGGGGATGAACCTTGTATTCCATGTCCTGATTATTCTGAATCCACAGCATATGCTTCAGATGAATGTAAATGTGTACCTGGATTTTTCAGAGCAAAAAAAGACCCTAAGAATGTACCTTGTACACAACCACCTTCAGCACCGGATAATTTAACTGTTACCTTTGCTGACCAATTTTCAATATCACTTGCCTGGCAACCACCTCATAAGACTGGTGGCAGGAGTGATGTCACCTACAAAGTGCATTGCTCTAATTGTGGGCCCAGTGTCGAATATAGACCAGCCGCATTTGACCTGAATGCAACCAGAGTAACTATAATGGGATTAGATCCTGTAACAGAGTACAAGTTTCAGGTGTATGCTCTCAATGGTGTAACAGATCTAACGGGTGAACCTCCAAAGAAGGTTGAGATAACAGCTGTAACTGAAGCATCTGTTGTGAGTGTTATTACTAAGCTGAGAGTTGTTAGTGCTGAAAGTGATAAATTGTCACTTGCTTGGAACCCACCACCTATAGATCTAACTGACCCTGATGATATCATAGAAAGTTATGAAGTTAAATGTTTTCCAAAAGATAATTTAGAGAAAAGTGTAAACGCCACAGTTCGAATAACAAAAGAGCCGCATGTTACTATAAGTGGGTTAAAAAGAGACACAGAATATGGTATAAGAGTTAGAGCTAAGATGAAAAGAGGCTGGGGTGAATTGAGTGGTATTATATATGGGAGAACTGGATCTGTTCTTGAAACCTCATTTGTTGGTGAAGAAGAAGGTGCACAAGTGCGATTAGTTGCAGGGGTTATGGTTGCAGTTGTGGTCATTTCAGTTGTTGCAATTATTGCTACAGTTTTATTTTTGCGTTCTCGTGCTGATGATGAGTGTGATAAAAAGCAGCCCAGCGATTGCAATGCACTGAATTATCGTAATGGTGAAGTGTATACTGGTCCTGACAGACCAGCTAAAACAAGTAGCAATGCAACAACTCCTCTCTTTGCTGGAACAGGTTCTAGAACATATATTGACCCTCACACATATGAAGATCCTAACCAAGCTGTTAGAGAATTTGCTCGTGAAATAGATGCTTCTTGTATAACAATAGAAGCAATAATTGGTGGGGGAGAGTTTGGAGATGTGTGTAGAGGAAAGCTAAAGTTACCTGCTAGCTGTGGTCAGGAAATTGATGTGGCTATCAAGACTTTAAAACCTGGATCTACAGAGAGAGCAAGAAGGGATTTCCTTGCTGAAGCATCTATAATGGGGCAATTTGAACACCCAAATGTCATATTTTTGCAAGGTGTGGTAACAAAATGTAATCCAATTATGATTATTACTGAATTCATGGAAAATGGTTCTTTGGATACTTTTTTACGAGCAAATGATGGCAAATTTCGTGTGTTGCAATTGGTGGGAATGTTACGGGGCATTGCTACTGGTATGCAGTATTTGTCAGAAATGAATTATATTCACAGAGATTTAGCAGCACGTAATGTTCTTGTTAATTCCCAACTAGTATGCAAAATTGCTGATTTCGGTTTGTCTCGCGAAATTGAATCAACTGCAGATGGAGCCTATACAACCCGTGGTGGGAAGATACCAGTCCGCTGGACTGCACCAGAAGCTATTGCTTTTAGAAAGTTTACATCAGCAAGTGACGTTTGGTCAATGGGTATTGTTTGTTGGGAGGTGATGAGTTTTGGAGAGAGGCCATATTGGAATTGGAGTAACCAGGATGTAATAAAATCAATAGAAAAAGGATATCGGCTTCCAGCACCAATGGACTGCCCGGAAGCTGTTTACCAGCTTATGCTTGATTGTTGGCAAAAAGAACGAACACATCGACCTACCTTCGCAAGTATTGTTAAGACTTTAGATAAACTTATTCGTTGTCCTGATACTTTGAGGAAAATAGCTCAAAATCGTTCTGCTGATCCTCTTGCTGGTGACACACCTGACTTGATCCAATTCTCTTCTGTTGAAGAATGGCTGGAGTGCATTAAAATGTCACGTTATATTGAAAAATTTAGAGCTGCAGGCATAACTGACATGAATGCTGTTGTCGATCTCACAGTACACCAACTGGCTTCTCTAGGAGTGACTCTTGTTGGACATCAAAAGAAAATCATGAACAGCGTGCAGAGTATGCGTGCTCAAATACGTGTTAGTGGTCCATATGGTTTTCTTGTGTAATGAAAGTGAGAGGTATTGTGCATATTAATAGATAAAACCGTTGGATATTGATCTCTCATAAAAGTGATTAGTAAGCAGTGATTTATATAACAAATGATGCATTTTGTATATTTTTCTAAAAACTAAACTGTCATAATATGATAAGACAAACTAGATAAAAGTCTATTCATACTGTTAGTAAACTTATGATCATCTGGATGTGCAGTTTATTTGTATTTCAATTTACTTTTTGTGTAGTGTTTAGTTTAAGGTAATTTCACATGGGATCTATGTTTGACAGCTACTTATTGTAATAGTACTCAAAAGTATGGCCTAATTTCTAAATTTATTGTTTTCCTATAGTTATTTATTGTAGGCTTATTAAAGTACTGTCTTTTACTCTGTGCAACGAAATAAAAGCCATGATTTATTTTTAAAGTAAGAAAAATATAAAACAGTAAGTAGTATACATTTATTTTTAAATTTATTAGTATTATTGCCAACAGAATTGTTTTACTTAGAGATTTTTCCAGTAACTGTATAATCATATTTCATATTATTCTGAAACTCGTACGATCTTTAAAATTGATTGGTGAGTACTTACTTAGTTAATTTCTTAAAATATAATATGTGAGTCATCTTATTAGCAATTATTAAAGAATTAAGGATTTTATAGCAACATTCCGACTAATGAATACAATTGTTTTCTAAGATTTTTTTGAATTATATTAAATACATCTAATAAATATATATATATATATATATATATATATATGTATTGTAGGTAGCTAAATTTGCTCTAATAATTATTTTGATATAAATTGTGTTTATTGAAGTTTAAATTTTAATTGTTAAGATGTTTAGTATAAGATGTAAAAAATACTCAACAAAAGTCTATGCCAGTCAAAGTTTTATTTATCCTAAATTCATTTTTATATTTATACTGCCAATGTGATCAAATTCAATTATGTACTTAATTAATTTATAACCTTGCCACAATATTATTGCATTTATTTAAGTTGGGGCTGCTTGTAAATAAGGCTGAAATTACCACATTGAGGAACAAATTATGTACTTTAGTGGGAGTCCTTGCTTTAAAATGTTAGATAATGGTGCTTAGACGTTGGTTGTACATACATTTCTTAGCTAAATTCACACATCTAAAAGTCATTCTATTCTTTTCACAGTATTACCCATACAGCTCTACTTTGAGACCTATCCATTTAGTTTAAATGTTTGTAACCATTAACCAACTATATAGGTACCATTGCATCAAAATTTTATATTGTAAGTAATTTAGTTTTTTTTAATAACTAGTGTTTCAGCGTTTAAACTACCGTGAGTGATTTCCATTATAAATACTATCTGTCCCGGCTTACTCACGTGTGTAGTCGACGTTAGCCCGACTAGTTTCGAACCCATACGGGGTCCTTTTTCAAGGGAGTCCGTCCGCGCCCGCGCCGCGGTTTTGACTCACGTGAGTAAGCCGGGACAGATAGTATTTATAACTAGTGTTTCATTATGGCTGTGTAGTACAGATCATAATATTAGTACAGGTAAAACATATAACCGAGTAGGTTTCTGCGGTAGTAGAGTGGTGCGGGAGGGATGTGATGATGTGACGCGAGAGCTCAGTGATTCGTGAACTTGTGACAACTGTTTCCCTCCCGCATCGCTCCACTACCGCAGGAGCCTACTCAGTTATTAGCTATACCTAAAATTCGTTGGGAACTCTTTATTTTCTGAGATAAAAGTGATCTAAATCCGTCTCTACTAAGCAAGCTATCTGTACCAAGTAGATGTTGCTCACGGCTTCATCCACGTGCATTTAGGTTTTAAAAATCCCGTGAGAACTCTTTATTTTCCGAAATAAAAAATGACCTAGATTTACTTCCCTGAGATGCAAGCTATATAGCTGTATTTTGTCAAAATTGGTAAAACAGACAGGGAGTGAAAAGCTAGCACACATACTTTTGCATTTATAATATTGATTCATCAGTTCAATATTGAACTTGTACTGATGAATCAATATTATAAATTCAATATTGAACTTGTACTGAAATAGTAATGTATTTTTTTGTTATCCACTAGGCAGAATTTTTAGATAAAATATCTAAAAATTTGGCGCTTTCTTTACTTTCTTATCCATTAGCTGGAAATTATGAGGTACTGCCAAAAAAATATTCGGTAAGAAGACTTCGGTAAGAGATGTCTCAATATTAGTGATTAAATGCTTCCTAGTGACAATGAACACAGACTTAAGGATCTGATAGCAAAATGCAAACGTCTACCATTCAAATTAACAAGATTTTTAAAGACTTTTTACACTTATTTAGCATATTTCTGATTTAGAACTTTTTTAAAATAGATTAGACTAGGGTAAATAAATAATACTGCCAATATAGTTATAAGTGCTTTCTTTATTATTCCCAGCTAATCATGGGTGTGTTTTGTCATTTGATAATGTTGTTTATGCTATGCGATTTAGTGAATTTGTATTGAAATAATAATTATGTGCTGAGCGATTTATATGTGGCGGTGACCGCTAATTGCGATTTTGTAAAAGTCCCGAAAATTACTAATGCGCGTGGCCGACATTTTAGTGACGTCAGCTTTAGACTGAAGTGTCGAGCAACCAGTACCGTTGACAAAACTGTCGGTAGAGTACGCGTATCGTGTTTTGAATGATTGCAAATTCACACATTTTGTTTCGTTTTGTTTGTTATTTGTTGTTAAGTTTTTTGTTAATTTGTTTTAGTTGTTGTTTCCTTTTTGGGTTTTAATATGAGTAGGAAAATAATTAATAGTCTTGCCCGCGAGATTACTGAAGAGAAGGAGGATTCAAAAATTACTTCAGTATAATATCACTCTCAATCGCTTAAAAATGCCTCTGACACCAGTCAAGACATTTTTATTTCGAAGCAAATTTTAATGGAAATGTTACAACTTCTTCAAAATAAAACCAAGGTCACAGAGCGTGTACTCATTTGTATTGTATTTAATAATAAATTTTACTATTACTGTTAGGTTTATAAATTATTATTATTATTCTAAAAAAAATGTTTGCCGATGGTGTATTTTTATTTCGGCTGACGTCATGCCGATGTTAATGAGACATGGTTCCAGCGCATAGCAATTTGCGGGACTTATATTGTACAAAAATGATACAGGTGGTGAATATGGTTTTAGACTGTAGTAATAAAATGATGTGATGTTTTGTATAGCGGTAGTTTTTGGGGCTAAAATACATTATTTATTAAACAGAATAATTAAATAAAAATCTCAATTTTTATGTATTTTTAACATAATTAAATATTAACGTCACGCTGTACGGAAGGCGATCTATGACGCCACAAGTCGTAAATGACAATTTTTTTTTAATTTTTTTACATAATCAAATACATAAAAAAAACCGACGAATTGAAAACCTCCTCCTTTTTTGAAGTCGGTTAAAATAGAGTAATTTTGTGGGAAAATATTATTTATGTTAAAAAATTGAAAAATATTTATTGTTTAACGCGTCACGCTATAAACAATAAATGTTTTTCAATTTATTAATAAAGTAAATAAATAAAAATCTTGATTTTTATTTAATTATTCTGTTTAATAATGTAATTCTAGTCCCATAAACTACCGTTATAGGAAACATCACATCATTTTGTTACTACAGTCCAAGACCCTATTATTGACATAACTTTTGTAAGACATAGAAAATGGACCTTTTCAAATTGAGAAGGCTACAGAGTAACCACACAGCATCATTACTTTACTACACACCCTTACTCATTTTTTAACCAAATGAAAAATATTTTTATGACCAACATGCGTAATTAAATAAATTTTATTTATATATAACCATGATCAGTGGCGTGCACAGGTTTGAAGCCAGGGTAGGCACTAGTTAGCTAGGAACCTGTTTATTGGCAGGTCAAAATGAAAAATATGCATTGAGCTATTACAACTGGGGTAAGCAGTGCATTTATGCCTCTATGACCTGCACGCCCCTGACCATGATGCCAGGTAGAAAGGGTCGAGTTAAAACTAGATACACACATCTATTGCCTGAGTAAAATAGGTCACTTAAGGTGATTTGATAGACCCAGCCGCGAAAATTCAAATTTTAGTTAGTTTTTCAAAAATAGTAGACTAATCATGCATCGAAGGTTTATGGTAATGAGTTTTGCGCGCATAACATTTATGCATCTACATGTTTTTCCATAAAACTTTGGTCAAAAATACTCATTTACTTCATATTTGTGCAAATCTGGGAAAATTCTGAAAATTATCTTTCAGGAACAAATGTGAAGTAAATGAGTATTTTTGACCAAAAACATGTAGATGCATAAATGTTATGCGCGCAAAACTCATCACCATAAACCTTCGATGTATGATTAGTCTACTATTTTCGAAAAACTTACTAAAATATGAATTTTCGCGGCTGGGTGTATCAAATCACCTTAATTTAATTAAGCAACTTATTGACAGTATGTTCGTTCATGTATTATGAATTATGTTCATTTGGTTATCAGATGAAGGCTGGTGTAATGCTGAATCTAGGCTGAGATTTTTAAAAGTTTCTTTGACTGCTCAGAGTTAAAACAAGACAGATTTTTGTTAGAGACAAATCTGAGAGAGATTTGTGTCTGCCTATGTCTAAGTCTGAGCAAAATCAAAATACACTCCCTAGATCTCAGCTAGACCAATACATAACTGTAACAAACCTTCATAGTACAGTACGCGACAGAAAATAATGCACATTGACCTTTAGAATAACATTTCGGCTTTGTAGAGCGTTGTGTCTGTCACTTATACCTATATGACGTTTTGTCGGTCTCAACGACAAAGACAAATGCTCTACAAATCCCCTATCGGTATCCCCTAAAGGTCGATGTACATTATTTTCTGCCGTGTACTGTAATAATTTGGTGCTACTATACAATAGGCTAGTTGATGAATCACTTTTTTTAAGTAGGTCTTAAATGGTTAATATTTGTCCTATTAGATCAAAAAAATTAACACTATATTTTTTTGCGCCCTAAAAACCGTAAAACTTTAATTTAAAAATATATTTTTCTTAGACAGGTGAAAACACTGTCGGCCATGTTTGGCCGATAGATTATCTGTGCTCTGACGTCATGCATTTGGCAACAGCATAAGGTTAATAAACATGACTTCTATACTAGTTTACATGAAAAATATAGTAATTATCGTTATTGTATCATCCGAGAATGTAAAAACGCATCGATAAAGACCACAGGAAAGTTGTGGATTAGAGTGCCCAGTGAAATAAATATACGTAACACGTGAAGACTTGCTTAAAGGGATCCTATATCACTAACGACTGCAACCCAAATTTATTTTTGCAAAGATCACTTTATATATAAAAACTAGCTTATGCTCGTAACTTCGCCCGCGTGGACTTCATAAATTTCAAACCCCCATTTAACCCACTCAGGGGTGGAATTTCAAAAAATCCTTTCCTAGTGGATACCTTCTCTTTACCTACAAAGAACACACCCACCAAATTTCATGTATCTAGGACCAGCTGTTTAGATGTTTAGGCTGTGCGTTGATATATAAGTTAGTCAGGACTTGAAATTTTATATATATGGATACTACGTTAGTCAATAGGGATGACATTTGTTTGTTTACATATTTAATGACGTCACATCATGGCTGACAGCGTTTTCTGAGTTTCAAATAAAAATAAAAACTGTATTTTTTTAAATTGGATTTATATATCCATCCTGCGTTTTTAATAATTGTTATTGATATATTTCGTTGTCTTAAGCAAAATACTATAATAAATAATCATTTATTGGACGAAATTAGATATGAGTCAAGTAGCCTATTGTGTTGACAAGTCATGCTGGTAATTTTGTGTGTCAGATCAAGTTAATAATTCAATAATAAATTGTCGATGATTGGTTATCGCTGGATGCGTCAATGAGTTTTGGTGCTATTATTTTATCTGCTCAAAATTGATGAAAATTTCATAAATTAAATAATTATGGTCTAGATTGACCATCTATAGAATCTAATTTCAACTTATTAATCAGTCAGCCAGATCGAGTTTTGCAGTTTTTAAATCTATATTGGTAATGGCGCTGATTCTGTTGTATTTCTCTTAACTAAATTTAGAGTGTCTGCATCCTTTTCTAAAAAAATCTAAAATATTGCTAAAAAAGGACGGAACATGAATTTTACATATAAAGACTACGTTTTAGTGCACGCTAGAAATTTAAACAGTAAGCTCGCGACTGGCAGCTAAAGTCACGGCGTTTGACGTCTCTGAATTAATTTTAAAAGTGTCAAAATGCGTCTGTCCTTTGCATATTACATTAGTAGAAACAAGATGCGAATACTCTAAAATTTAGTTGTGATCAGAATCAGTACCAATATCTCAATCCTGAATGTGAGAGATATTGTATTACCTTTTTGACACTACAGATATGCGGCGTGCGCTACTGCGCTAAAAATGATTTTTTTTTCTTGTCTAAACTGTCTCTTCGCTTAATTACCTTGAAACCGGCTTAAGGCACTATCGGTTAGATGGTTTCAAAGCCTATAACTGACATAGGTAGAATTTTTTTTGTGTGTTATATATTACTAGATGATGCTCGCGACTTCGTTCGCGTGGATTTAGGTTTTTAAAAATGGGAACGTGGGAACTCATCAATTTTCCGGGATGAAAAGTAGCCTATGTTTTTATAGTTTACTATGTAACAGAAATTTCTAAAATATCAATTACTTACCATTTTATTCACTGCTGAAGGTACGACAATATTTATGCCATTTTTATAGTCTTCAAAACTTTTCAAAATCACCGAATTGTCATGAATTGTCGTGTCATGTCACAAGTAGTCGTAAATTGTCATGAAATAAATCAACCAAATAAACTTGCACTTTGACACAAAAACCAGTTCGGTTTTCAATATTTTTTAAGAGTTGCCTTCCTTGATGAATTGCCACATCATATTCATTTTCACTTTGGCAAGCCAAACATGTGAGAAGGATAACCCTGCTAATATTATTATGAATGCAAAAGTCTGTCTGTGTGTTTGTTACCTTTTCTCAGTTCAACCACTGAACCAATTCTGAATGACTGAATTTGGTACAGAAATAATTGGCATCCTGGATAGAGTATTTTATCCCTAAAGATCAAAAAGTTTCACCACATTTTATAAAATCCAAAACCACACCGACCTAGTTGCGGGCATCAGCTAATGTTTTATTTTGACCTAAATCTAGAATCTATTTAAATCGAACGTAACGCCCGTATTGATTTTAAGATCTATAAGTATAGACTACAGATAGATATTACAAGTGTAAAATCTCATACTAAACACTGTTGTTTCGAAATATACCTTGTGATTTAATTAAGTCTTAAGAGGACTTAGACCATCTTACACATTACTATACAAACTGCTGTAAGTCAGGTAACGTTTTAAAAAATCTGTCAAGTTTAAGTACTTGACAATAAAATCATTTTTGCATAAGAGTTTTCAACTTAGCAGACGTATTGCTGCACAAGCTTAGAATATCAAATTTCTTTTAAGGCTTAGGTACTAGCCAGCCATGCTTGCGGTTTGCAGTCACTCGGCACATTACGCCGACCATAATACTTTTGTTAAAATAAATGTTTAGTTCATTGATGATAGTTGAACCACCCCGGCTTCGTGCTACCTATTCCGGCACAGACAAATAGGGATGAATGTGTTATACCTATTTGAATCTATAGTACGCAACAGGTCGAAACGACAATCGGGGAGGGAACGCCCCTAACACCTGCACAGCCCCCGCGCTAACCCGGTGAAGGTGACGTGTAAATGTGCGGGGCGTCCCCCAGCCTCATACCTCGATTGCCATCTCAACCTGTCGCGGACTATACTTATAAACCTTCGGAATTATTCAAAATCTTATTCAGAATGAGAATGAAATAAGCGCAATCGGTTCAGCCGTTCTCGAGATTTGCGATCAGCAACACATTCAGCGGTTCATTTTTATGTATAGAGATAACGTTATATTGTATTTAAATTATATGTTTTTCAACGTTGTTCAAACTTCCTTTTCAGCAAACTCAAAGTTCGTACTTGTTTCTTCTAAAAAACTGTGCAAGCCTTTATTTTGGCATGTTGCCTTTGTCTTAATATTTCCATATTTGTAGATATATTATTTTCTTGAGTCACCATTAGACATTATGCAAAGCTAAATGCTACAAGTTATTCAAATATGTCAGACTACCTTTTTATGTCCTAAACAGCAATTTTTTAACCGACTTCAAAAAAAGGAGGAGGTTCTCAATTCGACAGTATGTTTTTTCTATGTTTGTTACGTGATTACTCTGAACCGTAAACCGATTTTGATGATTCTTTTTTTGTTTTTTGAAAAACATACTTCCGAGGTGGTTCCATTTCAATTTGGTAAAGATCTGATGAATATCTTCGAAGATGGAGAACTCTTCAATAGATAAGAGTAAATTGCTCGCGATCAGTGTAGGAGCTTACAAAACAGTAAGGTTTTAACCAGGCAATGGCATATCATATTTTTTCTTCAGAAAAAGGAGAAGTTTCTCAATTCGACTATGTTTTATTGTACGTTTGTTACGCGTTTCTCCGCCAAATATGAATCGATTTTGATGATTCTTTTTTGTTTGGTACGTCATACTTTAGAGGTGGTTCAATTTTAGTTTAGTGGAGATCTGATGAATATCTTCGGAGATGGACAAGAGAACTCCTCAATCGATAAGAGTATTGCTCGCGATCAGTGTAATAGCTTAGTAAGTTTTGGTTAAACATTTGGTTTTTAACAAGGCTTTAGTACAATGGGGCCACTAAAAATTGTGAAATAAAAAATTCTAAAAAAAACCGACTTCAATAACCACAAACACTAAAAAGTAAAACACAATTTAATTTATTACCGAATATATTATGAATACAAGAGAAGTATGTATGCATGTAGTGCAATAATATTTTGTATCTACACCCATGCTTTAAATCCTCTATAAAAGATCCTGAAACAGTTAGCTTATTGCCAACATTAAAACACCCAATGACTTAATAACCATAATATCATCCAGACGGGTGTTATTATGTTGTACTGAATTTCATAATAACACGTCTATATTACTTTACTCTATGATAACACTCCTTTGTTTTTTTTTTCGATCTCTGCGCAAAGGACCACAGACAACAGACAGCCACATTCTTACTGCTTGATGCGTGGTATTTGTATGAATTTCAAAAAAAGAACATCGTCATTGAACGCGTCTTTCGCTACCAGAACGCCGCGCCGTGCGTTTAAAAAAAAGTAAAATATTCGAATCCCCGCCATTTTTCTTCAATATTTCTACGTGATTTTTATTGTTTTGTTTACAATAAAATGAGCGATTCAAGCTTCGAAAGCACACCGCCAGATATTTTAAACGCTGCAAAGGATATTTCTAACAAATTACTACCGGAAAAATCAAGAAAGCACTATGAAAAAACGTATCAAGATTTTATCAATTAGAAAATATCAAAGGGCAGTAAATCTGAAAAGTACTTTTAGTTTATTTAAAAAGATCTTTTAGAGAGATTTAAATCTTCATCCCTATGGACTTTCTACTCAATGCTCAAAACTACGCTGAGTAATAATCACAACGTGGATATCTCAAAATATTCAAAATTAATTGCCTTGTTAAAACGTAAAGGCGAAGGCTATACCGGCAAGAAATCGAAAACGTTTTCACCTGATGAAATAAATAGGTTTTTAAGTCAAGCGCCTGATGAACTATATCTAGCGATAATAGTTATTTAATAATTGCACTATACAAAATGTAAATTACTACTACAATAAATAATTGTTTCATTAATACTTAGTTTACTTATTTGTATATACCTACTCAGTAATGGATGATGTTAGGTTAGCAGTGAACAAACTGTTTCAGAATCTTTTATAGAGGATTCATATTATGGGTGTAGATAAAGTCTTGTATGCAACTGTTGATAATTAGGTATTAAAACACTCAAGTCATACTATTAGATAAACCGACTTTCGTGTTTTAATACCCATCTTTATACAACAGTTGCATAAATAACTATTGGAATCGGTGTCTATGAGTTGCCAGTGTGGAGTCACCAAACAATATAAAGAGAAGGTTGACGGTTCGTGCGGCTAATTGGCACCTGCTCCAAAAAATATTATAGCACTACAACTCTTTGTTACATAATATATCCGGTAATAAATTAAGTTATTTTTTAGTGTTTGTGGTTGTTGAAGTCGGTTTTTTTTCAATTTTTTTTAAAATAACAAGACAAGAATTAGGCAGTGTTGCTCGACCTGTTACTTGTCTGTTCATTATTTGTAATTTACATTAGAGATTTATTTCAGTACGCAGAATATATGTATATCTTTATTGCAGATTTTATTTATTAAAATATTTTTCTAGCCCGTCGCTCGAACATAATGACTGCGTAAATTGCGTTCTTTTTAACCCAGATATCAATATTCAACAAAGTTCGCTTTAATTTGTATCAAACAGACATGTTTCGGCATATTATTATCTCAACCCTTGTGTAAAAAACCTATGCCTAAAATTTCGTTGTATTTCACTGGTTAATATTGAAATGAGAACCAAACTACGATTGTATGGAAAGCGCTGAGATGCGCGTTATTGAAACTTCTCTCAATAGTAAATAAATCAATGGCATTAATTACTTTAACAAACCCGTCGTAATGCCTGAATATTTTTGCGCCTCTACTACTTCAATTTTCAAAATTACGCTCTTGTGACAAAAATTACAAATTAGGGCTGCTAAAACAAGTCGTTTTTGTTACAATTTTTTTTTATTAATTAAGTGTCTTCCATTTTCAATTGGTGAATAATTTCGACAAAAATAATTAATTTGATTCCTGATTGAAATTAAGTTCACACTTTTATGATATAATTAAATCTATGTGCATTATTTCCATCCATGCCTCGAAGGAGAATTTTACAACCGTTTTTAATACTCTTATGTATTTGAAATGTACCTTATTACATACAAATCGGTCATATAACACCAATAATAATCATATCCACTATTCAAAGTAGAAATATTTATATTATTAGTAATGTTAATAGGTCAAAAGTAAGTTATTTATGACCTTGATTATTTTTAAAAATTAGAAAGGAAAGATAATACGATTTTTGATACACTGGACAAAAATTAGCTATTTATTAAAATTATATGTCCAGCATTGTAATTTTTTCTTAGTGTAGGTTTAAAATATTTATTTTCTTCCAATGGAAATCGAAAAGTTAGTATTTATTTGCCTAAAACGTATTTTTATGAATATCTACAACGCTAATACTTTTTTGTCGATGTTGCCTGTATATTTTTTAGTTGATTTACTATGACTTTTGTTTATAATAAATAGGTAGGATTAGATGTTACAAATCTATATAATAACTGTACACTGTGTCTCCGATAATAATTTGTACGTCTAAAGCAATAAATTCGCCTCATTTAGAAGGTTTTAAGACACATTTGTACAAGAATAAATAAATCTATATGTATCTTTCCTCATCGTTTTCTTGTTACATTGGAGCTTCGACAAAACGCGAAGTGTTTGTTTAAATACCTAGTTAAAAATATACCTAAAGTGTTACATTTAAAATGTATTTATCTGGTGGGAGACTTCGGCCGTGGCTAGTTACCACTACCCTACCAGCAAACCTTCTAGGTTAGCCCGCTTTCATCTTAGACTACATCATCACTTACCACCAGGTGAGACTGCAGTCAAGGGCTAACTTGTATCTGAATAAAATAAATAAAATATGTTATACGTATTAAAGTTCTATTGTGAGACATAATGTGACAAATGATATCTCGATTAGGTGATCGCCGATGGGGAAGGATACTTTTTATATGTGATAATGTAAGAAGTAAAGCCATACTCAGTACTAAATGAAAGTTTAGTATGTAATATTGCTTGTGCGAGAGTTGTCGTAGAGCTAATTATTGACATTTATTAAATTGAATAGTTGAACAGTAGTAACACCAATCATAGCCTAATTACTTGTAATTCATAGTGATCTTAGTTTATTAATAAAATAATTGTAAGATTTTTTTATATATAGAGCTATGCAGGGGCACTTTATGTCGCCTTTATCAAAAAGCATTGTTTTGATTCCTTTTGAAATATACGTATGCGTTCAAACTAAGAATGGGAATAATTTTTTGCCATTATTGTATCGGCTAAAAATATAGCTTTGATTCAATAGATTTTTAATTGATTTTGTACTAAAGGCTGTTTTACACTGAAAGAACATGCAACAATGGAGCATGCTACAAATGGAAACATTTATTTTGCATGCGTTTTTTAAACATGCTATAGTACTTTATGGTGAGAAAGGACAATATCGTGCTGTAGAATTTTTAGTCTGCTGACGATTCTGGCTGCATTTTAAATTATTGTACCATGCGGCCCTGTGGCATGCCGGAATGTAGCACTATATTTTTCTGGCGTAAATTAAGTTTACGAGTTAAATAATCTAGAAACCAAATCGTTAACTATTTTCCTTGGAAACGTATTTTTCAAATAATTACTGTAAGTTGGCAGATAAAGGTAATCGACTTTCCTATTCTAGTTTGAAGGCATTATAAGTATAAGAAAGCAATAATAATGATTCTTAAAGAAATGCGTGATATAATATAAATGCTTTGAGCCAGATTAAACGGCCATAACGCCCCTGCGTGGTTACAGAACGTTAAAATATAACTTAGGCAGTTTAAATTTTTAAATCGGATTAAATCAATGAAAGTGTAAGCTTGGCTATAATTTATGTAATAAATAATGATACTTATACGATGTGTTTATTATTTGTTAACCCTTAGTACCATTTCTCCAAAATTAGTAACTACATAATATCTTAAATTCAATGTTATGTGTAAGTAAAAAACCCATCAGCTATATGTATATTATATAAATGATATACTAGTATAGTAGCTCAGCTAGTATATCATCATAAATATAATAGGTAGAAATATAGGAGGTAGAATGTATTTTGTCATTTGTAGTGGAAAACTCAAATACCAGTTTCATGGAAATAACTTGAAAAATGACGGTCTTTCTTACAAAATTTCATCCCCTTTTTAACCATCGTTGAGAGTAGGATTTTCAAAATTCGTGAATTAGGTACCTACGTATTTTTTTATTTTTAACCGAAAGCCTAATTATGCCAATTTTCATCGATGTATTTTTAAAAATGACGGATTTTCACACAAACTTCCAACTCCCCTAAATAGGCGAGTTAAATAACTTCCCCTTAGGTGGGCAGGGCATGTCTCGAGACTGACAGATGACCGATGGACTTTAAAAACAACTAAGGCAAAAGGAAAGTAGGTAGACCAAAATCGCGATGGTCTGACGATATAGCACAGGTAGCAGGAAATGATTGGCTTAAAAAGGCCAAGGATAGAGAGAAATGGCACCAACTGGAGGAGGCCTAAACTCAATGAGGGATCCTTATCAAAAAACATTAAATATACTTATAATGAAGCAAATATGCAAAAAATTGATTTATGTAAATAACTACTAGTTTACTAACACAAATAAACACAACTACTAACACCTACAATCATAAATACACACGCATACATTTATACAATACGTTAATACTCGCACACACACGCTCAGACACACACACATCAACATATTACCTACTGATTAACATACTATCAAATATAATTAGAATAGATTTAGAGACTGTAAATAATATTAATTGTTATGGAAAAGGCTTAATAATAATAATAATAACCAAAGCGGTTTAGGCTGCGCGTTGGTAGAACAGTCTCAGGCAGTATCAGCGTATAGAGAAAGAGAGCGTGCCAGACCTTCCTTATTTTATAAAAGTTGAAAATTTCTCTGCGTATAGTCCTACTAACTTTTTTTTTAAATTTTCTTCGGAGTGCCTAGTATTAGAAGTCACACTAAGTGTCGTGGGAACCGCCACCAGACACCCTTAAACGTTCATAATTTATTAAACTTTAAAGGTGTCTGCAGGGGGTTGCCACCATACTGAGTGTCTGGCAATGCATGATGTGATTTCTAATACTATTCCTAAGAAAATATAAAAAAAATGACTTTATACTTTGACGTAAGATTTTATACACATTTATTACCTGCTATCTCCCAAAACCACCATGATCCAAACAAACTGTCCTCCTAGTGTTCGGGACAATACGCAGAGAAACTTTCAGTTTTTATAAAATGAGGAAAGTCTGGCACTCGCAGGCTCTTAGGCTAGTAGGGGCACAGGGCAGCGCAGAGCAGCGGAAGTAGGTATAACAAGAGTTAGAGGATTTGTATGTAATCCTTCCTTCATATATGTAGAGAATTCCTAGAAAATGGGTAGGTATAGTTCCTAAAATCAACAGGAAATTATAGTCTGTACAAAATGAGAACTCACGCACTATTTTAGCTCTGTGTCAACTGTCATGTCGATTTGGTAAGTAAAGTACGATTTACCTTTATAATAAGGCCTAAAATCTTACTATAAACATGACAGTTGACACATAAAGTTAAAATGGCGAGTGAAAACTTAAAATTTATGCATTATATCGTGGATATAAAGGTAAAATTTTAATTATTGGGGCAACCTCGATAATACTTACTAATTAATGACTTTTACCTTTACACCCACAATATAGGTAGGTATGTTTTACATATTATAGGAATTTGTCTGATTGAACTGTGCCTGTGTTCCGTTTCGAAAACAATAACAAACAAATGAAGTTTGTGAAAGCATTCATTATTGTATAAAAAGAAACAGCATCATGTGCTTGCTGCGTAAAGAAATAATTTTGTGAATAGAAATTAAATCTAAATTTACACGGATGTAGCAACGGGTAAAAGCTAGTATGTCATTACAAAGATAAAAGGAATGAAATAATATTGTAAATGACTAGCTGAATAATATAATTACGACACGAGCGCGTTCATATTATTAAGGCGCTGTCCCACTGCTGTGCACGGGCACGCGGCGCATTTTGGCTGCATGATGTCCGTTTGTTAGGCAACAGGGGTCAACTTTTACTCTGCAGCATACACTACACACAATATATAATATTGACCCACGTATATATATATGTATACCTAGTACCTACCTACCTAGGACGCGACAGGTCGAGATAGCAAGCAATCGGGGTGGGGACGTCCCGCACACCCCCACAGTCCTCGCGCTAACCCAGTGCGGGATAGCGCGGGGGTGCGGGACGTTCCCCCGCTTCGTACCCCAGTTGCCATCTTGACCTGTCACGTACTATTCAAGTGTAGCTCAGCACAGTTCAAAAATTCATACGCCTTGTGAAATGGATATCCAAGCAGGCTATGCTTGTAGAAATGGCTAAACATGTTATCCTATTAATAATGATTTTCAATTAGGTATTTACTCACCGTACCATATTCGAGACGAGTCATATTATTACGAAATTTACTCGCGCTCGAAAGCTCATGCCGGTGCAAAGTGTGGTTTCGCGCTGCTTCGCAGTTCTCAGTTCAGATCTAGAAACTTGAGATTTTAATATAGATTCGCTGTTTATATATTAGGGGGTCACAACAAACTTGGTAACCATCACGAATATAGATTTTGTTGGATTCAAAGGATAGAGGGCAACTCTCTGAAAGGCTATCTTACAAAGTTTGCCTCAGGTATAGGTACATCCATTTGGACTAACCCACAAAAACTAAGAGTATAATTTTTAAAAACTAGCTGATGCCCGCGACTTCGTTCGCATAGATTTAGGTTTTTGAAAATACCTTGGAAACCCTTTGCTTAAAAAGTAGCATATGTTAGGTACTTTCCGTCCTTTCTACTACCGCTATGCCAAAAATCAAGTCGATTGGTTGCTTAGTTAGGACGTAAAGGAAAGACAAACAAACAAACGCACTTTCGCATTTATAATATTAGTATAGCTAAATAATAATTTTAGACACCCCCGCGAATACGGGGCGAGTCGTTAGTTTTACAGCGATCACGCACTCATCCGATCCGAATCCGAGAAAATACGGATATAAAAAATATCTACGACATAATATTGTCTGTCATAAGCTATAAAGCTACCATACAAATAGTTCGTAAAACAAAAAAGAACGTATTTTCACGGACTCGGATCGGATGAGTGCGTGATCGCTCTTACAGCCGTAAGTTTTATCTGTAACTAGCTGCCCCGGCGAACTTCGTACCGCCTAACAGGCGATTCTTTTTCAGGATTTTTTTAAATTTTTCTGTCCGTAAGAACCATCCCCGTACCTCAAGGAATATTATGAAAAAAGAATTAACGAAATCGGTTCAGTTCTCGAGATTTGCGATCAGCAACACATTCAGCGATTCATTTTTATAGTAGAGATTTATCGATAAGTTACTTAGCAACGTTGTTATGTGTAAATAAATTGTAGGGTCTTTTTTGACAATTAACAACTCGTCTACCGTCGACAGATTACGGGATAAATTGATTATAAGTTCCGCAAATTGCTATTGTGCTGGAACCATGTCTAATTAACATCGAAATGACGTCATCTTGACGTCAGCCGAAATAAAAATATACCATCAGCTCGTAATTTCAGTCTAGTGCTGACGTCACTAAAATGGCGGCCACGCATATTAGCAATTTGCGGGACTTATATTTATATAATTAATTTCGGTCATAAATTGATAATGACGTAATATGTAAATAGGTAGGTACACAAACAAACAACGAACTCTTCATACATATTTTGCTTTATTAAATAAAACTTAATTTACTTTTAATTACAGATTAATATGGCTTAGAAAATACTAAATTAAATTTTAATAGTATAATTTTCTTTAAATACTTATGTAGGTATATCTCGATGTTGGAAAACCAGAAAGTATAGATAAGTGTAACAATACATGATACTTACTTGAAATATCTAGTAAAGTATTAGACCCTATTGAAATGCTAAAACCAACACGGTTTGGCGCCTCTTTTTACCCGACTACGGCAAAGCCAAAATGATGATTATGATTTTAGCATGTATGTATGTTTGTAGCGATGTATGGTCTACCGTAGCAGCTAACTAATGATGAATGGGGTGACAATCGATTCGTTATTATAAGAACAAAACCAATATGACTATGATATCAATATCCAAAAAAGAGGGAGTTTCGAGGTCTCTCAATTTTTTGCTGTCGTGTTCAGTCATCAGTGGGATATCAAATAAAAGAAGAGAAAAGTCTATATGTTCATTAAAGGTACAATTATTATTAAAATATAGTAGTTGGGGGTTTAGCATGGTTTTATATAGTTTTGAATTTTATCTTGTTAAACATTATCATTTTATTTAGGTAGGTCTTTAAATGAATAGGTATTTAAGTATGTATACTGAATTACCTTCGGCGGTTTTTTCTCGTTCGCATAAAAGTGCTTTTGGAAAACTGTAAATTTCATTTGTGATGCACATAAATGAAAGCCACGACAAATTGCCTACATTTATACACTACAGGTATCCTTAAGTAGGTATACAGACTTCATGTGCCAGCCAAAAAAAGACAAGAAATGAGTCGGTGAACTGGTGAAGAGGTATGGCTACGGTAATATGCAAATATACCATACATAATATATAAAATTAAAGTTATCAGACGTTCTATGCACGTATATGTAGAATGTACATGACGGCGCATGCGTGAATTCCGTGACTTAAATCGTAAGTGCAAAGACATTAATTAACTTAAAATACATTTTATTTTCATGTCTATCCTATTTATTACATATTGTTGCTCAAGCCTTTATTTAGGGTAAGCCCACGTGACGTACGGAAATTGTAATCTCCAACGGGAGAAATCGTATGATTTTCGCAGTCCAGACTTACCCTTTGAAATAAGAAATAAATTTTGTATCAAGATTTCAAAATTAAGGTGCACAGCCTTCGATCACGTTTTTTATACAATTGATATATCTGGGTTACATAATATAAATTAAGTAGGTATGTAATAGGAAACAATTAGGTATGTTGATTCTAAACATTACATTCAACTTAAATAGGTATTTATTTCTCTAAATTTAGATATTGTCTAATATTTTTTCTATTTTTAGTTCACTTTCTAAACTATGTACAAGTAGTTATACGAAAAATTAATATTGCATTCTAATAGGCAGAATTTGGCTGTACCGTTTTTGTAACATCTGCACTGTTTACCCATATTCGCAATAAAGAAATTTGATTTCAGTGTACCCTATATGTTATCATCATGAAGTCATTGCTGGCCCACTACTGAGCACGAGTATCTTCTCAGAATCATATAGAACTTTCATGTTGAATAAAATAGCTCCTCACTTGTTATTTTTCCACTAAGCAATTAACGCGTTAATTTTTTAAATAGGTAATTTTAAATTCAATTCATTTTTGACGCTATAGAAGCTATTTACGAATTTTGATATCGATACATTGGGAAAATTTACATACCTATCTAATACTAGTAGGTACACAACATACCTAAGAAATTTTTGAACATGCGAATTTTTTTCTTACTGTGTACATAATGAGAATGCGTAAATTAACTAATCTGATAATATTAATAAAAAAATTGTTCATTGTTAAACTAAATTATTCTAAATAAGGTTCTAAGGTTGGCGACTAGCTACGAGCATCTAAATATTACTATTACAGCGACTTATTATATAAAAACAAGCATTTAATAATATGCCTTAGCATGCTTGTTAATATTTTAGTTACTGAATTTATAATGTGTCTTCAACCGGCAGACTTAGAAAAATGTGAAATATAACACTTTTTTTTGGTCACCAGCACAAATTAAAAGTCGCTCAGATTTAGCAAAGGATTAGCAAGCTAAAGTGGTAATGGGCAGGTCATGTCTATCGCAGAACCAACGGCCGATAGAGCAGGCGAGTTCTGAAGTGGAGACCACATACCGCGTAAGCGCAGTGTAGGACTACCTCCAGCCCGCTGGACCAATGATCTGAAGAAGGTGGCAGGGAGTGCGTGGATGAGGAAGGTATAGGGCCGTGTTTCCATCATACAGGCTGTTGGATTGGATTGGATTGACATCAAAGTAACGCACATAGCATAAAAAAATGAAATGCGTTTGAAGTCTTGACATTAGATGCTTGGTTCGTTCGTCAACCTTTTCCTTGGAAGTGAGATCTTAGGAAACTTAGAGCTTATTGAATGTATTTTGTGCACATCAGCGTTCTAAGTTTCGTGTTAAGGAAATTACCGAATATTCGAATATCGCAAATTTTGTGTTCGAATATTCGACCCAGTTTATTATTCAAGTATTCGAATTCATACCCTAGAAGCAACCCGATATAAATTAGTAAGACCGCTCTTTACTAGCGTACGACTCGCAGCGCTAAGCCCGTGAACGGCATAAAATGAAAAAAAAAATTACAAATAACTATTAAGAAAATAATTCATGTAAATATTGCTTGTAAAATTACAGTCTTTTATTGGTATTTCATCAGTACCATAAATGCGAAAGAGTGTTTGTTTGTTGGTTTATTGGTTTGTTGGTTTGTCCTTCAATCACGTCGCAACGGTGCAACGGATTGACGTGATTTTTTGCATGGGTATAGATAAAGACCTGCAGAGTGACATAGGCTACTTTTTATCCCGGAAAATAAGAGTTCCCACGGGATTTTCAAAAAACCTAATTCCACGCAGACGAAGTCGCGGGCATCAGCTAGTATTCAATATATGTAATAAAATTTATATAAATAAATTCCACATTGTACGTAATTGTTTTCTCTTTCCTCAATAATACTTACCTAGTCAATTCAGTTTATTAACCTTACCTAAGTGCTAAAAATGTCAGAATACTTATATTAATATAATACCTATATCTACATTATTATACAAACAGTGGCGCGCAATTAATTTAGGTAGGACGGAAAATGTATACACATTATACTACCTTTATCTATAATTCAATATCTGAGCGTACAAATAATAAATGGAAACACATATTTTAAATAGTTATATATAATTATTTTTGTGAGATTCATAATTACATATCACTAACAATAATAAAATTATTATTTTAAGATTCGTATGAACCTGAACATAATAAAAAATATAAGGTAGTACCTAACTTTTACGCACGGTTGAAGTTAAACTTCTTCAAAGTCAGTTAAAAATAAGATATAAATATAAATTAATAATAATATTATTCAGCGCAAGCCACTGAATGCAGGTTATGTACATATGAAATCATATCGTACACGGCCTCAAAATTCAAGGCGCAATTTTAGTCGGTTCGTAAAAATCATAAGAACGTCAGCAGCATGCATTATGTCGTTCACTCTGGTTGTGTTGAAGTAAATAAAGCTGACTTTGAGTTGTTATAATAAAGACGCTGCGCCTCGTATCCTCTTTAGTCCGTAGATTTAGGGCCGGCTAGGGTCAGTTTTCCCGCGGTGCGACATTTCATTTTGGCGCCCCTTAGTCCCCAATAACGCATTCCGAACCAGTGGTAGATGCAGCTGACGATTCAAAAATACTTCTAAAAGTTTAATTGAATAAAAATATTTTTTATTTATTTTATTTAATATGCATTTTTAAATATGTATCTTGATGTATCTTCATACGTTAGACCTCCAAATTTTTTTCTTCATATCATTAACGGCCGAACTTAATAATCATCGTACAGAACCCTCTCCAAGCGAGTTCAACTCGCACCTGTCCGGCTTTTTACAATAATTCTCGACGGGCGCATTTTTGAATCTGTTTCAGCACCCCCAAAATCAAATCTAGGTCTAGAATTGAGATTAGATAATCTAATTTTTTTAATATTTACTTATACAAAATATTGAAGTTATAGAATTTTATTGTAATATTGCCTAAGGGGAGCGCATTTTTGAATCCGATTTGGCGTTTTGGTGCCCCTCTTACACCACTGTTCGGCCCTGTTTATGTTTGCTTTATAGCTTCATACTTACTATTTCTATACTGATTTTTTAAGGATATTGTAAATTCAATTATTCGATTATGTTATGTAAGAAAATAAATATATTTAATATAAATTAATATAAATCTTTAATAATTTATTTAATAATAATTATATATCTAATATTATGTGTCTGTAATATTCTAAAGTTCAAATGCCGGCATATCACGTTTAGTCTAGACAATCCTCAGAAATGACCAGAGCGCTTAATCAAAGCCAAAAAACTTCGGCTCCTGCTTACCGAATTTTCCAGCCAATCTAGAATTCCTAGTCCAAAGCTGAAGAAACTTTATTTTACCAATTCGGCTTTGGACTAGGCCATCCTGAATAATGTATTTGAGTGTGTTTAGGCTTTGAATAAACAAGTAACTACTTTGTCGTTAGTAAAATATTAGTAATTGATTTATTTAAAAGTAAGGAGATAGGTACACATAATTTATGTATATTTTACATACATACAATTATATTTTACAGTCATAATATTCCTAAGCAATATGTTATGTATCATATTATACATATTGTTTAGGAATAATAGGGAAATTGTAAGCGATGCGACCATCGCGTGCTTGCGTCAAATAGAACGAGAATACGCGATCATCGCGCGAATGCCAATTAGAACACCTATTCGAGATAAGTATGTTTGATCGCGCGTTCAAACGAGTGAAATTCGTGCAAACTTGCGATGATCGCGTAATCGCGTTGTATTAGCACAACGCCATATGCTTTGCAAAAGCATTAAGAGTAAAATAAATAAAAAGTAGGCATTTTTACTTTTTAATTATCTTAACGTTCACGATACGACGTAGTTTCAGTACCAATATTGCAAGTTTTTGTAAATCCATATCTCAAATTGAAAAATGATCGGCAACTCATACTTAAATATCATTTCTAGTCTAGCTTGTTGATTGAGAAATTGAAACATTTTTTATCAAATAACCTTTTAGAAGTATGTACTTTTGAATCGTCAAATGCAATACCTTCCACTGCACTGGTTCAGTTCGGAATGCCCTTTGATATTATTTTACTAACAAACATAAAAACTTCAAAAGTATTGTTTTATTCGAAGTCTGAAAATTTTAAGACGCTCAAGTACATAATTTAGGATTGCATAGTCGAAAGCCGAAATTCTATTTTGACGATTCAGTTCATAGCGCCAAAATTTCAGCTTCTGCCTAAAGAGTTTTCAGGCCAATTTAAAAGTGCCTAAATTCCTAGCCAAAGAACTGATATGGTAAAATGGAGTTTCGACTCTGGACTTTAATATATCTATTGAAATGTACTAGGTACTACTTTTAAGTATTTACATGAAACATGCGCATTTGCGTAGGTATGCAATATGCATAGCTAGAAAATACAAAATATAAGGAACTACTTCATACATTTCTACTTACTTATGAAATTTCATATAATCATAAAATAGTATACTATAGGTACATGTAAAATGTAAATTTTATTCTAATAATAAAAACATAACTTTTGTGTACATTAAATATACTACATGTTGAAATTTTTAATCAGAAAAAGCTTTATTATCAACTATTTCATAGACTCATTCATTATTATTAGTATTGCTTTAATCCAGGGGTTTGAAAATTGTGAAGTCCACGCGGACGAAATCGCGGGCATAAGCTTATTAGGAAATAAATCATTTAAAAATTTAAACTGCATTAAAAGTGTGTTTTTAGTACCTAATTGAAAATTTATTATTATGAGTGGTGTATATGTAAAAGTATAACACATTTAAAACTATATTTTTTGCTTTAACAATAAAAAAGAGAGGCAATTTTGAATATCATTTACAATTATTTCATGCTCATTCCATAAGTATGAAACATTAACCAAGAATGTGTGTAAGTATAAGCTTATAAGTAAGATAACCTTTTATGAATCTATAACAATGAAATAAACCGTTAAATTCCTTGAAAAACAAATTATAATTTTCTAAACTTCTATAAGGGACTTGTCCCGCCACCGACGAGGATGTGACTAGCTATCGACTCTCATCTCGCTCAAAAACCGTTTACTCGATGTATGATTCCGTGTCAGAAAAAGACACATATCTACAATCTACATATATATTAATAGTTGATCGCTGACTGTGCACGATAACTCTCTCTCTCTCTCCACTAGTATGCGTGATAAGAGCTATCAAAGAAAAACTCGCTTAGCTATGCATTTTTGGCGGTCAAACAACATGCTCGCGTACTTGGGCGGGGATTATTGATGTATGACTAACGGCGAGTAAACTCGTTTCTCGATAATCGTCGGCGGTCGAACCCTAGGTCTATATAATAATATACATACATATACAGTTCATTATGTTTATGTTTGTACCTACTATGTTGTTAATAAAATATTAGAAATTAATAGTAGGTATAGTTCGCGCCAATTAAATTAGTCGTTCTTGAAATTAACTGCAAGACGCGTCGCAAATGTATTTTTAAGCCGTCATTGGGCGCATATTATACACATAATATACATATACAGTTCATTAAGTACTTAGTATATTGCTTTTTTATTTTTCTTGTATTTCATTCTGAGGTTTTGAGGTCCTATTAATAAATTGTACCTACTTAGAAATTAATTACTTATGTCTTTAATGCATAGTATTTTAACAATGTATATATGCCATCCTTTACTCAGAGATAATAATTATTGCAGTGTATTAAAATTATTAATTTCGAAATAAAATAATGTATATTGATTATGTAACAATCATTATTTTAACTCATTACAAGTCAATTTATTAAATTATATAAAATAAAACTAGGGATTAAAGTTAATTCCTAGAATTTTTCAGATTTTTAATTCGAAGTCGCTTCGAAGTCACTGGCAGGCGTCAAATGTTACCTACATTTGACGTTGGGTAGCCTATGAAACGCCTATTTTTCTTTGATTCACGTCACTTATAGCCTTATATTTGACATATCGTCGATTCAGGATCAAACCTAGTTCCCTCCTCTTGCTCACTCTGCTTCTAGGTTCTACTCTACCTACCCTACTCTACCTCATAGGTCACACTCGAGGGGGTACGCAATTTTTTTTTGACTCTTACTTTTCATGTTCAGGAAATATATTTTTTTAATTTGAAACCTTTCTCTTTATAACGGTAAAAAATTTCTACAACCTTCTGTATCTTTCAACTTTAATAGTTTCTGAATAAAATGTTTGCGGTACACATACATAATAACTAGACGAAATAATGAGGATGTTCACTATGGAACCATAAAAAAGGGGCAGCTAAAATCATTTTGATTTAATACAGTAATGACAATATTATGTAACCTTACTAACTTATGTTTTATCTATTTGTAGACTTTTTAACATCAAAAATATACATTAATTTTTATCGATATAAATTGTAACAACTTGTACATCAAAGAAATCGTCAGTACAAGATACTGATAGTGGAATACGTGTAGTATAACTAGTAATATGTACGTAATAATGATATACGACATATAGATACCTATAGGGCAGGAATGTAAGAAGAAAAACTTTTCGACAAGCGACAGTGTAGATCACTCTAAAAATTATTAATACCTGAGGCTAAGTTGCAACTTTTTAATTCGATTTAAGTGATGAGTTCGAATTAAATATCCGAAATTAACTTCGAATAATAAATTCGACGTTCATCGCGAACGGCATCTTGGGTAGCCATCTATTGGTTAATAATGATGATGATTGTGAAGCAAGAAGTAATTGATCCAATTTAAAAAAATGTAGAATTTCTGGGTATTTTTCAGACAGGAAAATGAAAGTAGAAAAATCTTGTGTGTCCCTAGGTTCCCCTACATTGTACATGTTTTGACTCACAAGTTTTTTTTAAAATTTTGAAATCATTAGTAAAAAACCGGCCAAGTGCGAGTCAGGCTCGCGCAATGAGGGTTCCATCCTACAGTCGTATTTTAACGACATTTTGCAGGATAATTCAAAAGTATGATACATAAAAATAAATAAAAATCTGTTTTAAAATGCACAGGTGAAGACCTTTCATAATATGATACCTTACTTGATATAGTTATCTAACTTAGAAAATTGAAAATACTAAATATTAGTTCATGACCACAATTTAATTTTTTTTGTGTGATCTAACCCTAAACTCACGGTTTTCAGATTTTTCCCCAAATGTCAGCTATAACATCTACCTAACTGCCAAATTTCATGATTCAACGGTCAGTGAGGTCAACGGGAAGTACCTTGTAGGTTTCTTGACAGACAGACGGACAGACAGACAGACAGACAGACAACAAAGAGATCCTATAAGGGTTCCGTTTTTCTTTTTGAGGTATGGAACCCTAAAAAGCGACTTAAATATTAGTGCAAAACAACATTTATTGTTTTTCATAATTACCTATAGATAATTATGAATAACAACCCACCCAACCACTACCCTAGCTTCACCCAGGTGGCCTTGCCTATACCACAGACTAAAATTATGAATGTGTTATATTACAATACATAATAATCTACACTTTTCTCGTGACATGTTCTGAATGATAATGAAACATTTCTAATTGCACTCAGAAATTCCGCCACTAAATTTGTTCTACCGAAATCGAACCTGTTACTAATAGGAAACCTATTGATGTAGAAAAGGAATAAAATTGTATGTATTAATTCATTGTTATGTATAGTGGTGTCAGTATTAAAAGTCTATTATTTACTAATCTATTACACTGAGCGTTATTGATTTGCTGTTACCTGTTGAGGAGTTTTGTCCACCATCTCTGAAAATATTTACAGATCTTACTTATACATCTAGATTTACTTATACATGCACCTATCTGACAATACAACCTTTAAAAAGAAAAAATAATAGTCAAAATTGTTTGAGATTTCATGCAGTTATGGAGTAACATCAACAAAATATTCATTACCTATCCCAAACGAACCCTACTGTTTTCCAAAATAAATCTTGTATGTTAACCTGCAGTATTACTTATAAGTATGCCAAGTTGCATTCAAATACGTTCAATAGTTCTAGCATGAAGCACACACAGGCAGACACACAAAAAATGCTGCATATATTATGGCCTATATTAAAAATAATAATGTTTCTTCTGATTAAAATTTTCTAAATAAATTTAATGTATACTGTGTCTATTTACAGTTTTATTATGGATGAATTAAACGAAATTCTAATTTAATGCTATTATATAAGATAAAAACTGATTTCACTTCATTTTGTTATTTCATTGTACAAAATACTTAAATACATAATTTAGGGACATAAAAAGGCTGTTTTTCATTTTTGATTTAAAACATTCAGATTTACAATAAATGCTAAATTTTTCAATATTAGATTTTATCTGTATTTTCTTTCATTATAAATAACTCAATTCATTATTTATTGTTTTTTCGATTTTGTCATACTCGATAGAAATGTTCGCAAATATAGTAAATATATTTTAACATTTTAACACCAAAATTGTATACCTAAAGTTACAATAATGTTTATAAACCATACAAATTAAAAAAGTTTGTTCTAACTCATTAAATGCTACTACAAAAAGTGTAACAAAATATAATAATTTGCAATTTTATTTTAAATTTTACTGTACAGATTGAGCCATCACATTATTTAAAGTAATAAGGTGATACCAGGCACTATATAAATCATTTATATCTTTGGCAACAACCACTTTTACCTTACAATTAATGTAAAGCACTGAGTTGAATATCTTTTTAAAATCCACTATACAGTATCAACCTTACTATTTGCTTCATTTAGCAGCATGTATGAGGAAGGTTTACGTTTAAATGTCACATAAGTGTAACCCAAACTAGCTAATACACTGATATTTAAACCAACAAAATTGAGCCATGAATACACATAATCTCCACCAATCATCATTCCTAAATATGTAACAAAAATATTTTTAAGACATCCTATAATAGTAGTTGTTAGAGCACTATTGTATTGGGTACATAACATAACACTGTAGGATAGCACAAATCCCATAACGCATGACATTAAAAATTGAATAAAAAAGAGCATGTCAGACCAATGTGGGTAAGCAGCAGAGCGTTCCAGATCACCTGTACACCAAGCCACTATGCCTGCAGGAATGATCATAAACAGTGCATTGTAATACATTAGCCCATACTTGCCAAGTTCTTTAGAGTCTAATTTCTTTTTCATGTACACTCCATTAGCAGCTGTAAACCCATCATTCAATAGTACCAGTGTGTAGCCCGTCCATGAGAATGTGACGTCGTCAGCAGCTGCAAGTAATGCTCCTCCAACCATAGCCAATACACTGACCTGGACAGGCCATGAAGCCTTGATTCCAAGCACAAATCTTTCAAGAATCATAGTCATGAGAATGCTAAAGCGTCTGAGTGCAGTAAACATTGGAAGGCTAAGTTCTTTTGTGCCACCGAGGCCTGTGGCCATGTTTCCCATGTAGATCAATGGTAGTGGCCAAATACGGCGTGCTACACCACTATCCAGTGGCGGAAACTTCACTACATTAAATGAACGTCCACACCACAGTACCGTAATTGTTGCTATCATTTGGCCTAAGCCCAAAACCTGATACGAAGGGAAGGCGTAAGACGTTAATACGGTTTTATTCACTACCGTTATCATGAACGATGCAAGTGCATAAAATGCTGCACTTAAGATCTTCTTCACCATCAGCACTCTATCAGCTTCAGCCTCCTCTTGAGAAGTATGTACCGACATGGCGAACTTGCAATAAATAAATAAGTAGTTAATTGAAGCTATTTAACTCACATGATCGGTTCAGCCGACACAGTACGCCACAAACAATTGTTGCCTGACACGTATTGTTTGAATACGGTCGTTTTTATCACGACCGATGCGTTTTCATGGCCAGATAGACGCTCTGTTCATTAAACATAATTAAATAAAAGCAAAAATTTATGAACCTTAGTTATCTTAGCATACACGACAGCATTTATTTTAGCTATAGCATTTGACACTGACAGTGACAGTGACAGTAAGGACATGGCATTTGCCCTCATTCGTCAAATTAAACATCGTCGCACTCAGAGACTAAAGGAGAGTTGCCTCGGAATAATGATTTCTCCTCGAAGAAAGTTACCGCCCTGAATTATTGGTCTGTGCAGATATCGATAATAATTTCATCTCAAAAATGTTCCTGCCATAGATTATCTACTATATACTAGAGATAGATGTGCGACTCTAGATTTCTTTTTCAAAGTTACGCGTGTGCGCACATCTAGAGGGCACTAAAAGCGCGCTAGGCGTGCGAGAGCGCGAAAATTTGAATGCTATTTAAATGTACTTTACTAGAATATTATATATTTTTGAACATGTTTTAAAAAAATATCAATAATTCCATTAACATTTGTTTAAAACATGTTTAAAAATATATATTACAAGACTGACTCTTTAAGATACTAAATTATAAAACACTATAGAAATAAAAAGGTTTTAAGGTTTTGTAAAATATTTTATTTTCATAAATTCGTAACTAGGTACATAAAATACATACCCAAATTCAAGACCCACGAGATTGTGAAATAGGTAACGCTCAAATCCAAAATTTTTGGTTATTTACTTTTCATAATTTTCATATTACTACCACAACTGGTGTATTTCAACGATCTTCAAACTGGTGATTGCAAATTTGATAATTCGTAACTATATATTCAGTCTTGCTTTCTAAATGTTGTCCTACTATCTCTTTTCATTGTTTAAATGGTTTCAAAGAGAGGAGTAGCCAGGTTTTGGAAAGCCATGCAAACATCTGAAAAAGTAATAACATAAAATATGCATTAGTCTATACTTACTTATTGTACTTAATTAGTTGATAGCTGATACCTATAATATAAAAATAACTTAGTCAATAAAGTTCAAAACAAATGTTGTAAGCACACTTAATTACAAAACAAAAAAATTACAGAATTAGTAGTTAATAATCCATAGCAATATGATAAATGCAAAAGTGTGTCAACCTGTCTGTATGCTAGCTTTTTACAGTAAATTTGTGTAACCGTTTATGATGAAAGTTAGTACAGAGATAACTTGCATCCAGGTAAGGACATAGGCTTCTTTTGTCACGGAAAACTCAAACAGTTCCAATGGGATTCCCAAAAACCCTAAATCCACGTAGACAAAGTGGTGGTCATCATCTGTTTGGTACAGAGATAGCTTGCATCAGACGGTTGTAACTTGTAGGCCACATTTATCCCGGAAAATTGGACTTCTCACGGGATTTCTAAAATAGTTTTTTCGAGCGGACGAAATCGCAGGAACTATATACCTAGTATCATGATAAAATACCTAATGTGCTAATGGTGCATAGAGTTTGACTCATTGAAGTAATTTTGAGTTAGATTACGAGTAAGCTGATTTTATACTTACCGAATTAGTCACATCCAGACACACATCGAGATCTCCATGGCATTTTTCTGCACAAATATATTCACAGAAAAATCATTTCACAAAGCAAAAACAAGTCCGGAATCCGTAGCCGTGGTCAATCGTTCAGGCATGAATCGAGTCACTAAATCAATCCTTAGAATATAGTTATCGAGGTGGTGAAAGGAAATACAGACTACAGAGTCCTGTTATTAAAGCAGGGTCAGATAAATTTAACAGAAATATAAATATTTACTACAGCACACGAAAACATGAAAACTTGGTTATAATTTATTAATGTCATTAAAATTACACCAATGTGCCCGCCATCTATTGACGTCTTTTGTAAACTGTTCTCTTTTTGTTTAGCCGTGCTCGCGCTTAGATGGCACCACAAGCGATTTTCAATTTGCGATTTTTTAATGTTCTAGAGTTGCACCCCTATGGTTCCTGCCCTGGAATCATAGCGAGACCAATAATTAATCAATGCCTGGAATATATGTAAAGAACTAGAACTACTATTAATACGCAAAACGTTTTTACTCAGACTAAGAATAAGGAGACTTGTCAAACGCGTATACCCGAAAGGGATAAAACAACAAAAGAAATAATACATATAATACTTACGTATGAAAGGTTATGTTGCAAAATTTGCGTTCGCTACAACTTTTACACAGCAATGCAACATAAATGGCTTCTACACACCTTCAATACTAAATTTAAAACAGAAATGTAATTAATAAAACCTCGTAATATTCGCAATAAATTACTATCACAGAGGTTTGTTGGGCACAAACTACAACGTGGCCAACAAAAAAAAGCTAAACTATGACAAAGACAAAAAACTGTGTTGACATCTCTATCACTCTTCAGAGCTTTTCTATACACCTAGCTTGCTCTAACAAGCTATCATTATTTTAATGCCAAATCTACCTTGTTCTTAATCTGAGTGGAAACAACAATTGTAGGTACTCTGTGGTGGAAACTGGCGAAACCATAGAGATGAAATTGGCAAAGAGTAATGTCTTATGTAAAATAAAATCACTAACATGAAACTTGCGTGAAACTGGAAGCAAAGAGAAGCAAAGAGAAGTGGTTATTTATTTCAAAGCGAATATTTTATAATATGATTTAATATTTTCGCTAACATGCATTTTTGCCAGACAGGTTGTGCGCGCGCGTAGTTAGATGCATACGTAGGCAGTTATTTAGTGATTTATTTTCAGTACGTGCCGTGGCTTTTTCATTGTGTATGTGGAGTGTGGACTGTGGAGACGCGAGTGGGACTGAAAGTTGTGTGTACAGTTAGTCGCAAATCGCGGGCGTCGTCGTCAGCCCTGATTTACGGGTGGCGAGTTTCAGGCTGCGATGGCGATGCCGGAGCAGTTTTCTTTGCGTTGGAATGATTTCCACGCAAACTTGTCCCAGTCTTTCCAAGCGTTGTTGGAAGGCGAAGACCTGGTAGACGTGACACTGGCCGCTGGAGGGCAGTATGTACACGCTCACAAACTCATTCTCTCTGTCTGCAGTCCCTATTTCAAGGAGCTGTTTAAGGTATGACTCATACATATTGCCTTTGTTAGTTTTAAATATTTTCCTCAATACATGCATACATACATGTAGTTATACATTACTAAAGGCAGACATTTTCCATATAAATCAATACTTGTTTTGATGTTGTACATATTGTGCCTTTATGTATACATATCAATAAGAAGTTGTTTGGGTACATAGTCTTGCTTTCTTCAGTAAATATAGATTGTAAATATGTAGTATGACAATTGACAATATAGTGATAACACAAATTTGGTTATTCACTAAATAAAAAAATTCTTTAAATAACATGATAATAATAACAAGAAAGCATATTTATTGTTTTAACATAATATGAGTAAGTCATATTCTGATTAAATTATTGAAATCACCAATTTGCTGCCAAACCATGCAACAGTATGTTGGCAGATTATATGAACTCAATTGTTTTATATTTATTACAAATTACATATACAAATTATTTTATACTTACTTAATACCTTAGCCTTTATCTGAAGCCTCAAACACAATATGATCACACATGTAGGCATCCTGAGTATTGATCAAATTAGGGATCTTGCAGCTCAGACTAAGTGTATGTTTTTTTGTATTTGGCAAAAAACCTGTGCCTATTTTAAATTATCAGCTCCCTACTAAGGTTATCTGCTAGTAACGTTTCTATTATTTTCTTGTTAGATGAACCCTTGTGAACATCCAATAGTAATCTTAAAAGATGTGGCACACCAAGAGTTGCGGCAGCTTTTGCAATTTATGTACCGTGGGGAAGTCCATGTAAGAACGCAAGAACTGTCTGCCTTCCTACACACAGCTGAACTGTTGCAGGTGAAAGGACTTACTGGCGGTAGAGAGGTTAGTTAAATTGTTTTAAAAATCCGATCCTCAAATTATTATTAATATGATGTACTTTAATAAGTAGCTTAAAATATGGTTATGAGCAGAAAAGTTCTAGAGTTAACCTAACAGATTGATGTAATTTTAACTATTTAACTAAGCAGCTCAAACTTATTGCATCTTGGAACTTAAGATTTAATTTTGGACTTGGCTTGATGTCATTTTTTGTCAGCAAAGTATTTTGAATTGTGTCCTTAAAAATTAAATAAGTAATGATGCATTAGTGTAATCAGGGCTGTGTTAGTCCATGCGGGGGCAAAAATGTAAATGAAAACACCAAAATGTATGTTTTCATTGACTTAAATGATGGCAGTAGGTTGATACCAACTTGTAGTTCACATTGTATTCATATTGCAATACTGATAATTGAGCAATCTGAGCAACCCGATATTTGTTAATGATGCTTTGAACTAAGAAATCAATATGTTGTATAAATTATTTTTTTGGATGAAAAATTCCTTAAGGTCATTTAGAGGAGGCCTTGGTGGCTTATTTAACTAAGTAGCTCAAACTTATTGCATCTTGGAACTTAAGATTTAATTTTGGACTTGGCTTGATGTCATTTTTTGTCAGCAAAGTATTTTGAATTGTGTCCTTAAAAATTAAATAAGTAATGATGCATTAGTGTAATCTGTGTAATTATTTATCGTAAAGATGGAAATGGCCATAATAGTAAATTTTCATAACTTTAAAGTGATTGAGATGTATTAATTTTGTGAGGGAGTAAGTAATTCTCATTTGTATTGGATTTCTAGTTTTTGCATTTTGGTTTCCATTTATTAGAGAAGCGAGTCACCCCCTGCACCATTGGAAGATGACTCGTTAAATGCAAGACCTATGCCACCTGAACCTGTGAGTGACAGTTTGCCCGAATGGGTTCCATCTGGTGAAGAAGCCATCACCCCTGAAGTCCCACAAGAGTCTATAAGCTCACTAGTCCCTAAAGATGAAGCTGCCCGAAGCCCATTGAAACGGTTAGTTTTCCCTAATGTTCTTTAGCTTGGTCAGTGCTGTAGTGATTGTTCTATATTAAATAAATAATTTTGTTTGCATACTACCATAATAATTATATTTGCTAAGTAGGTTTCCACAGCCAGATAGGCCATCTAATGATTTGAGACTCGCAAATTTACGTGGTATCACTATTCCAAACATACAAAACAAAACCGCTACAGGCAACTGGAAACTGTGCCTGGCATCTCAGCATTGGTTTATGATCACGGCTAATTTTATTTGTACCATACTGTCTGTCTGCCGCTTGTCGCATTATCTCCTTCCTAGGTAAAGTTAACGTAACGTAACACAGCTTGTGATAAGTAATTTCAAGTCTCCATGTATCTACATGGATTTATTGAATATCTATTCAATAAAAAAGTCTTTGGAATTGCTATGAAAAGTAGGGATTCAAAACAAATATTTTATTTTTCCATGTAATCTCCTTTTATTTAATTGAAAATATTTAACAATGACATACATATAACTAGCTGATCTACCCGGTTTCGCTGGGGTGAATTTCGATATACCTATGTTATGTCGCCAGGCAAATAAAATCACATGCTAGTCATCTTACTTTTAACATGACTAAGACTCCATATTCATTGTAAACAACAAGATTTGTTGACCCTACATAAAGTACTACATTCCAATATAGACTCACTAAACTGTCTCAGAGAAACATACTAGACATATAAGTTGTAGATTACTCTTAAACTCTTAAATTTAAAAAAAAAAAACTAAATATATTAAAGGAAAAGGTGACTGACTGATGGACTGATCTATCAACGCACAGCTCAAACTACTGGACGAATCGGGCTTAAGTTTGGCATGCAGATAGCTATTATGACGCAGGCATCCGCTAAGAAAAGATTTTTGAAAATTCAACCCCTAAGAGCATGAAATTTGTGTAGTCCACGCGGACAAAGTCGCGAGCATAAGCTAGTACTTCATATTATAATCCTATCATAAGAATATGTCTCTCTTAGGGCGCGTTCAAATTAGCCGCAAAGTGCCACGCAAAGGGAGCGCGGCTGCGGCGCTGCAGCCGCGCTGCTTTGTAAATCCATATGAATAAAAACGTGACTACGACTACGCGCTGCGGCCGCGCATCACTTCATCGATCGCATTGCAACCGCGCTGCCCCCGCGTGGCACTTTGCGGCCTATTTGAAAACGCCCTTATAACGAAATTGTGAAGTTGGACAAAGATATTTTTTATTGCAGCTTTCCAATGTTCTTTAACGAAATAAGTAAAATGATTAAGGAAATATTAGAATACCATACAATACATAATTGTTTGGTCATTGGTATTGTGTACATATGGTATTATAATTTATAACTTTGCATGCTTTATTCTAAAAAATCCTTGTCCTCTTGTGCAACCCTCTACAGTTACAATAGGAAAAAACTTAGTAATTAAAGAATTAGTTTAGATTATAATATATTTATTGTAATTTGTTTTGGTTGCCTAATAAATTGAAATAAATAAAACATAATAATTATTATCATATATTATAGTATAGAAAAGACTTGTCCTGACATGACTCCTGACTGACTGACTGATAACACACAGCCTTAACTTGGAAGTTTCGACAAGAGGTTTCTTTTATGACTTTGGCACTCACTGAGAAAGGATTTTTGGAAATTCCAACCCTAATGAGGTTTGAAATTTTGTAAGAAAGTCTGTGATTTTTCAAGGTGGAAAAGGGAATGAAATTTTGTATTTAGGACCGCGATTTTTCAAGTTATATCTATGAAAATTGGTATTTGGGCTGTCAGGAAAAAATAAAGAAGTGTGAGTTTCAGGATTTTTAGAAATTCCATTCCACACTGATTTTCAAAAATCCCACTCAAACGAACGGAAACGGGTGAACCCGGGATGGGTCCTAATATAATAATAAACGCCCCCGAAGGTGGTGCAGGTGATGTCTGTCGCCGAGAAAATATTGATTTATTTCGACGTCCGGTGCACTTTACCTGTGTGTAATAAATGAAATAAGTTTAGGTTTGGACCCGAGAGCTGAAAATCAGCTATACTTATTATAAAAAATATATCGTGCTTAGACATTTCGTTAAATAATTAGTAAACAATTTTGTTGTTTTAAAAGGTTGCTGAAGAATACCACGAACAAGAATAGTTACAACATCAAAAAGAAGCCACGGCCTGTAAGCGAAAATAGCCCTTCTCTTGCTGAAAATACAGAATACGCCTCTGATGGGTATGTCGTTCTGTGATTATTATTACGACTACTTCAGTGTTTACTGTTTGTTAAACATTGCATTTATTCTTTGTATTAATTCTATTCTGTTTTGAAGTTCACACTGTTCAATTTTAAACTTATTACTTAGTTGTTATCCACAAAGTTTTATTTTATGTTTCTATTTAAAACAGCACATTTTTTTCTTAGTACCTACTAGTTTATTTTCATTTTTTATTTTTTTATTCCTTTTGTGTTTGCGAATTTACAGTGAATTAATGATCGACTTTGACAACGATATGCTTCATAACCTGGTTTCGCCAGATTCAGCCAAAGAGTCCGGTAAGTAAAGCTTCTTCTAAATTGTACGATTCGCGAAGGAAAGTGCAATATAAAGTTTAATAAAAATATTGTATGGTTTCGTTTCCATATGATTTTTTTGCGTATTAATTATTTTTTTATGTAAAGGATGGAACTGCAAAACGGGCGGGGTTAAGTGTCCGTCTTGTCACCGATTTTTCGCGAATCGATACAACCTGAAAGTACATATTCGGGACAAACACGACACAAGGGAAGGAACTCTACAATGTGACCTCTGCCAGAAGCGTATGCGCAATCCTTCGTGTCTTCGCGTGCACATGTATCACCATCGTAAGCAGGCCGCCTATCTGGCGCAGCTGAGTGCTCAAGGCGACCAAATGAGGCACGTGTGAGTAGATATGAGAACTGCTCGTAAAACTAATTTTATGTCGATGCACCTTTTCATTCTTTAAACTATTCTTGAATTACAAAAATGAAAAATATAAATTTATTGGGCAATTCGAAACTAAATCGATTTTAAGTACAGACTAACTGCCTAACCTGGTAACTACGGACGGCCCCTAGAATAGAATAGAATAGAATAGATTTCTATTCGAGTAAACTTTTACAAGTGCTTTTGAATCGTCAACTAGTTTAATTTACCATTGGTTCGGAATGCCTAATCTATTAGTAGTACCAATGCCTAATTATTTTTACTCACCTTTATTGGGGTACCACTATTATTGGGTTTGACGTGGAATTATACTTTTATCAAACCAAATTCGAGTGTTTTTAATAATTTTATTTTACAGTGTACAAAACATGGTTGGAAACAAATGGCGTTCCGATGCGAATGCAGACTTGAGAGATGTCGATAAGTGAGTATAATATTAAGTATATAACTTATTTTTATAGTTATAATGTGGCTAATTCCGTTGTACACAAACTCTAAACTAAACTAAAATGACACGCCTAAATCTATTGCTATCCCTTTCATAATGATGCTTGCGGAAAAGGATGGCACTAAATTTAGACCTGTTAATTTAGATTAGTTTAGTGATTGTGTACAAGAGAATCTGCACCATTATTATATTAATAATATATTTTGTAAACAATTAGATTTTATTGCTTTTTGATTTATGTTATTAGTCGATATTATTAATTTTTGTCGCCTTATAGACTTTTTTTTTTTTAATGTTTAATGACTAATATTCCCCCTTCCTCTCCAACTAAGCGTCAGGCTTGTGCTAGGAGTAGGTACGACAATAGTGCAACGGGCGGGGTTTGAACCGTCGACCTTTCGGTTTTCAGTCCACTCCTTTAACCAGTTGAGCTATTGAGGCTCTATGAATGACTAGATGTAGTATACGTTTATCAGATAAAAATCGGCTAAGTATTTATACTAATGTTATTTTTTTCATATTTTACAGTGTACAAAACATGGTTGAAAACAAATGGCGTGCCGATGCAAATGCAGACTTGAGAGATGTCGACAAGTGAGTATAATATTCATGAAGTAACTTATTTTTATATAATTTAATAATATTTGTGAACATTTAGGTTTTATTGCATTGCGATTTGAAATACTTTATAGGTCATTATTTGAATGGAAATGACGTTTTGGATGTTATACGAGGCAAACTAAAGAACGTTTAACTAGGTTAGCAAACCAAATAAAATAACAACACAACCCACTGGGCCGTGCAGGCCATGCAGGAAAACAAGGATTGTCAGTATTTCTTAATAAATTAGGTGATGGTGCCATGAAAAGGTGTATTTCATACGTAGTAGCTCACGGGAGAATACAATCAGGCATTTACACAATCACCGCATTATAATTTATAAACTCTTAAATTAGTTTGGACTGATTTGTTAACTCTGAAAAAGTATTTTAACCACAAATAATTGTTATTTTTGTCACTCCTTGTTTTTCGTGTTTTTTTTGTGGTTTTGAATTATGACATTGAATTATTACATGTTTCCATTTATTTTGGTTCTAAAAACCCATCATAGCGGATTGCCTTAAAATGCATCTCTGAATTACCGCAAATGTCGGTAATCAAGATAAGGAGCCCCAAATAAGAAACGGACAAAAAGTCAAAATCTAAACCACAAATATCTATAGGGTTTGTTGATAAATTAAATATTTGCTGTATTTTGTTGGTATCTCTGTTTGTTATACTAACAATTACGTGTCTGATTATAGTCATTAAAATTCTTAAAATCGTTTATGTAAATCAAACAACATTGATAAGTCGTCCATATCATCAATAGGGTGTTGGACTGTAGTAATCAAATGATGTGATGTTTTGTATAGCAGTGGTTTATGGGGCTAGAATTCATTATTAAAGAGAATAATTAAATAAAAATCATGCGTTTATTTATTTTCAACATAATTAGTTATTGTGTTGTATCGATTAAATAAACGATTTTAACAATTCTAATGACTATAATCAGAAACGAAAGATTTTCGAACGAAAATCGCCGGTAGCTAAGAAAGTTATGCAAACTAAGACTAAAAATCGCATTATTCCATGACCCATGTGTTTTAGGAGCTTTCGACACGGTCAAGCGGCTTGACGTCAAGCACGTAGATTTGTTTTACTTGATCAAGCTGCTTGTTGCGCCCGTCAAGCGGCTTGATCAGGCAAACGGCACTTTTCTCATACATCGAACACTGCTGCGCGATTGCGGTAGAATGACAGCTACAATGTCACGATCGCAATCACCTCTGATTGGTTGACGCTCGCTCACTATTGGCTAAAATGCATTGTTGCAACAACAATAGCACAAATTCAGCTAATCACAACAATTGAGATTGTAATAATGACTGATGCAGGTTTTACGAAATCGCCCTACTGGCCGAATGTGCCGAAGCCGCTTGACCGTCTCAGGAGCCTCTTACTCTTTCGTTATTGTTGGCTGCTGTTTATTTACTTTTGACTTTTTTATTCAATGTCTTATATCGTATTTTTTTATTATTTTGTGTTTGTTGTTATTGGTATACTGCTTCAAATTAGTTTCCTATTCAGTAAAAAGTTCTATTTTTATTTCTATTAAAATTTGTACAAAACTACAATTTTCTCGAATATTGGTTTGGATATTGTCGTGAAGATGTTGCGCAAGTAAACCCAAGCGACTGTCATATAGACGTCCCTGTGGTTTACACAGCTCAACATTATTGTCCAATCTATAATATAAAAATGAATCACCAAATGTGTTGCTAATCGCAGATCTCGAGATCCGCTGAACCGATTTCGCTAATTCTTTTTTTATAATATTCCTTGAAGTACGAGGATGGTTCTTACGGAGAGAAAAAATTAATTCAACCTCCCCCTCAATTTTCTAAACTCCACCCGAGCGAAGCCGGGGGTTCAGTTAGTTTCTAAAGAATTATGCATTTATTGATCCGCGCGTAAATACTGCGCCGGTATGCTTTCAGACAGCCCAGACAACCTAGCTCAGCTAGAGGTTAATTCGTCTGGTTCACAGAAGCCAAGCCGAATATGACTTTAAAATACCACGATAGGGATTATTTTTGATTGCCTTTCTCTCGCTCAATGGTTTGGCTATTATATTTCGGATGCAATTATTGATCCGCGCCATTCGAAATGCGCTAGTCAGTTTTATCTGCACTGTTTCAGATGTGTACATTTTCTAATTGGCGCTTAATGTTCTAAAATAGTTATTCTTGACTTTGAGTGTTACTTATTACGTGCATACCAGGGAAGAGTGCTTAGTCGAAATATCAAGTGTCAATATTTATAATCAGCTATTCTAATCGAAATTAAACTAAAAATTCGTCTAAAAATTTAAAAATGCTTTGCGATGGTGTTCATTCAAATATATTATACGCGTAAGATATTAAAAAATTAAAATAATTATTTTAAATTACTTAAGTAACTTTTTTTTATGTTGTAACAAAAAATCTATTTTAATGTCGCTTAGCAAATTTGTAGCTTGTATGTGTAATTGCCTCAATATTCTAGCAGTTAGCATGTCCGGCTGCGGATGACGTGGCCTCAGGTTGGATTCCCGGGATGGGACAAAAAATATTAGGTATTGGCTTGGTGGTGTTTCCTCCCCGGGCTTCGGTGAGCGCGTCGGTCTTGCGTCTGATCTCTCCCCAGTCGTGTTGAATTGCCGTCCTATCTGACTATGAGAGTGAGGAAATGCATCTATGTTTGCATACACGCTTGTTGTGTACTATAATATCTTCCGCGTAGATGGCTATTCTCGGTGAGATTGGCTGCTGTGGCTGAAATTCAGTCAGGAGGACATGAGACTATGATATAATATATATGTACATTTAATTGCAAGATAAAACTGAAAATTCAAATAAGTTCCGAGAAAAAAAATTATTAATAGAAATTATACATGCAATATTCTGTTTGAGATTAGGCGAATAATTATTTTGTAATATGTATATACTTTGCGATTGTCTTAGATATTGACGTATGCAATAATTGTCTTGTCGATGTTGATTGTTAACTGCTTGACTATATGGATATGATATAGAGATGTACGTCTGCCGTTTCAGTTATCCGGCGTCGGGCCCGTTGGAATCGAAGTACCAGCCGCCCGCTGACACTCAGTTGCCGGTTGCCGCGGAAGCCGCGCTTCCGAAGCTCGAAGCGAATCTCGAGACAGTATGATTAGCACCCAACGCTCCGGTCGCCGAAGACGATTACGTGGACCCATTAACCTTGGCTGCTATATTCACTCAACAGTTCCGCTGGAATTCAAACCTAATTTTCGGTCGTGTTAACACCAAGAAACCCAAAAAATCATATAGAATGAATGACATAGGCTGATTTTTTTTACTTACTTTCCTTTTTCTTCTTCTCTGGTTCACTGAAAGATCTCCATTTGCAAACAAAGGATTTGTTGTGTTATATCGAATGTGTAAGTTTTTTTCACAATTTCAATTTCAGACAAAATGGCATGATTTTGACTAGTCGAGTATTAGATTGACAAGGAGTTAAAAAAATTGATTTTGCTACTAAATTAGGTTCAAGGTATATTGGCCCATAGAGTTAAAGTGACACGAGAGTGTTTTTTTAAGACTTAACAAAATATGTAATGTACGAAGTATCAGAATGAAGCAATATGAAAAACCATCGAAAACGCGTGAAATCCACGCACTTCGTCTCTAAGACATTGGTTGGCACAAATTAGTTAGTTTCTTAGTGACCATAAAGTTATATCATCTCTACGTCATTCACTCACCAACCTTACGCTAATATGTTTTGATCCAGTGCTTACTTTGTATCTGCGAGTAGTGTCACTATGACAATATAATTATTTCTCAATTATCAAATTCACCAAATTAAGTCTATCTTTTTGATACTCATTTTTTCCTGATATATAAAAGTATTTTCCACATAAATATTTAAATGTCAAAGGTGGTTATTTTGTGTGCAAAATCTCTAACTAATAATGGCAGGTCTAAACGTAGCACTATACCTTTCACAATGTTCCTTGCGGTAAAATATAGCGGTATATTTAGACCTGATTAGCGCACTGAAATATTAAATGTCAGTTGCGTCTAATTACGTCGCCGTATTGGCCTATTGTATACATATTAGGTTTCGGTTTCGGTTTTCGACTATATATAATTTTTAAGACAATTCGAATAATAATTAATGTTTTATTATTTTATGCAACTTTGTATACAGTTGTGCTGTTGAGTTGAATATTATTTACATTACATTCCACCACATGATTTCCAAAGACTGAAACAAAAATAAAATACCCAATTGAATCATTGTATCGTGATAATTTACGAGGTGTGTTAAATGACGTACTTAGTTATAAAATAAAATAAGTCGTCATATGCTAAAAATAAAATATAATGATAAGTTTTTGAGAGAGTTAACACGCACCCCGTAAACGGTAATAGTTTATAAGTAACGGTTCTTTAAGCCGACTCAACCAATGTAGTTGTTTTAATCAGCTTTATCATGAATAGTGTAGCTAGTCTTCAAGCATCCGCAACTGACGGAAAATGAAGAATTTTAACGTAATATTTTATTTTTGTTTACATATCAAAGTTTGCAGTAACGTTATGACAATGATGACCCTCCCAATATGCATTTAAATATAAATAGCTTTTTCTCAATCGGTAGGTACTGATGTCGGACAAGCTGTTAAAAGTAAAAGTATAAAAGGCAGCTTGAACAATTAGTTTCTAATACATATAAATGATGCCATTCTCAATAAAATGTACAAAGATATTATCAACATTTGAATTTTTTCGTAGTAAAACGAATTACAAAAACGATTTTAAAACATAACCTTACAGTACAAAATACCTTATTGTGTATATTAATCATTTATGAAAATATAATTATGCTTTACTTAGTAATTTTAAGATTTTTATGATAAGATCACATATTAGTTTTGATTAGTAGAACAGTTTTTTATACGTACAATTATTTTTAGTATGATAAAAGTCTATATATTTTTATATTACTATAATACAAGGTTTTTAGGTATATTTAATTGAAAGTTTTTATGTACCTCATGTGACTGTTTTAGTTATATTCAATGATATTGTACCATAGATATGTTATGTTCATATTACATAGCGTGTAAATTCTTTCGGCTCTCGCTCATGAATAATACAGAAGATACAAAACGTACGAGAGTAGATGAGAGCTATCTACGAATGTGGCCTAAGTGTGGTAGCTATAAATCTTCATTTCAGACGCGTGTGTAACATGTAAATTATAATATCTTTGGTTATAATAATTTCATAAATTGTGTCTCACACAGGATTTTGAGTAGTTATCGTTAATCTCATTGAGTAGTTGTTCATTCTCATATCGATATACAAACGTTAGTTTTAGTTTACGCAATAACCGAAACACGTCAAATATTTTCACATAAGGAATCCAAATTTCACAAATACTCGTATTTAATGAAAATTTACGAAGTTATAAGCTTGTTGTGTTGAGTTTTTGTTTTATTACAAAAACATGGTCACCCCAAGCGAGCGGCTATGAGCGAACAAGACAGCTGGCGTCGATCATGCGTGCTGCCGCTTGCACGGCTCGAAGCAGCTGGTGCATGCGGTCATTCAACTAGGTGTAGAGGTGCAACCTCTACCGTTACTTGGCTGGCAGCTATTAAGAAAACTTCGAAGCTGCCACACAACTACATTCAAATTTGGAACGCTGTGGAGAATCCTCCTGATTTTGCACGAAACAAAAATCCACATTCCCCATCATCCGCTCGTCACGTCAACATCTTCTACCACTGTATTATATAAGGCTCGCGAGCCAGTCTGTATTGTACATAACATATCAATTGTAAAGTGTAAAATAAACATCATTATATGTAGCTGGTTCTTCATTGCATCAACCCTTCAGCTACATAGGTGTCTAAGCTTGCAGGATTTTAAAGTATTTTTTGGTCAAAATAAAACGTATACGTTGTAAAAATGATTTCAATCGATTCTGTTACTGATTCTGAACAAACTACTTTTAGGTTTAGCATATACTAAAACTAACGTTGTACATGCGTAGAGTTTCCGATTTGTCATTAAAACAAAATATACTGCCATGACCTGATTTAAGGTAATAAACAGTTTTGACGTCGTTTCAACTGCGATTCAGAGATTGTAGCGATATTTCTTAAACTCCTGTGATTCGACACATTACGGATGTGGCAAGAATTTTAAGATGATAAGACTAGACGACAATTCCAAATTATACATTCCGATTTTATAAGGCCAGCTTGTGAAATAAATTAATATAATAAGTATAATCTTGTAAGATTGTACGACGTTTGTATGTTCGATTCAATTTTGAACTCTTTGGTTTTTGTTTAGTTCTTACCAGCGTTCAACAAAGCTTTAATTTTATCTATTCGTCCCATCGTTTTAGAGTTCAACCGCTTAGTTCAACCGAGTACAAAGTGAGTACAGTTTTTGCGGACATAGGTTTATTATATTTTAAAAGGACTTGATTTATGCCGTCCCTAAACAACCCCTGGAAATATCAACATAAAATTGACTCTCAACAAATATTTAAAATCTCGCTCAATTTACTTCTCAAACTAATTTAAGAACAATTTCCAAGGATTTCCCATGAGAGCTCAATAATTTCGTTGTGACTGTGTATAATAGTACCTCTACATAGAATAGGAAGTATATTATTATCTCGATGTTTTCCACGTATTTATCTAGGGCGGACTGTAAGATATTTGGAAACATTAACGTTACAAAATATTATTATAACATTTGATGTGTTATTTAAAAAAGAAATTATATTATCGTGGTTTGGGTTATCTAACCATTAATCTTAAGGGGTAACAGAACTAACAATTCGTTTCAATGATAAGGTTTTTTATATCTTTACATTCCATTAGTTGTTAGTCTGCATAATCTACCTGATAAGGTATAAGTATTTTAACATAATATTAAATAATGACATTTTATCTAAGTACTTGTGGAGTTAAATAAGTTTTATATTTTTTTGTCAAAGGATTAATATTATGTTGTGTACGGTATGTACGTAAGTGACATTCCATTTTGGTAGCTGTATTATTATTTTAGAATTTATACTTACATAGCGATATTTTTTACCAAATTTTTTTTATACCAATGCTCTTTTATATGTAACGGATTTATGTATAGGCATTTTTTAGGATTCAGTCTCGACTAACTTGGAACTAAGCTTAAACGGATTAGTTTCGTAGTTGGCGCCATTTTATGTAGGTTAATCTAGTTTTTTGGACAAATTAATACTCAATAAGTACGGCTAAGAAGTTTAGTCGTAAATCACAATCATTTTAAAAGACACTATAGTATACATGATGCATCACAACTATGCAATCTGGAATCCGTATAAATAAAAACATTGATAACAACACCGTCATAAATTTTAATATGGCTGAGATTTATATTTTATTTTGAATGACTTTTTTCTTCAAAATTCATGAATAAAGGAATAGTTATATATACAGATTGTAGATTGCATTGGTGATTTTAACCAAATATTAACGATTGTTCAAAAAAAATTAGTTTGGTGATTATTTATTTGTATTTTAATATTACGATTTTATTAATTTGACTCTTATAGACCGTGCTCTTTTATGTTGTTTAAATATTAACGATTGTTCAGAAAAAATAAGTTTGGTGATTATTTATTTGTATTTTAATATTATGATTTTATTAATTTGACTCTTAGACAGTGCTCTTTTATATTGTATAATATACTTTTCAAGAACATACAATTAATGTACCAATTAATTATGATAAGTGCTCAAATATCGATGTCTATATACAGGATTTTTCATGACAAATTAGCTGTAAGGAATTATTAAATAAGAACATAAGACGCATTTGTACTTATTTTGTTAGAAAAGTTATGATGGTACGATTCTTGGTACCAAATGCAATTTATTATTTTATTGTTCTTTCAGTCACACAACGACAGCCAGTAATTGACCTGTCGATCATATCGAAGCATTCTTAAAAGAATCACCGCATAGGACGATTTGCGGTCATTAGTACTTTTTTCTAGGAGTGATGATTCCTTAACTACTACAGGGCAGTCGCTGCTTCTCAGGATTTTGTCTTTAAATTGTTTGATTTTCTTATTCTATATGCAGGGTTTACATTCCATTATTTCTGTTACGCCATATTGTAGTTACAATATTGCGTAACAGAAATAATGGAATATTTTAGTTACAATATTGTATTTGAACATTCGTATTTTCACCAAAAAAAATCACGATCGAACATATTATTATTACGAATGCCGAATGATAAAAAAATAATGTCGTGCGGTGTGTTGTTAACAAACTCATAAACTACTATAACCGTCTACAACTTTATAATTATGAGAATATATTAACAAAATATTCACCAATGCGTCTTATGTAACATGTGTAATCTCAAGTAATGTTATTATCAAAAATCTGTCAATTTCGTCATTTCTCGCCATATTATTATTGTAATAGGTGTCAAGTAGTTCGTATCTTACATCTATTGCCAATATGTGTAGCGTTTAAGATAATTACACTCCTTTTACTCCATTATAATCAGGGTAAAAAGGAGCTTCTAATCCATTTACATATATTATATTATATACATATTATAGAATTTAATCTTTGTAGAGTTAAAAAAGATTGCCATTAAAATCTAATTTTAAAAGGCAATTTTAACCAACCCTCCATTACTCAGGTTCTTTTTCTTACAATTCTAAACACTTCAGTTTTGCAAAGTCACTAGTAGCCCAAGAGTGCTAGAAAGTATACCAAGTTTTTTGTAAGATGAAAACAAACACAGAGACGTAACTTATTACCTTCTCCACTTTACTTCTTTAGCACTTATCTTGGTGAAATGGGGATACTTACTGAACTGGCAAGCAATATATGTAAATCATTTAGATACTACTGTTATATTAGGGTCGATCAAATATAAATAAGACTTTTTATTTAATTCAATTATTGCTGATTGCACACAAGTTTTGAAAGTGTGTTTTTCCTATCGGTCGGGAGGTTTTTGATTCCGGTGTCGTAAAATGAAGGGAAACCAATTGCGCAAAAAGACCTTAACAGAAGTCTTGTTTATATTCGATGATCCATACACTCATATTTTACAACTTATGATGTTGTTAATTAAATCTAAAATAAAAACCTCTAGTAAACAACGTTTACAGTTTTGAATCTGAAAGAGATCTGTCCATTGGTAATATAAAACTATAAATAGATCGTAATTTAGAAATGGATAATAATAATAAATTATTCTTACCTGCAGCTTTATTCCCCCTCAATGACGATTGTTTCGTTTAATTGGCCAGTATATCAGCTATAGATCGGGGTTCGGACTAGGTGCAGTGATAGAAAAAATTACGTCCCGTAGAGATGGAATCTCTCGTAAACTAAAGGCTGCTTTTGTGTCAAATGTGATATGAGTAGTGTCACTGATGGATTGTATAGGTTTTTGAGATTTTATACATTTTATTGGTGTCCAACGGTCTGTGAGGATAGTGTTTGCACCGCGTTGTGGTTAAAATGAACGACTGAAGCACGAGATTAGGTCTGGGCCTTTTCTGATGATAGTTTTTCTGGCTTTTTCATTTTTACTTGAACCAGAGTTTATTAAAATTTCGTATTATCCGTTTTGGTTTGTATAATACGGTAAAATAAACAGAATTTACTAACATAAATCAATACAAACTTAATTTGGTTACAAATTCAATATAATTGAGTTTTGCTTATAAACTGTTTTGACTAAGATATCACGGAATCTAGTGATATTCTTCTTTTTGACTATAGTTAGTGCTTCAGTAGTCGTATCCCAACATTTATCAGCACATGAATGATATAGAGGCCGAAGGCCAAGTAGTTATATTATTTAATCTAAATATTATTGTCATTAAATCTGAAAAACAAGTTGTACGACAAGTAAAAAAAAAATTAAGCGTTTAGCCTAAATCAATTTTATTGATTGATTTGATTCAACACTCGAACAATAAATTGAGGAGCGAGGTTCAATAAGCACTGCACTCGTAATCTACTGAGCTCCTTCGATGTTATCGCAAAAATTTCGATAGTTGAAGAAGGAAAGTTCGAAGAAAATGGGGTACCGACTTTTAGTTACTTCGACGGATGGCAATAATATCTGTTAATAGCAATGTGGTTGCTATAGTGCATTGTGCATTTAACCGCTTGCTAATAAACTCGCGTTATCCAATTTTTTAGTATCCGGCCGTAACAAAACTGCATAAATCATGTTTTCGATTTTCTTATTAGTTTTTATTTTCTCGTGTATTATCAAGAAATTGTAAATGAATACGTACAATTTATTTTCGGTTGTATGATCCATACTGGATTTTTCTACTTTGTATTTCTTTATTTAATTCATAATCTCAAACGCGATGCTCTCTACTGTTGTGATTTTATATTTTATAGGTATTTGAGAACAATAATTGTTTTACGAACAAATCTCTTGTGATTTTTACCGATCTGTAGTAATTTATGTCTTCTTTATTTATGGACTTTTTACTAATCTTATCAAAAATGTTAATTGCGATTTATAAAAATAATTTAGTTTTGTGTAACAATAAAGCTTATCGCAAGCAAAGTTTTTTTAGTACCGTGCTCGATGATGATTTTGAATTAATTTTTGAATTTTTTGTAACTGAAAACTACACAGTACTAGAAAAAGCATTTCAATAAGTAATAAAAAATGTCATCACAAAATATAATGTGTATCTTTGTATAGCATAACATGAAAAAAAAAAATCTAATGCACGATGTTAACCACAGACTTAATTGTAATAATTTAGACTTTAGTTAAATACTGAAATGCACGATTATAATATGTACCTATTTGATAATTTTTTATCACAATCAGAATTAACTAAGATGAATGAACTGAGATCTAATTATTTGCCTTGTGTTAAAGTGAATCTATAAAAGGGTTTTTAAGTTCTCTACGTTCTCTATTGGAAAACTGAACTATTTTTAGCCGATTTTTATAGGTACAGCCGAAAATCTTTCGCCACTTTACATTGCGCTGAATTATCAAAACGCCAAATATTGCATGAATTCTATTGAAAATGTCATATTTTAAAAACAATAAGAAATACTGCTATGCTAAGCATTTAATTAGTTCTCATAATAATTACATAATTATTTATGTGCTATATTATTATCTTACAATATTATTTTTGGTTTATTTTAGATCGGTAATCACGTCTGTACATTCCAAAGTTTCGATGTTCGAAACATTGTCTTATCGAAACCTATATACTCGTTTTTATACTCATGATTAATATTTTTTAATGTAGCTCTATTCGAAATAATAAATTATAATTTTATATCCATGGCTTTTTATTATTTCCTAGTGGAAGAACATATATTTTTCAAATTGGTTTAAGGTGCTAGCATAAAGAACCAGGTTTCCGGTACCGACAACCGACAAGTCGGTGCGGGTTGGTATCACTCGGTGCGGGTAAAATTATCTTATGGTTTCCTATTACCTGTCTCTTTATGTGAGAGCTCCTATGAGGCTATTTTCTCCGCACCGATCGGTACCAACTACCGACCCGCATTGACTTAGCAGTACCAGAGACATGGTGCTCAATGCCAGCACTCTATCCATTAAAAATTTATGCGGGACGAGAACAAAATAATTACATCACTGGTTAAAAACATAAAAATTGACACAAAATAGTTTACGTACGTAGCAAAAGTTACAGATATAATTTTGTTGCTTGAAATATATAAATAATGGTCAGTTAGACTCTTAACCAATACATCCAACTTCTGGTTCTTGAATACTGCAACAGCCCTTCTGTCGATCCTATACCAGCAATTACTGGACATTTGTCATAGAAATATTTGTAACATATGCCTTTAAACGTATCTGCCGTTATATTATCAATTGCTTTCATTTGCTCATAAATAGTGGGCCGGTATCCAGCTCTAAAGATAATATATTGACCAATATCGTGAAATGCGCCAGTGGTGGTTTGAACTTTGTTTAGTATTTTAGACTTGAGTTCATTCTTTGCTTTCACTAATTCACCATCACTTATCATGTGGCATAATCTCATCCATTCATCTTGAATAGTCAATAACATGTCATCTGTTTCGAGTCTTGGTGATATAAACTCAACGCCGCATAATCCAGTGTCTCTATAGTGAAAATTGAAGGCTTTGTATGCTTCACATAAGCCACCAGCAGAACCGAAGTGGGCTATACGTGTTCCATGATTTATACCACTCGGTTGAGACGCATCCCACCCTCCTAAGAATGAAGTAACCAAATCCATTATAAGTCTGTCGTCATCAGCATAAGACGGTCCTTCTACAGCGATTGCCACGTGAGCTAATGGTAGAGAATCATTCCTGTAAACGATCTCAGAACCTGTATATCTCTTCGGACCAAGATCGATGGGTCCTTGATTCAATACATGGCCCAAATACTTTTCACCTAAACTTACTATAGACTCATGTTGTATACCACCAACAGCAATTAATACAGTTTGCTGTGGTATAAACATTTTCGATACAAAATTATTCAAATTGTCACTATTTAAACTGAATAGATTTTTACTTGGCCCCATAACGGTCTGTGCCAGTGGAGTTCCTTGATAGGCTGTTAAATGTAAATAATCATACAATACATTCACCGGGGAAACATCGTATTCCAACATTTCTTGGTAAACTACATTCTTTTGGTGCTTTACTTCGTCGCTAGCAAACGCACTGTTGAAGACACAGTCAAACAAAATATCTGCTGCGTAGAGTAAATCTCGTGCAAGGCTTTCTACGTAATAGACCGTCATTTCACGATTTGTAAAGCATTTGAATTTTGCTCCCGTGTTTGATATATCGCTTTCAAGAGCTGCCTTGTTTCTTTTTCTAGTACCCTTGAAGGCAATATGCTCAAAAAAATGCGTAAAACCGTTAGTTTTCTCATTCTCATACCTAGATCCACTACTAATATAAAAACCCATGCATACATTGGGGGTTTGGCGTTCTTCCGTTGCGATGGTTAGGCCATTACAGAGCACAGAACATCGTGTTTCTGGAAAGTTTCTTATAAAATAAGAGTTTGAAACAGTACACGACGTATGGTGCCGACAGCAATTTCTAAATGGAATCCAGATTTTGTTGAGCATTTCAGTTTGGTAAATTGTACGATAAGAGTAATTCCGGAGCAGGGACCGATTATTATGAGATGACAACGTTCTAATGGTTATTTTATTAGTTCCGACAAACGTATTGAATCTATAATCTCTAGAATCGAATCTAATATTGAATAGGTAGGCTCTGTGGTGTCAATCTAAAATATTATTATTCAATGTATTCAACACAATACAATTCAATGTAACCACTGATCTCTACTAATACAAGTACGCTGGACTTGCGATTGCCAACCTGTTTTGGAAGCAGCTTGGTTTTCGCCATTTTGGCGCTGATAACAGCAGTGAGCGTCATGTAAGCGTACTCTGAACTAAAGTATGTTAGTGAGGAGACAACTCTCCTCATAGTGTCAACCATAAAGAAAAAAAGCATTAAAAGGCAGTTCACTCGGTGGGGTGGCTGCTTCGAATCAACACAAAAAAATAACTGTCATTATGGCACAACTGCATAAAATATACATTGGTGGGCACACCTGTTCCAGCGTACTTGTATAAGTATATTTATTTCAAGGTAAAAGAGCGTAATATAAAAACTTTATAATGAAAACAAAAATCAAGAATTAAAAATGGAATGCAGTCGTCCGTCATTTATTTAATAAACATGGAAGCATGGAAGAATAGTCCACTTGGATGAATAACAAAGAATATCTCATGCGCCATTTTAACTCATGGGTCAACTGTCATTTCAAAGGTTACTAACCGTACTTTTGACATGATAGTTGACCCATAGAATTAAAATGGCGGGTGAGGCGTCATTTTGTACGGACTATATAATTGTATTTTGTGTCCATGTTTCTTCCAAAGAGTATGTAACCCATGCTCAGAACCTACATGGGTTCTGAGCATGGGTTACATACTCTTTACTTTACCACTACGTTCTAGTTTCTGCAATCACAGAAAGTTTGAAATGGTTTGAAGCAATGTCATAGAAAAAAAATGGATATAACTGTATTTAGAATCTAGTAGGTACTTATTGGTGTGTATAAGATTTTAGAACACTTGTGAAACAAACATGTTCAAGTCCTTAGTTTATTCATCAATAAAGTGTAAGCGATATTTTACCACACTACGTGGTCAACTATTTACTTCACGAGTTCATGTCACGAATCTAACAAATGGAATACGAGTAGCAAGTCAAGAAGCAGACTCCCCTTTGGCCTGCACTTCCCTTTTTGTTAAAACGGGTTCGAGATTTGAGAATGCTTGCAATAATGGAATTACTCATTTCATAGAACACATGGCCTATCAAGGCTTTAACACTTTGTCCAAATCCAATTTGCAAGAATATATTAGTAGCAGTGGTACAAAACTGACAGCCCTAACAACTAGAGAATACCAGGTGTTTACAGCTGTAAGTACCGCGGAACATGCCCCCGAATGTGTCAATATCCTAATGAAAATTTTAAATGATCTTCAATTATGTGACTCAGATATAGGGCTTCAGAAAAAATACGTTTATTCAGAAGCGCTTGATGATGATAAAAATCCTAAATCTATAGTTTTCGAATACTTAAACCAAACTGCTTTTCAAGGTACACCTCTAGCCCAAAGCGTTATTGGTCCAAATAGTATCAGGTTAACGTTTGATCGGAACATGGTTTGTGATTATATTGAAAAAAATTACCATCCACATAGACTACTTTTTGTTTCGAGCGGTTGTATATCACATTTATCAAACATGGGCGAAATTAACAATTGTCTTGGTAATCTGTCGCCATGTGTTCCCGAGTGTGCTGCAGACTATGGACCGAAACGTTTTACAGGATCCTCCATTATTTACCGCGATGATTCGATGCCCTATGCTCATGTTGCTCTCGCCGTTGAAGTACCAGGTTATGATAGCTCAGAATATTTACCACTTTTTGTAGCAAGCTGTTTAACAGGATCGTGGGAACGAACACAAGGTGGGGCTGACAGACATGCTTCTCCGTTAGCTCGTGCAGTTGCTACCTCTAAGCTTTGTGAGAAGTTTGAATCATTTTATATAGCGTACCAGGACACAGGTCTGTGGGGAATATATTTCATTGGTAACAGGATTGGGTTAGATGATATGATCCTTAACATACAAGATCAGTGGATGCAAATGTGCACCACCATAACTAAAAGTGATGTCCAGCGAGCAATAAATTTAGCAAAATTTGAATTGGCCAGCAACAGAACTGGTGTAATACGTTCCTGTTATGATATTGGCCTACAACTATTATATAAATCTAATTGGAAATCTTTGAGTGAACTTTTTAATGATATAAATGACTTGTCACACAAAGAAATTAAGAAATTGGGCCATAAATATATATATGACAAGTGCCCCGTCCTTGCTGCTGTTGGTCCTACCGAGACTTTACCAGACTACAACAGGCTCAGAGCCGGCATGTATTGGTTGAGGATGTAAGGATGTAAACTTAGTGATACGTACCTAATAAAACATTAATAACCACGCAGATGTTTTTTTTTTATATATCACGAGAATTCTTAATGTAAACCACCACGCTGAAGCTCTCCCCTACATGCAAAGTGAGGATGAATTTTTTTTTCCCGTCTACCCCATAGTGTGGGATATCGTTGAATAGGTTTTTTTTTTAAAATACTGTCGATTTCTAGATCCGTTTGAGTTTAGAGCCCCCTAAATGGTAGTATATAGGAACGTGAAAAACAAACTAAATAATGGACAGCTTTACGCGACCAGTCTCCGTATTTTGTTTACATTTTACTAATTTCAATTGTATCTTAACGTACTAGCAGAGTAGGTATATAATGTAGTTGTAAAAAGCTTCCACTCCATCCGTTTGCGCTGGGTAAGATTTTACCAGTGAATATTTACGAGGTGCGTGCAGGAAATGAAAGTAGTCCTCATTCTGTCCATATTCTATAATCAAAGAAACCAAAAACCAAAACGCAACGTGATTGAAAAAAAATAAACATTGTGACAATTTTGTGACAATCATTCTTGGAAATCCACGAATGTAGATCCATGTATCTATGTGGAAATCATTGGACAAAATATGTCAAACTATGTATGTAGCGAATATTTGTGATGCTCCGTGCTTGGATGTCAATTTATAATATTTAGATTAAGTTACGAATAGTGATTTCGACGTTTATGTAAATTAATGAATCGAAAAAGATCCAAAACTGAATACCAAAAATATATTTTGATCTGAGGCTCTTGTTACAAAAAGCAGTATATTCTTTGATCTGAGGTTATGCACTAAGAGCCCATGAGAGCCCGAACTTCGTAATTTTATAAAAGCTGCAAGTTTCTCTGCGCACCTTGCGGGTGTCTAGCAGGAGGTTGCCACGATACTAAGTGTCTGACAATGTATGGCGTGATTTCTAATACTATTCCGAAGAAAATATAAATTAAGCTTGTTTTACACTATGGGACAATGACATTCTATAAATTATATTATAGTTCGGTCAATGTTGGTTCCCAACTCCCGAAATAATAAATAAATAAGGAAGTAATTTATATCCCGTAGTTTGAAATAAGCTTTAAACTTTATACTTTGACGAAATATTTTATACGTTATTACGCCAAAGTTACTATGATCCAAAGTGTCACTGATTGTTCCTCCCTGTGTTGAGCACAATGTGCAGAGAAACTTTCAGCTTTTATACAATGCTTTTATAAAATACCGCAGGTCTGGCACGCACTGGCTCTCTCTCAATAGTATTTTAGTACTTTTTTATTTTAGTTAAAAAAAGTAAAGTAGCATCACAGCGTTGCATTAAAATTGAAAAAATAAAAAATATACGAGTACTTACCTTACAATATTATGTCTTTCGAAAAACCAGCTGTTGTGATTGATAGTGGCAGTTTTAATATCAAAGCGGGATTCGCATGTGACAACCATCCAGTTTCCATGTTCCGCACACTCGTGGGACGACCCAACTTCTTGAAGGGGGGGTATGGCCGAGAATACTATGATGTATACATCGGTGATGAAGCAGCAGCAGAAGTCATGGATCTGGAGGTGAACCACCCTGTAGTACGAGGCAATATAGAGAATTGGGATAACATGGAAATGATTTGGCACCATTTGTTTTATCGAGAGTTAAAGGTCGCACCGGAAGATCGTGCTGTCATATTGGCTTGTGGTGCAACGTCGACCATGGAAGAAAAGTAGGTATTTGTTGTTAAATAATTCTGTAAGCACTTACTTAATTTATTTTGTGGAAGAGTTCATCATCATCATGATCAACCCATAGCCGGCTCACTACAAAGCACGGGTCTCCTCTCAGAGTGAGAAGGGTTTTGGCCATAGTTACCACGCTGGCCATGTGCTGATTGGTACACTTCACACACCTTTGAGAACATTATGGAGAACTCTCAGGTATGCAGGTTTCTTCACGATGTTTTCCTTCACCGTTAAAGCAAGTGATATTTAATTACTTAAATATCACTTGTGGTATAGTTAATTCATAATTATTATTGTTATGTGAACATTATATTGTGAAGTACCCCATGGCGTCTTTCAATTTGATCTGTTAGAGCAATTTTAGAGAAATCATATAGGTCTACAAATTTTAATTTTAAAAAGTTAGGTATATAAAAGAAAACTCCTGAGACTCATCAACGCACAGCTGTAACCGTGGGACCTAGATTGCTAAAATTAATTCATACCAATAATTCATTAAGTATCTATACAACTTTACCTTATAAGATTTCGTACTTTACTTTATAAGATTTCGTAGTTTGAATACCACACAGGCGTTTATTCTTTGTCTAGGTTTATTTATTTTGCTCATAAAAAATTGAGATTTTTTCATACAGAATAAAATGCTGTGAAATTTTTTTTGAGACGCTTAACTGTCCTGCACTTTGCATACAGTCACAACCTGTATTATCAATGTATGGATCTGGCACAACCACAGGCATCTGTGTAGACATTGGTTATGATACAACTGATATAGTACCAATTTTCGAAGGTGGTATGGTCAAGTATGCACATCTACAAACTGGGATAGCTGGTTTCCAAATATCAAAATATTTAAAAAAAACTCTAGAAGAGCGAGACCTTTTAAAAAATAATCTTTCACTCGAAGTCATTGAGGATATAAAGAAGCAATATTTATATGCTACTACTAACTGCGCTATGTCGATAAATAAAAAAATTTATAAGTTACCAAGTGGCGAAGAAATTGATGTAAGCAATGAGACATTCATGGGTGCGGAATTCATATTTCAACCGGATCTATTAGACGATAATGGAAAAAAATGCGTATCATTGCATGATGCGGTAATCACTGCAACCTTAAAATGTGACGCAGAGTTGAGATTGGAACTTTATAATGCTATTGTTACATGTGGAGGTATGGCCACCGTGCCGGGGATAAATGAACGGTTACAGATGGAAATACAGGATAATATTAAGAAATCTGTTACAATTTTAACGTCGACCGAGCCGTATGCTGTGGCATGGTTGGGCGGAGCCACGTTCGCTGGTTTATCGGATGCCAAAAGCCTTTGGATACAAAAGAAGCAGTTTGAGGATTATGGTGAAAAAATTATAAAGAATAAATTTATGTGAACATTCATAAAGAGCGGCTTCTCCTTCTTCTTCTTCATTCTGGGCTGGTTTCCGCACTTAAACGATTCCGTAAAGAGCAGCTTATTACTTACTGTACATGAAATATATTTTTAAAAAATTAACTCGGTGGAGTCATGATTATCGATAGGCCAAATAGTAAATTTTTATTTAATTAAGTGGGTATGTCTGTTTTTCTGCGTGCATCGCCACGAAACTACTAAAAATGCGTGATCGATGCAAGCGAAGATCTGATTAGTTTCAGAAAGAACTATGGGCTTCATAAGAAAGCTCAGTCAGGAGTGCTATGCTTGGAGTTTCTCTACATGTTCATATTCGTAGGAAATCAGGGTAACTGACATAGCTCGGCGGGTGGCAACCTAAAGTGGCAATGAGCATGGCACATAGTTGGAAAAACTGATAAGACGTTGGGGTGCCAAATGCTGGAATAGTGACCTCACACCGGAAAGTGCAGCTTTTGGAGACCTTTCACTAGGTGGACGGACGACATTGCACAAATCCACTAGATTCAAGTGGCGCAAGACCGCGGCGTGTGGAAGTCCCTACAAGAGACTTAAGTCCAATAGTAAACGTCTATCAGTTGGTGATGATGATGAAACTCCAAGTCTCCATTTATCTTGTGCATATACTGCAACATAATTTGGGAGTATGAAAAACACGGGAGACATATTTTTTATCAAAGATTTGAATGTCTGCTACACCAATTACTAAAACTTTATGATAGTTGATTGCTAACTTCTCAGATTGTCAAAATTGTTAGTAAAGTCCTTTTCATGAAAGAAGTCCCCCCAGACGCAGCTCTGTACTCGCGTAACATAATGGCATTGGAAACAATCTTTAAAATGCACTAAGCTAGTTAAAAACTCACAAGAATCTACCACAACAAACGAACTTGATAACATCGACCGACATCCGCCGACATCATAGTTCCAAAAATCACCGCGTGACTTCTTTCATAAAAAGGACTTTACAGCAAGTGGAATAAATTACAAAAGCAATCAAATCAAATAGATACCTATGTTAGAATTTTCAGGATTCAAATAGGTAATTACTTTCCGCTGCTGCACCAATCCTCATTTCGTATTCCTAAGGAAGGGTAAGATAACCATTCGCTATGTAAGTAGTTAGGTAGATATTGAATACGTTTAGGAAGCCATATTCGAACTACGAGTAGTATTTTCACGATATCTAAAAGGTCTGGTTAACTTTGTCACCATTCAGTACATTTACAAAGTTTTATATAAAGTGTTTACCATTTGATTTCATCTTTTGAATCCGAATTGATTTATTGATGTATTATAGATCAGGCTGGCGGTCCAGCGTGGAGTTGCAGCCAGTATTCTTGGCACCGTTCCACTCGGGCATGATTTGTACAGTAAACAGATAAGCCTAGCTTTAAGTTTTATTGTAATCAATCATCACGATTAACCCATTACCGGCCCACTATTGAACCAGGTCTCCTCTCAGAGTGAGAAGGGTTTAGGCCATAGTCTGCCACGCCGGTCTGATGCGGAGTGGCCAACCTCACAACACACCTTTGAGAACATGAAGAACTCTCAGGCATGCAGGTTTCCTCACGATGTTTTTCTTCACCGTTAAAGCAAATGATAGTTAATTGGAAATGTGAGTTCAGTAATGAGTGTATGGATTGTATCAATATCAAAGAAATGAAATCAACAAAAACATAGATCCTTTTATCTACTTTGTTGTTTGGTAAAAAAACTCAATATGAAACAGGAAAGTATGGAAAGCTACAAAAAAATGAATTCAAACAAAACTTGGCACCTGATTGATTTATTATCAGTGAGGTGCGTCATGTTGAATGGAGTAACAATTCACACTTCCCGATTTATATTTCGAAATGACAATTTTACGAGTTTCGTGCGTACATTTGTACAAAGCATTGCACGTGTATTTCCTTGTGTTTTAAGATTGCTCTTGTATGATAAACATGATAGTTTGGATGTTTGAATGTCCGTTACTCCCACAATGACTGAAGGATATTTTTTGGCTGTCTGGAATGGATATAAGGTGTACCTACCTTGAATTATTGACATATTATAGCCTGCTTTTTAACCCGGAAAACCATAGAGTTCCCGCGGGATTTTTAAAAACCTATATCCATGCTGACAAAATCATGGATATCATCTTGTCTTGTATACAAACAAGAAACGATGGATTCTAGGTATTTCTAAAGACAAATAACTTACAAATTAAGTATTATCTTTTTTTTAATATATAAAACACAAAATGTTTCTACCTGTGTCCGTTATAGACTTTGAAACCATCCAACCGATGTGCCCAAACCAGTTTCATTAGAAAGGCAATAATGTGAAGATGGTTTAAGTAAAAGAAAAATGCAATAAGCACATTAATTTTTTAGCGTAGTAGCACACGCCGGGGAGTCGCTAGTATGATTTTAAATAGATAGAATAGATTTGTTTTTGGTGGTCCATCGCTAGGTGACCTTTCACGTGATTTATTTTGAAATAAGGCGCGCTCTAAGAATATAATAACTTTCTGTCTGGAATACGAGTCTACGAGGATTTTAATGTGCAAGTTGCAACGTGCACTAACGCTGAAAGATGTTGTTTGATGCAATGAGTGAAAAGAGAAATCGTATTAATGAGTTAAGGAACTTTAATGGAACAAAATACTTTTAAAAACTACTTAGAATGTATTTGATATCACGCCAAGGCAATGCGGATGCTATATATTTTGATTCGTCCTCCAGGCTGACGCTCAATGCGTCAAGGTTGCGTGTTTCGATCGGATTTGCTCTTTCCTCTCCGCATAGTTTAAAACCTGGCCAGACACGATGCGAACGAGACACGATGCGAAGAACTGGCCAGACACGATGCGAAGAACGTTACACTGCAGTGTGCTTTTACAATAATTTGTAGTAAAGAATACGATGTACGTCACACTGAGAAGCGCGATGCTGACGGTGCAGGAAACAGCGCGGGTTGTAAGTGCGGTTATTATAACTTCTAAGACCCAGTATGGACACGGTGCCGGAGCGTGTTGCGTCTACCCAAGTCTTTACTGGTAGGATGTTCTCAGCTATAAACAACGAAAGTAATGACCATATCAGTCTTGCCAAATAATGCCTATTTATTTGGCAGACTCATGAATTTTGACCGCTTGGATTGTAATAATGGAGGAAAACTCTGCAATTGCCCTACTACCATTAAATAAAGTAATATTTTAATTTTTTTAAACCCGGGCGACACGCACCTCTAATTTTTCAGAGCTATCTGAAAAATTAGAGTTGCGTGCCGCCCTGGTCGAACCCCCGATATGCCGAATGCCCCCGAATGGTAGGCGGAGGTATTAAGCACTAAGCTATTTTAATGCTCGTATTGTATCTTAGAACATAGCGAAAGTCATGCGCACGGACATTTTACTAGCCAAATATATACTAAACACAAATAAAATGAAACTAAAGATAAGCCTTTGTAAATGAGGTGACACGGTTTGTACACTTCACTTAGTTCCTGTAGGGCTCTCCACTGGGCACAGTAATTTTATGCTTCGTCATGGACGAGACCCGAGCAAAAAATACTACATACTCAGTGTATAGTTTACTTGCTCTCTCAGTCAACTTGGTTTATTTAATAGTGTTTGGTATACTAATATCGACATACGGAAAGATAAGAATAGAAGTTTTTTAACTAGTACCTCATCATTGTCATCATGATCAACCCATGAACGGCTCACTACAAAACATGGGTCTCCTGTTTTGAGAAGGGTTCTGCCCATAACCTACCACGCTAGGTGTGGATTGGCAGACTTCACACACCTTTGAGAACATTCTGGAGAACTCTAAGGCATGCAGGTTTCCTCACGATGTTTTTCTTCATAACTAGTAGGTATCTAAATAATCACAACCCCTATTATAAATGCGAAGTGTGTTTGTTTGTTGGTTTGTCATTCAATCACGTCGCAATGGAGCAACGGATCGACGTGATTTTATGCATGGGTATATTCAAAGACCTGGAGACTACTTTTTATCCCGGAAAATCAAAGAGTTGCCACAGGATTTTTTAAAACCTAAATCGACGCGAACGAAGTTGCAGGCTTCAGCTTGTAAGTAATAATAATTGATGTAAACGCTAATCTTTTAATCGCCAAACTATGTTTTTTATAAAAGCTCTCAGCAACAATTTTAGCTTTGGATTTATATTAAAGCCAAGAGGGAATTCTAGAGGGTAGGTGTCAGCTAAGATTTTTTACGAAAATCTTCCACCCCCTAAAGGGGTTAAATGGGGGTTGAAAGGTTAAATGAAAGTCCTATGTTTTTGAAGTTACTGGTATGAAAATCGCCACTGAGCTTACAAGCTTTAAATAATAAAAACCTGTAAAGTTCTTTTGGAAAATCTTCCCTTAAGGGTGGTAAAGTAGGGGTTGAAAGTTTGCAAGGGAAAGTTTTAACTATAACTAACTAAATTGAAATTTGAAAGGTAGGTTCTTTTTAAGGGGTAAGTATCTGCTAAAAAAAAAATTGCGAAAATCTACTCCTCTAAGGGAATGAAATGGGGGTTGAAAGGTTATTATTATTATTATTTATTTATTACTATTATTTCATTAGAACGGGCATAAAGCCCAATTACACTAATTAAACTACTAACTAACATAAATATACATACTTACAAAAGTTAAGTTATATTAAAGTCTTATGTTTTTGAAGTTAGAAATATATATTCTGGGTTCCGTGCCTTAAGGTAAGACTGAGTGAGTAGGTAAGTGAGGCTTTTGCTGCGGGAAAATTTCTTATCTTATGAGAAACTTATCTCGCATGCGGACGAAGTCGCGGGCAACTGCTAGTATCTATATATAAATAACAAACTAGCCTTTGAAATTGAAATCACTGTTGTGTTGCGTAGAAATAATCTGGATCATACATTATATTATGCTATACATTTGCAACACGGGCACCAGTATTGTCTATGAAAACAAAAGAAATGATACTACAAAGGAGGTAGCTTTTCTCCCCTTGGTGGAAGGTTGAATAAAGAAGCTTAAATTGTGTCGCACGGAAATTACGTAGCGTCGACTTTTGTAAACTAAACAATGCATATAAGAGTTGAACACAATTGCTGCGGTAGGTACCTATAGTTCTAAAACTGGCGCCTTTGATTCAGCGTCGCTGTATCTATTGACCGTTCTAGACGTTGGAACTAGGTAGCATAGATATTTTGCCGTTTCGGCTAAAAATGGAAATAGAATTGCGACTTCGGAATACCTAAATAGTCACGTCGCTACATGTACGAACCCCTTATGGAAGTTGACATTTGAATTAAACAATATTTTCAATACTATGTATTACCTACCTAGCAGGTAGGTACTCCATAGTATTGAACACAGTCGTTAGACCTGTCACGTTGTATGGTTCAGAATTTTGAGCGGTAAAAGGTACGGATGAAAGGCTAGTACATGCGACTGAAATGCGAATGTCGAGATGGATGTGTGATGACAAGGATGGATAAGATAAGGAATGAATATATGTATAAGGGGAAGTTTGAAAGTAGTAGTAGTAGTGGTAGAAAAGATGAGGGGTAATAGGCAGGCATGGTATGGATATATAATGCGGAGGGAAGAAAGCCATGTCACTAGAAGAATGTTAAGTATGCATGTGGAAGGAAAAAAGGGGAGAGGACGACCAAAGAAAAGATGGATGGATTGCGTGAAAGAGGATATGCGTGAAAATGGGGTGGATAATACGTTGACGAATGACAGAAGTGAGTGAAAGAGGAAGACATGTTGAGCCGACCACACGTAGCGTGGGATAAGGTAAGGAAGAAGAAGAAGAGTGCCTACCTAGTATACCTACCCTCATAGTTGCTCTGGCTTGGCTCAGTTTCCGTGCGATTAGCTGTTGTTAAAGTACTTGGTCGGTTAACAAGCATCTGTTTAAATTAAAGATATCTTGGTGTTTCTTTTGTTGCTTGTAGTCACAGTTACCTTCAAAATACAATTAAAAATAAGCCTTTCCAGAAGTATCAAAACTTCTTATTAAAATAAAGAGATAATAATAACAATATTTTTTGTCACAAAAATACAAAGAAATTATAATCAAACTGTAGTATACGATTATTTTATCTACGAAAACTACTTAAGCTGTACTACGCAACGACCTAAAATGTCTTAAAAAATATTAATTTGAAGCAAGTCTAAATTACGAATTTTGAAGTTTCAGTCATTTTCTATAAGTACAATGGCTTTAATTAATATAGGTAAGCACATGAATAAATAAATATGAAATTCATTACAACATTAACTAGAAGCTTTCGATGAAAAATAATATTTACCAAATGCAATGCCTTAAAGGTTTATTAGATTAGGTATTATTAAATTTCAACCGTCTCGTTTAGAATTCGGCCTCTGAAAGCTATTCTCGAGCATGCAAATTTTAATCAAATCCAGAGTTGAATTCAATTTACGTGTTGGCACTTGGACTAACAAAATTGCGTTTTGTTCATGTTTCGCCCCAGTCTCGAAGTCTAATTTTGGTTATAGCGAAAGATTTTGGCTATATTCACAATTCCTGATTGCATTCAAAATACTGAGTTATCTGATTATTTTATTATTATTTGATTAGACTTACATATTTATTATATGAGATAGGAGCAAAAATTTCCAGAAGCAAACAATGATTTCAGTACAATTATACATAGAACCCGTAGAACAGGATTGGAAAACGTCAAGAAACATGGTCCAGAACATTACCTACCTAAAATTATGGAACCTACGCTTGTCACTTCTTACGTGTTTTATTATACTGACGCTTGGGCCTGCGATTGCTGATATTTTTTGAAGCAACAGGGAAGCAACTTGATTTTTACCATTTTAGTGCAGATAGCTGCAGTTAGCATCATATGAGCCTACTCGGAACTAAATGTTAAGTTAAGACATATTTTCAACTTTTCAACATAGTCAACAAAGATAATATCCGCATGGAGAACACTAAATGACATTAAGTGTTAATTTTAATTTCCGGTAAGCTCGGTGGGGCGCTTCGGTACAAAAAATTTACTGTCATTTTGTATGGCACACCTCTTCCAGCGTACTTTGTCCGTTTCAGCATACTTCGTCCAGTCAGTCAGTGCTTAAATCTCAGAACAAGGACTATTAGAAGTAGCCCTATTGTGACACTTACTGTTAGAGCGAAGTAGCTAAATGCATTTAAGCTCTTATTAGAACGTGACAAAATGATTATGTTCTGTCCTTATCACCGTGGCCACTTTTTTTTGTTTGCCAAAATGTATTTGTACGTGAGTATTTGGCAAACAACGTGAAGTGTAGAAGGAATGACATTTCACAAGTAAGAAAATCTGCTTGAGCGAGAGGGACTGCGGGGGCCACGCTAGTTGCAAATCTGGACATATCTGTGGCTGAAATGCAATAGGTACACTGACAACTAGCCTCAAATGGAACCACATTATAATCTACCATGCAGTAACAAACAGCAAACTGGGCGGAAAATAGAAAACGTAGTTCGTAAAACAAACATACTTTATGTTCTCTTTGCTATTTGTAAACTATTAACAAAGGCTTATTATTAACTTGAAAATAAACAACAATATCATGTCAAGTTCTTTACGCTTCAGGCAGTGTAATGAGCGCAGAAAAGGCAGAGCAAAAGCTTATACTTAATTTAGTTTAAAAACTATGAAATAAGGAAGGTGTGTCACGCGCTAGCTCTCTCTCTATTATTCTTCTACAAACTTATTTCAAAAGTTTAATTTAACTCCATTTGAGAGTTCAGACTGAAAAATTGCAAAACTTCCGCACGTACGAGGTACATAGGTACGAGTAAGCTGCCTAAGAGCTTTAAGTATTTATTAAACTTCTGAGTTTACTGACTTGATTTTGATAATAAAACCGGTCAAGTGCAACTCAGACTCGCACACGAAGGGTTCCGTACCTCGAAAAGAATATAGGAAGCACTTTAGGATAAATTCGGTGGCTGTCTGTCTGTCGCGTATTTATCAAGACCAATATCTATGGGGTACTTCCCGTTGACTCACAATCATAAAATTTGGCAAAAAAGGAATACTTTTATGTGCAATGTGAAGAAAAATGACAGACAATGCCATCTATAAGTGATTTGGTAAATTAATCATTGCTTCGTGAACACATTTTAATTTTTATTGTGATGTTTAAACACTTATTCACGGTTCTCGGATTTTTCCTTTATCTACCTGTCCTAGACATGACAGGTCGAGATGGCAATCGGGGTATGAGGGAGGGGGCAACCCTCCATCCCTACGTCACTACGCTATTCCCGCACTAGGTTAGCACGGGGACTTTGCGGGTGTGCGGAGCGTCCCTATCCCGATTGCCATATCGAACTGTCACGTACTATACCTACCTGCCAAATTTCATGATTCTAAATCAACGGCAAGTAGGTACTCTATAGGTTTCGATTCTTTTTGTCTTGAATCCAACGGCTCCCAGTGACTCTTGATGTAGTCTGTCCACCTAGTGGGAGATCTTCTAAAGTTGCGCTTTCCGGTGCGAGGCCGCTATTCGAGTTACCCTGCCAATTGCCACTTCTGTTTTGCAACCCTTTGAGCTATGTCAATTTATCTGCTCTACTCTGCTATAAAAATAATTAAAAGCAATAAACACCCGCTATCTAAAATTATTTCACTGTATAACGGTATGTACTTAGCATATCTTTTTCTTTTACTTTGCGCGACCTCAATTGCGCGCAGTAAGCCCTTCAACTTACTTAAAATGAATTCACTGCCGCATTTTATTCATATTTTTATAACTTCTTCGCGTTTGAGAATAATTTTGTTGGCTATGTTTAATATATTTTTTAACAGAATTATAAAGCACTTATGAGGTGGAAAGGTTGTAATAGTTTTTGAGCCTAAATTATTTTTAAAGCATATATTTTAAAAATATATTATGTACTGTAAAACGGGGCTATTCGAACAAATTTTGACATACTTTAGCATGACCTGTTTGTATCGGTATATCGGATAAAATTAAAAGGTAAAAAATTAAATAAATCTCAGAATTTACGTACGATTATGTGCAGCATGAGCAACAGAGCTGTTTTGTCCATGTTTTGAACCATTATAATAATCACTTTAAACGGATCTAGCGATACTAGGGACATAGAGGTTTAGAAATACATAACACAAAATAACATTTTTTTTATTGAATTGGTAGATTTTGAAGTGAACCAGGTTTTTAAAAAAACTTCTTAGTCCATCTGGTTTATTTTGACAGCAAACATCTATTAATAGCTTCATCTGGTGACCGAAGGGCTGGCTCATTTTTTGCACAACGGATCAGCCTGGCTGTCCAGCGCGGCAATTACAGCCAGTATTCTACGCGTGCATGATTGTATAGTAATTAGATAAGGCTAGCTTTAAGTTTTATAGTAATATTTTTATTAAAAATAGGTTAAAATAATGTACTTAGTACAAACCAATCCAATACGTATGTATTGGAATGGTTTTATTTCAAATATTCGTTCCACTTGCTTAAGCAGACGCATTATTCTGTTCGTCGCTTTGTATTTTTATTTCCAATCAGTATACGGCGTCACAGTTCTTTTGTTACAAATTCCTTCGAATTTCTCCAACGGCTATTATGGCTTTTGTTAGAAGCACGATACCCTGTTTATTACAACTCGGATAGAATTTATATGTACTGAGCTCTCTTGTTATTAGCAGTATTTTACTATTATGGACATTTTTACTGTTATGTGGCCGAGAGTTTGAAGTCATGTAACTGATGACTGGCGTTGACACTATGTATTTTCACGTTTATGTCGAAACGAAAGGCTCAGCGTTCAAACTGAATTAATTGATTCTGCTGGCCATTTTCAAAAGACAAATCTAGATAATTCTTAGTAAACAGCAGCTCTGTCTTTGTGCAATGTTTAGGTAAGTATTTTTTATACAGATACTTAAATAAATTATTCGGATTTTAAGGAAAAGTGCTCATTTGAATTGGGGTTAGATAAATAACTTCCTTTTCAACTAAAACGTGATTTATCACATACACATTTATATTAGTTGGGACGGGTCCACTATATACAACATTTATGTTGGCAGCGCTGCCTTTTAGTTGTAAACAGTTTGCTCATTGAACATCACGTCATCCTCCCCACCGTCATTGTGAGACTATGAAATTGGACTGGCAGTGCGTCACGAACTTATCTGTCTTTCGTCAAAGACACTTGTCAGTAGTTATTTCCACTCTGGCTCTTGCCAGAGGTAGTTCTAAGTAGACACAAGTTGTTGTACTGTAGGTTTTAGAATTATTGTTGTTGTTTCTGATGGTTGAGGTTGTGATACCTAGGTTAGATGGTCGGTCCAGGAGTCGCTATAAGGGGTGATGTGGAGGCGACTTGGGTAGGGTTACTTAGCGTTGTCTAGTGCTAGTCATAGGATACGTTGGTGTCATGACTCATAAGACGAGGGTTGCTATTGAGGATAGTTCATGTTGACTCTCGTAGTGCGAGAGTATCGTTAGTGCGCCCACAAAGGCTCGGTTAATCTAAATGTTGTAATCCTGACTTATCCGATTGATCATTATCCAAGTTTACTTTTAGTGGTTTAGTCTTCAATTTCAATCATAATCATTTTTAGGATTCCGTACCTCAAAAGGAAAAACGGAACCCTTATAGGATCACTTTGTTGTCTGTCTGTCTGTCTGTCTGTCTGTCTGTCTGTCTGTCTGTCTGTCTGTCTGTCTGTCTGTCTGTCTGTCTGTCTGTCTGTCTGTCTGTCTGTCTGTCCGTCTGTCTGTCAAGAAACCTACAGGGTACTTCCCGTTGACCTAGAATCATGAAATTTGGCAGGTAGGTAGATCTTATAGCTGACATTTGGGGAAAAATCTAAAAACCGCGAATTTAGGGTTAGATCACACAAAAAAAATTATATAGTGGTCATGAACTAATAATAAGTATTTTCAACTTTAGAAGTGATTGACTATATCAAATGGGGTATCATATGAAAGGTCTTCACCTGTACATTCTAAAACAGATTTTTATTTATTTTTATGCATCACAGTTTTTGAATTATCGTGCAAAATGTCGAAAAATACGACTGTAGTACGGAACCCTCATTACGCGAGCCTAACTCGCACTTGGCCGGTTTTTTTTTGATGACACGCTTCATCTTGACATACATAATTTACATTATTAAATTAATAAATTTATTCACAATGTACCTATTTCAGAAATATATATTATATAGACAGATAGATAGATAGATAGATATATAACACTATTATTAAATTTGAAAAATCTCTCGCTATCCAGCGCGAAAATGCAGCCAGTACTCTTGGCACCATTCCATACGGGCATGATTTGTATAGTAAGTAGGTAGGTTTTATTATATAATTTTCATTAAAAAAATCTATTAAATATAAAAATACATACCGCGTATGTACATGAATTATGTAGTTGGGTGTCATACTATGATAACTCACATATGAAAACTTTCGAGTGCTGAGTGATAAGTTAAATTTTATTAATAGTACATTATTGCAAAGGCCGGGAAGTAGGCAATTGCCATTCCCCGCCGAGGCATATATAGTGCTTTTTTCAAAAGAATGCATTATTATACATTAAATTAAATTTAACATGAACTGTACATTTCAGCATGGAATAAATTGCCCATAATGAAGATACTGATAATGTAGATTTGGCTTTTTAATTTTAGCAATCTCATTAAAATACGCCAAAAATACTGTTTCGGAGAAAATTTTCACTTATTTCTTGTTTTTCCAACTCATAAAATTTTCATAACATAGGTACTTTCATGTATTTTTCTTTTGACTTCGCTGAAAGCAGGTTTTCCATTGCCAATTTGGCTTCTGATCTTAAATCTGGTGGAGTACAATAAATCTCCATTTCACTCTCTGAACCGTTGGAACTCATTTTAATTATTATTAAATTTATATTTATTAAGTAGATACCTACTAACTACTACTAAATAACAAATCAAGACGAATTTTCAGCTTTGCCTCCAATTTATTTTAATCATCTGTGCCGACAGGCAACCGCATTTATGGCTATACAGCCACGTAAACGCAATTTGTACAGAGCAAAGAGACCTTATGGCAAGAGTATGTTAGAGAGTTCTTATGCCAAGAATGACAAAATAGATCCGATCAAAGAGTATTTAATAACCCCAGCACGCCGTTTCATACAACTTTACAGAAGCGTTGTAATGTTCCAAATTCAAAAAACGCTCCTGCAATGGATTTGATTTTCTTTGTCCGAAAATTTGATACTTCGTGTGTTCTTTTTTTGAAAATAATGACAATATTTCCATGCATGTTTGAGAAAAATGATTTTTAAGCTTGTTTAAAGTTTGTTCTTCAGTCTCAATCTTGGCATCAAAGTCTAACGTGTTTTTAATTTAGCTTATAATTGTGAGTGGCACTTACTTAAAATAAAGTTAAATTGAACATCTGCTGATGCCTTGTGAACTCCATTCTAAAATAACTTCGCGCAACCTGACAGGCGACAGAGACTTTAGAGGAAAACATTTTCTCCATGTTTCTACATACATTATACTCTCATCCTTTTCCGACATTTTAAACATAATATCTCAAAGCTTGAGTTTATCGTGCACGTTATATCATACTTACACTTAAGTTGTTATATGATAAAATCCTCTTTTCATTATTAAATCAAGTGCTTTCGCATTTTGTATGAAATTGTTTTAGAAACTTTCAAGAAAGTAAATACTTGCTACTTACCTAGGTACAAGATGCTCCGACATTTTTTAAGGTTTTCTAAAGCAAAACAGACGTTTTGTTTGGCCGTTATTTCCTTTTTAATTAAAAATATTAGCTAGCTGTCTAGAAAAGTAAAATGTAGTTAATAACTTTCACAAATGAACATAAGATTACCTACTTGTAGTAGTGTGGTTAAAACTTATAATGTAAACATATAAAAAGTAGGTATTTATTCTGAGATAAAAAGAAAAGCTGACTGACGGAACCATCAACGCACAGTTCAAACTACTGGACGGATTGGGCTGAAATGCATGCAGACAGTTATTATGACGTAGACATTCGCTAAGAAAGGATTTCCGAAAATTCTAATTCTAGAGGGTGAATAAGGGGCTTAGTGCAGTCCACGTGGACGAAGTTGCGGGCACAAGCTATTTATTTAATATATTATAATTATAAGTTATATCCATAAAGTGTCTTTCAATTACTAATATCTACTCATTCACACGGACTCCATGTACCAAATAGGTATATGTCCTGAACAAAGTTTAGAATTAGATGAGTTAACTTGTGTTTGGTAATTACTTGACAAACTTAACTAATTGTGTGCAGATCCTTGGAACTGAGGCTAATATATTATCATAATAACTCTCTATATTGTGCCTAACTATACCGTGTTATAATCAAAAAACTAGGCAATCTAACAAAACACGTTTTTAATACTGTTCTGCGTTTACCACTTCAAACACTAGTTAGGTCAGAAGGATGTGGCTACTTTATTATCTACATTATGAGAAAGTTACTATTTTTTATACCTTGTCGTATTCTTTATTGCTGAGGTTCATATCTTCTTTCCATTAATCACATAATGGCAGGAGTTCTCTTGGGATAATAATGTGTGAAAGGATCTGGATCCTTTCGCACATAAAGAGAATTTCGACTCTCAGATTTTCCAGTTATTTTCAGATATTAGAGATAATAATAACCAGGACTGTATGCTATCCGAGGCACGGAGGAAAATAAAAGGCCAAATTTAAACCTTCAAAGTCAGCCAACCATCCAGTTGCTTACTTTCGTTAGAGTTGCTTAGAAATCGCAATTTATTAATTACTGCTAGAGATCAGTAGTCTAGTTTGACTAGTCGAGTTAAGTAAGGCTCCTCTAAAATTGCCTTTCCCTAGAAATCCTAGGGAGATTGACAAACGTTAACGAATCAGTAAGTATTAAGTATAATTAATTAATTTATAACCTACTTGCTGTCCTGGCGAACTTCGTACCGCCTAAACAGTCGATTTTTTTTAATACTTACAATTTTTTTTAAACTTTTCTCTCCGTAAGAACCTTCCGCGTACTTCAAGGAATATTATGAAAAAAGATTTAGCGAAATCGGTTCAGCTGTTCTCGAGATTTACAATCAGCAACACATTTAGTGATTCATTTTTATATATAGAAAGAAGATAGATTAGACGATTTCCGCAATTGGTCTACGTGGATTAAGGTTATTTAAAAATCCCGTGTGAACTATTTTATTTGCCAGGATAAAAAGAACATATTATGTCCTCCGGGTATGCAAGCTATCACTGTAATAAGTTTGTTAGATATACACACCTTCGAATTTATATTATTACTAGCTTTTACGCGCGACTTCGCCCGCGTGGACTACACAAATTTCATACCCGTATTTTATCCCCTTAGGGATTGAATTTTCATAAATCCTTTCTTAGCGGATAACGTTCACGTAAAATTCCCACGTCATAATAGCTATCTGCATGCCAAATTTTAGCCCATTCCGTCCAGTAGTTTGAGCTGTGCGTTGATAGATCAGTCAGTCAGTCACCTTTCCTTTTATATATTTAGACTAGCTGATGCCTGCGACTTCATTTGCTTGGATTTAGGTTTTTAAAAATCATGTGGGAACTCTTTGATTTTCCGGGATAAAAAGTAGCCTATGTCACTTTGCAGGTTTTTCACTATATCCATGCAAAAAATCACGTCAATCCCTTGCTCCGTTGCGACTTGATTGAAGGACAAACCAACAAACATACACTTTTTCGCATATATAATATGGGTAGTGATTTGTCTATAATCAAATATTTATAGTGCGTTTCTTCTTCTTCATCTTCGAAAGGTGTAATATTATAATTATTATGCTACCATTATGCTTCATAAAAATGTGATAAACGTTATTAGTAAAGAAATATAAAAAAATTGTTTTGATAACAAAATAATGAAATAAACGAATCCTGTTTGATAGGTACGAATAGTTTGTACCTACGGAAAAATAAAATGCCCGTAAAATTTGACTCCATTTAACTTTTTGTGTAAAATTTCATTTCAAAAATACGATTTTTAGTCCTTATTTTAAAAATGAACCCATAATGAACCGTACTTTTGACATAATAGTTGACCCATAGAGTTAAAATGATGCACGAGGAGTCTTTTTTTACGTTACTTACTTACATACTTTTATTGCAATTTCTTTATATTTTATCACCTTTTAGACCTTCCTTGGAATTCTAAAAATATTTCAAAATCAAAATTAGGCAAATCGGCTCAGCTATTCTTTTTTGCTGACTGCTACGATGGTGCACACGATTCAGGTTCGAATTCTACCAAAATTTTATTAAAAGGCTCACTTTACAAGCCTATCGCTGGAGGTAGAGCGATTTGCTATGCATAGGTTACTCGCAGTTCTGGATAGCTTTTGTTTGTGACCCGTACCGTGATCGAATTTGTGTGGATAGCGTGTAGCAGTGTGGTCTTTTATGTAAATGGCTGTGTATTTTCAAACATTCAAGAGAATATACTTATATAAATATATATATATATATATATATATATATATATTTACAGATACAATATCTCCTGGCAATATCTTTTTTTATCAATAACAGTATAAAACAAAGCCATAATAAATAATTTAATTAGAAACAAAATTGCAATCTTGCATCAATCTTGTGTTTTTGTATCCTGTGAAAACCAAAACCCATATATTATAGCCAATACAGGAAGTATAAAAATACGGGATTAGGACATCTTTCCATAGAAATGTCATACGCTATTCCTGTCATGGAAGCATGACAATAACAGTTTCAAGGTCTCGTCTGGCTGGTCAGTGTGCTACATACAGATGTGTGTTAATCAAAGTGTTAATTAAACATTTTGACACCATCCCACGTGGGTATGACTTGTTCGTCTGATACCATCGATATAAATGACAAGATATGCCCAAGCGAATAAAAATTTTCACGGTTGTGGAACCAAATAAATCAGCGCCACCTCTTAGATACTAATGAACGACCCGTTTGAAATCCAGACGTCACTGAGGTTGCATTGGTGCTAGATAAACATTTTAGGACCAATGAGTCGGTGCCATTTTGCGTGTTCAATGGCCCTGTGTGGCGGCTAGATTACAATACATTAGTAACTCAACTTATCAATTTTACTAGAAATCTTCAACACAGTTTAATTAAATCTTTCGAAAACTAAAAATAATAAATAAAAGTTAAGCACATAAAGTTATTCTCGCAGAGAAAATTAGATTGAGAGCCATTCGCAAAGCACTCAAAGAATGTTGGAATATGGAAGTATATTTCATAAAACCAGTTTTCAATGAAAATTACTTACGTAAAAATGTATATATTAAGTAAAACTCGGTTTTTATTATTAAATAATTTATATTTTACAAGTTCCAACTACATCTGACTTAATAATATCTTCGCAATAACCTAAATACACATTGCTTATCAAAAAGTTCGAAGTCAACGTCGACGCACTGAGATATGACCAAGCATTAAGTACTCAAGAATCCCAAAAATACCCTTTTTGCCTTTTGCTTATGGAATTTTTAGACCATCCTGGTGTTTAAATTATCCCACAAGTACTTATTTACATCTTACTTATTTATAAAATAAAAAAGTAGGTATTATAATAATTAACCATTGTTAATTATTATAATACCTACTTTTTTATTTTTTTATTATTCTATAAAATGAACTTAAATCTAGATTGAAACAAGAAAATAGTTTAAATACTAAAAACTAAATTAAATATCTTAAATAAATATAATTTTTTCGTCTTACTTTTGTTGTAAATTTATAAAAATGAAATAAAAATTGTGGTTTCTAATAAAGTACATTTCTTTTATTTATGGAACAATACGGCGGGTATGAAATTGAAAATAGATCCGATCATTCTCATTGTAATTCGGATATCGGAGAAACGTGAAATGAAAAGGGAACAGCCATAACGAAATAAGGAAATTCTAAATCGATTCAAACAGAAAGGTTTACGTGTTAAGATTTATTATTTCCGGGGAGTGGCGTCGTATTTCAGCATCCGTATGTTATTACTCTGGTGTAATTCAAGATATAAAACCCGCAAATTGCTAATGCCGCCATTTTAGTGACGTCAGAACTAGACTGAAGTTTCGAGCTGATAGTATATTTTTACTTAAATATATTATGTTTACGAGACATGGTTCCAGCGCAATAGCAATTTGCGGGACTTATTCTTTAAAATGCAAATAATGTTTGTGTTTGTTACCTGACTACGGAAAGCCTAAAGGAAGGGTTGTTGTTTTAGCAGTCTATGTACGTTTGTATGTATGTTTGTATTAATGTGTGTTTCACCGTAGCGCCTAAACCACTGAACCGATTTTCATGAATTTATATGAATCTAATTAATATGGCGGATGCAACGTCGAAAAAAGTGCGGATGTTTTATTATCGTATCGAGTGGGATGTCAAATAAAAGAGGAAAAAATTCTGAGTTCAAAAATATAAATATAGGTAGGTACTTAGTGCAATATTAAAATATACCAACTTTATCTTGTTCTTTCTGCCATATCTACCTTTGATCTGAAATGATAATACGAGTAATATACGAGTACTGTTTTTATTATTTCATCTTCTATTTTTTTTAATTTTTTGTTGTTTTTTATTTTTGTTTAATGTTATGTTTTTTTGTAATTTTTTTAAAATATTATGATTGGGATTTGTCAATAAATGAGATTATTAGATGCTTCCCCATTCTTTATATAAATAACAATAAGTGCTTAATATTTCGAGTGACATTATTTTATAATCCTTGATGTAACTTTAAAAAAATTAATACACTGCTTTATTCTCCGTTTTGTAAAAGATAGAAATAGTCATGTAAACAAAATCTGTTAGCTACATAAAGTTAGTCGTAGGTACGTGCTCAATAGAGTATATTGAATCAATAGCTTCCATGAGAACATTGTTGAGAATTCTTGAAAATTGACTCTTGACTTTAAACACGAATAGAGTAACAAATTCACGATTTTCACGATTTTATTCAGTAGGTACGTGATACCTATATAATATTTTATACTAACGGATACCAGGCCTGTGCTACGCTAAAAAACATTTGCCAAATTCATTTTTTTATTGGTCTAAAACCATCGTCGCATTAGTTCCTTTGTGATGAAACTGGTTTCGGGCACATCGGTTGGAAAGTGAGAAGTGTAAAATGGACACAGGTAGAAACATTTTTTTGTATATTATATAAATAGATTAATATTAGGATATTATCAAACTCAACTCAAACTCAAATGATTTATTCAGAATGGATATTATTGTATGTACACTTTCTGATGATCAGTTGCTGAATAATTTGCAATACAAAATGATGTAGTGGTGGTAATTAATATCTTAGATTTAAATAAGTTCATTATTCTCACAACAACGGTTTGGGGAATGTATAAGGGATAAATAATTGTAAAAATTTTACTTACCATTGCTTAGCATTCCTCTGTGATAGCCTAGTGGTTAGGACGTCCGCCTTCTAATCGAAGTTCGATCCGCTGGCATGCACCTCTAACTTTTCGGAGTTATGCGCGTTTTAAATAATTAAATATCACTTGCTTTAACGGTGAAGGAAAACATCGTGAGGAAACCTGCATGCCTGAGAGTTCTCCATACCATAATGTTCTCAAAAGGTACACACCTTGAAGTCTACCAATCCGCACATGACCAGCGTGGTAGACTATGGCCAAAACCCTTCTCACTCTGAGAGGAGACCCGTACTCTGTAATGAGCTGGCCATGGGTTTATCATGATGATGAATGCTAAGATTAAATTGAGTTTTCAAAATAACATGACATAAAATTAAAAGCTAACTAAGTAAAAGCAGTCAAAGTAAATTAGGAAAGTTATTTAAAAATCAATAAACCAATCCATCTTTACCTTTGTCTCTGGTCTGGTCTGGTGGAAGGCTATGGCCATGCCTAGTTACCACCCTACCAGTCAAAACCTTCCCCCAGAACGATTACGGTATGGTACTATGCCGTGCCAAAACCGATAAAGGTTATGGCTATCATAAAAAGTGTCATAGGTATATACCTTCCAAGTTAGCCCGCTTCCACCTTAGACTGCATCATCACTTACCACCAGAAGAGATCGCAGTCAAGGGATAACTTCTAATGGAAATAAAAAAACGTCCTATATGGACGAATAAGTGATTCATATACCTACTAGCAGTGGCGTGCACAAGGTTAGAAGCCAGGGTATGCATTAGTTAGGTAGGAACTTGTTTACTGGCAGGTCATAATGAAAAATATGCATTGAGCTATTACAACTGGGGTAAGCAGTGCAGATGCCTCTATGACCTGCACGCCACTGCCTACTAGATATCTAAACTATTAATTTTACTATCTGGCTTTCAGATTGCAATCAGTTCATTTCAAACTAAGTAAAGTAAAATAATAAAATAAAATTCCTCGCCAGGGCCGCTACGGTTTACGAACTTTTACCCTTAAAAACAAAAAGTATACAACGCTTTTGTAACCGTTCCACTGTAGGAACAATTCATTTTCTTTTTAATCGCATTTGAAAGCACGCCGTGTTGAACGTTAACTTCAAATTAAAAGGAACTTTGAAATTCAATACCCAAACTAACTCTACCTACTTGGTGTATTCAAGTAGGTAGAGTTAGTTTGGGTATTGAAGTCAAGTGTATTTTGAAGTATTTTTCATATCAATCTTGAGGTGTAACAAGTATAAGATTAGGCTACTGTATAGCTTAAATTATGCAGCATATCCTATTAATATATAGAATAAAAATTGTTAACCATCGGTTGGATGGTTTCAAAGACAGGTAGATCTGTTTTCGTTATAGACTTTGAAACATCCAACCGATGTGCCCTTCATTAGACAGGCAATAATGCGAATAATTTTAGATAAGAAAGAAAGAAATACTTACGGATTTTTTTAGTGTAAGTAGTAGCACACACCGAGCATATTCTGCTAGTACATAATAGAAGTTTAAATACAAGCTTCCATTGAGTGTAAAGCCAACATATTGTTATGTTTTAATTTTAAAAACTGTTTCCATGGTTCAAGGGAAATTGTAGCAAAGATGAAGGGATGCAAAGTGTCAAATTAGCTGAGCTTACAAGCTTAATCAAATGTCACAGCAATTGATGAGGTCGTGATAATTTTTTTCTACATAAATTTTACTTCGAAACACTACATTACGCGTTGTCCTAATACAACGAGATTAAATGCGATCATCGCAAATTCGCGCGAGTTTTAGTCGTACGTAAAGAAAAACATCGTGAGGAAACCTGCATGCCTGAGAGTTCTCAATAATGTTTTCAAAGGTGTGTGAAGTCTACCAATCCGCACATGGCCAGCGTGGTAGACTATGGCCAAAACCCTTCTCACTCTGAGAGGAGTCCCGTGCTCTGTAGTGATAGTGATGGGCTGATCATGATGATGATGATGAAACCTTAATCTGTGCGAATATCATCTAGTTTCTAATAAACGCTATTCAAAACGCATCCATAATATTGATATCGTAAACAAAATTGATTAATCCAAAATATCTCATTATAAATGCAGTGAGAATGACGACCGCACACAATATGATTGCATATGATGCTATCCATTATGTACTTAATTTGAACAATGATTGGTTATAGCTGCATTTGTTTTATGTACTAGCTGAGTTATGTTAATATTACTCGCAATATGCATGTCTGGCATAAATATGATATTTTGTAACTAGTACAAATAAAGTTTGTATGAGCAACAGTCTGACTTTCTTTAATAATATTTGTGATTAAATAATAAATAAATAATAATAATAAATAATAATTGTGATTGATATTGAATTTTCAGAATCGTAAGAATAAGTATTAAGTATTAAATCTTCAGAATGGTAATAGTAAGTAGTAAACGGTGATAGCCTGTAGTGGTTAAAACGTCAGCCTCCTTTTCGGAGGTCAGGGGTTCGATCCCGGGCATGCACCTATAATTTTTCCGAGTTATGTGCGTTAAAATTAGAAATAGTTTTATCTAGTTGCCAGTGAAACTGTACCATTTCTGGTCTTTGAGAATCTGTTGTTCGGAGAATCCGTCTTTCTGAGATTCTGTCTTTATGAAATTCTGCGAACAAAGATTTCCGAGCTGTGGAAGAAAACTTATTTTCTCTTTGAGCGTGCTCATTTCCAACAAAACAAACATTAATCAAGCTTCGTAGGTATAACACGGCGGATCTAATTTAAATGCTCATTTATCGGTGTCGGATATTGTCAGGGTGGAATATTATTATCCAGCGCGAGCCCCTTGATTGGCAGGCAACGTCTACCGCCGGAAGGAGGGTGATCACGATCTCATGCACAAAGCCAGATTTAATCATATGCCTTCAATTTAGCTGTTATAATGTTTGAACTCACCTTATTGACTCAGATTATGTAAATGATGAAAACAGGTCAAGTGCGAGTCGGACTCATACACGAAAAGTTACTTACCATCGTACCATGTACCTACTTTTGAAATTCACCATCTTGAATTTTTATTAAGCATTAAATTGTTATAGTGACAATACAAATACACACTCATTGAAAATTTCACCTCCCTACGCGGATGAAGTCACGAGCATAAGCTAGTATTATCTAAAATTTATTTGTGTAAGTATATTCTGTGTTCACGCATCACTCATGTGATTGTGATTATAGATTATGTTAGCACTTATGTAAAGATTTCTATGTAGTACTAGCTGCCCCGGCGAACTTCGTACCGCCTAACAGTCGATTCAAATTTTTTTAAATTTTTCTCTCCGTAAGAACCATCCTCGTAAATCGGTTCAGCTGTTCTCGAGATTTGCGATCAGCAACACATTTAGCGATTCAGTTTTATATATAGAGATAGCGCAAATACTCTGACCACTGCAGCTAAGGCTTCTTCGTACGAAGGCAATTTAATATTCTCATTGTAGGTACTGGGTGTGAAAATCCATCTTCGTTAGCTATAATGGATCGCTATTTTTAAATCCCCCGAGCGCTGTATTTTTATTATTAGTTAAAGCCTTAGCTTAATGAAAAATTTATGACGTGTAGAGACGAACTTATGAATGATGAGTGGTGAAAAGTGTGATAATTCAGACTGTTTATATGCCACATTTATTTAATTTTAATTTTATTTTATTTTACAAGGAAAACTTGGATTCAAAGCGCCTAAAGTAAAATTAACATCAATAGTAAAATGTTTGATCCACAAACCAGTAACCACGAGTTTATATTTTGTACCTTGTGCAATGGTTATGACGATATTAAGAGGATCATTATCATGATCATTATCATGATCAACTCATTTTCATCCTACTACTGAGAACAAATCTCCTCTCAGAATAGAGATGATAGGAGATGAGTCTTGTTAATTGAAATAAAAGTCTTTTTATTTCGGAGAAAGAGAAGTTAAATTTAAAGCCAAACGGTTCAAATTTACATTCAGAGCTTTTATCACCTGGCTTATCCTATTTTCAGGGAATTGCGGTCGCATGCCTTGATAGATGTGAGGTAATTGGGAGGCAACCCGTCACAAGTTCCACTCTTGCATTCACTCATTGATAGGACGACGTTCCTCGTAACGTACCTATTTCGTAACTAGGTGCGAAGTTTCGTTTGCAGTGCAAGATTCCATTTTAGCGCCCCACTGTAGGTGAAATTCGGCATGCATATAGCTATTATGACGTAGGCATCTGCTAAGAAAGGGTTTTTGAAAATTTAACCCCTAAGACGGTGAAATAAGGGTTTGAAATTTATTTAGTCCACGCGGACGAAGTAGATATATAGATAAAACTGTGTAGGACTTATTTTATATACCATTTGATAGAAGGAAGAGACGCTTCTGGTAAATAATATTATGTACTAGCTGCCCCGGCGAACTTCGTTCCGCCTAACAGTCGATTCAAATTTTTTAAATTTTTCTCTCCGTAAGAACCATCCTCGTACTTCGAGGAATATTATAAAAGAATTAGCGAAATCGGTTCAGCTGTTCTCGAGATTTGCGATGAGCAACACATTTAGTGATTCTTGTTTATCAATCAATCAATACTTATAATAAAACTGTAACAGGTCAAATTCTGTACATTGAAGATATTTTGAAAATTTTTTTTCGAGGGCACTCTATAATCGATACTGAACACAAAACTGTAATTTTTTTCATTTTTGTCTGTCTGTCTGTCTATCTGTCTGTCTGTCTGTCTGTCTGTATCACGGCCGCGCATCACGCTGAAACTACTGAATGGATTCCAATGAAACTTGGTACGATTTGAGGTCATACTATGAGGAAGAATATAGGATACTTTTTATCCCGAAATTCAGCATGGTTCCCGTAGGAGAGGGGATGAAAGTTAAAATGTATACTGAGTTGTAATTCATTAACGCCCGCCTGAGTTATCAAGATTCAGGAAGTGTTCATAGTGAATTCATATTGTAGGTACCAAGCAACGACTTTATTCTCAGATTTCAAGTCTCAACTCCTCGACCCTGATGATGTAGGGTACAGCACTCCTAAACTATAATGTTTCAGGAACTGCGGATGATGCAAAATATTTTTAGGTACCAAGCATAGGCTACATCATTGAACTTCGGATCCTAACTCCTCAATCCTGATGCTGCAAAGTACTAAAGTCCTAAATCGTGGGGATTTTAAAAAAAATTAAAAAATTTGAATCGACTGTTAGGCGGAACGAAGTTCGCAGGGTCAGCTAGTATTATATATATTTCATTTCATCAATTCATTTCAAAACTTATTGAAGGCGTCATCCTAGCTACGCCTATTAGCAATCTATAATAGTTCTTACTTACGAAGGGGAAGAAACTAGCTAATGGGCCTCCATGCGGTACACAATAGAACCCATTTACAGCTCTATTGTTACCTATGAATTACCACTTTATGCTTATACACGTTACCGTGTTATGATTTTTTTTTTTTTTTTTTTTTTAATAGATATAGCGAGCAAGCGAGCAGGCGGGTCACCTGATGTTAAGTGATTACCGCCGCCCATGAACACTTGCAGCACCAGAGGAGCCGCCGATGCGTTGCCGGCCTTTTAGGAATTTGTTGGTCCGGCCCTTGAATAACCCCATGTTATAATCTAGTGGGAACACCGCCGATGGGAGTTGGTTCCACAGTTTGCACGTGCGTGGAAAGAAGGATCTGGCGCAGCGGACGGTCGAAGTGCACCAGACACCCAGATGGTGAGGGTGAAATTCCTTACGGTGGCGCGCGGTGCGGTTGTAGAAAAAAGAGGGTGGAATGAGGTCAAAAAGCTCTTCAGAGCACTCCCCATTATACAGGCGATAGAACACGCATAGAGAGCTAACGTCTCTGCGGTGCTCCAGGCTTTCCAACGAGCCGGTTAGTTTGGGATCGTCCACAAGTCGAACAGCCCAGCCCGCCTATGATAGTTTACACTTTTTCATTTATACGCATTAGTTATTTAGATAGGTATATAATTAAATAAACCTTACCTACCTTTTATAATAAAATCCCGCAAACTATTTTTGACTTACCTTTGTACAAGTTTAAAAAATCTATTAAAAATATGCTCCTGAAAAAAGCATATTACACAATTGAAGATTATCTAAATGATAAAAGAGCGTGGATTTGTCCTGCAGCTCGTTCCAGCAACGCACAAGACTGTAAATACTATTTTATACATGGCATAATCTTGTACTTATATCAAATATTTGAAAAGAGCAACCGCCGAGTTTCTTGCTGGTTCTTCTCGGTAGGAAAGGCATTCCAAACCAATGGTAGATGCATCCGACTATTCGAAAGTACTTGTAAAAGTTTATTTGAATAAAAAGATTATTATTTATTTATTTATTTACTAACTAACCACTTAGTCAAAAAGTCCGCCCTTGGTTGCACCTGGGCCAAAGGTGCCCATCAAGCTGGCACCATTGCCACGCTGCTGAATGGAGATGGACAATCTTTGGACCAGTTAGGCCCCAGAGCGCAGATCGCAACCTCTTCCCCTTTGACGACGGCGGATGTCTCGTATAAAACCCCTCGCTTCCTCTATTATTTAGATTGGATTACATTCATTTTTTCCTATTTACAGGTTTTGAACGCCTATTTTGTATGCCACTCTTGTTGAAAGACTAGTTGGGTTCACCCTGACTTTGCATAAGTACACTTATTTATTCTACGAATATATAGGTATAATGCGTAAAAACCGGCCAAGTGCGAGTCAGACTCGCGCACTGAGGGTTCCGTACTACAGTCGTATTTTTTCGACATTTTGCACGGCAAATCAAAAAGTAAAAATCTGTTATAGAATGTAAGCCTTTTCACATGATACCCCACTTGGTATATTAGTATTTTTAACCGACTTCAAAAAAGGAGGAGGTTCTCAATTCGTCGGAATCTTTTTTTTTTTTTTTATGTATGTTCCCCGATTACTCGAAGACGCCTGGACCGATTTTGAAAATTCTTTTTTGTTTGAAAGGGTATAGGGCTTCAAAGTTGGTCCCATTTAAATTTGGTGAAGATCTGATGAACATCTTCGAAGATAGATAATGAAACTCCTCAACGGATAAGAGTAAATTGCTCGCGATCAGTGTAATAGCTTAGTAAACAGTAGATTTTTAACCAGGCATAGCATATTTTAATACCATGGGGCCATTAAAAATTGTGAAATAAATTTTTTTTACAAAAAAAATAAAAACCGACTTCGATACACAAACACTAAAAATTGAAAAATAATTTAATTTATTACCGAATATATTATGTATACAAGAGTTGATATAGTTCCATAATAATATTTTTTGGGGTCGGTCCCAATGAGGTGCCATTGTGGAGTCTCATAAAAATTCGAAGTCTAGACGATTCGCGCAGCTGAAGCTAATTGGCACCGGCACCAAAACATATTATTATGGAACTATATCAACTCTTGTATACATAATATATTCGGTAATAAATTAAATTATTTTTCAATTTTTAGTGTTTGTGTATCGAAGTCGGTTTTTGTTTTTTTTGTAAAAAAAATTTATACTTTGAAAGTGTACTTATACTAACTATAATTTTTTCATCATCACATTTTAATTTTTTTGTGATGTAACCACAAATTCACGGTGCGGGTGACTTGCGGGTGTGGGGGGGAGGTCTCCCCGCTGCATACCCGATTGCCATCTCGACCTGTCTTTTGAAATATTTATGAAGAAAATCAACATAATTATCTTTACTCTTGATTTTTGTGTTTCAAAGTTTATCAAGCGTAAATCGTTGATAAAAATTCTGCAGAAAAGTGTATCTTGAATGTTTGACACATTTTTCAGTGAGGGCAAGCTGTAGGTGAATAATTAATCTCGGTTTTCTGCTTCTCTCCCTTTTAGGAATCAGTAACTGGTGCTTGCAGCGATGCCTGTTATTAAATAATAGATATCATGTTCCCATGTTCTCAGAATATATCCCTACATATTTTTATTTAATTTTTAGAGTTCTGCAACCGAAAGGACCCTATTACTAAGCTTCCACTGTTCGTCCGTCTGTCTATCTGTCAGCGAGCTGTATCTCATGAAACGTAATAGGTAGAGAGTTGAAATTTTCACGGAGTAATACACATATTATTACTATTGCTGCTTATAACAACAAGTAATAAAAAATTCAAACTGTCCCCCTTGCAAATAAAAAAAAGAAAAAGTAGGTACTTGTTCTATTATTATCTTGTACGATGGTACGGAACCCTTTGTGTGCGAGTAAAAGCAATTGATCGATTTTATTATACCATCGTACACCTACTTCTTGACTTTTGACTTTAGGTATATTTTCTACTTCAAAATGAAAACTCGATGTCGATGAAGAGAAAAAGTAAACAAAATAAGTCTATATTCGAATAAAATAGAATAGAATATATATTTTTATTCAAGTAAACTTTTACAAGTGCTTTTGAATCGTCAGGTAGTTTCATCTATTATTAGGTAGGTATCATATGAATATAAATGGCTGCTCGTCGATTTATTAGTAGTAGAGCCGTGAGATCCTAAACGTCCGCCTTATATTGGTACAAGGTGCCATGTATTCGGAATGTCGGGGGTTCGATTCAGGACTGGATTCTAACTAATCTAACTTTCCGGAGTTATGCGCATTTTAAATAATTAAATATCACTTGCTTTAATGGTGAAGAATAACTTGAGGAATCTTGAATGTCTGAGAGTTCTCCATGATGGTGTCAGAGTGTGTGAAGTCTGCTAAACCACATTTGGTCAGCTTGGTGGACTATAGCCAAACCCTTCACATTCTGATAGAAGACCTGTGCTCAGTTGTGGGTCAGCGCTGGGTTGATCATGATGTTGCTCTAGTGGCTAGCTTCTACAGCGGATCATGCAAGATTCTTGGTTCCAGTGTTGGGTCGGGCCAAAAAAATTACAGTTTTTTGCCAGGAAATCTCTGTAGCAGCTCAGCAGGCTGATTAGAACACTCGATATCATAATTATCCATCGATTTGGTAAGTTATCGTACGGTAAGATGTATTATCCATTCAGAATAACCGTATCGATAGTGAAATACCGATATCGTAATCGACATCGAATCGTATTCTCTGAATTGCACGACAATTTTTTTTCAATACGAGATCGATACCTAATCGTACTTATCGATACAGTATGTTATCGAATTGTCCTGAATCAACCTGCTGATTTGGAAGGTTTGGCGGTGTTACCCCCCCGCATCTCAGAAAGCTCTTAAATCAGTTGCTTGGTTATAACACATTGGCTATTTTTTTCCCGAACGCGCCGAGTGATGTTGAATTTATCGGAATTGCTTGTTTTTCTACTTTCCGGGTGAGGGACCATGACTTGAGGGGCTATCCTACTATTATATTACAGTTGGTAAGCTTTATTTTTACACATATTAAAATAATCTTAGGACCGATCTACGTGAAGTACGTAGACTTTCCATCAATAGCTTTATACAAACGTAGTTCCATTCTCATTTGAAAGTAAATGATTTTGGAAATTGTGTGGTTTGCCAGATTTCCATAAAAATGTCTAGTTTCTAAATTACACAAGGGTTTAAGGATTAGTGTCTAAATCCTTGAGTTTGTGTAACTATAAAACAAAATATTAAAAAAAATCTGAAAAATCGCAAACACGTCAAGATATACCTATATTTAATTAAAAATATTATTGATTGAATTGAATTTACATGCAACTAACCTGATGGCTAAATACTTTTTAAAAAAAAAGTACTATCAAAATCCGTTCAGATTTGATGAAGTTGTGAGGTACCTTCGATAAAAAAATTTAACCCCTATCATAAAAACACTCCTATTGTTTTCCGGGATGGAAATCTTTAAAATTTATTAATGTACTAGCTGATGCCCGCTTCTTCGTACGCGTGGATTTAGGTTTTTAAAAATCCAGTAGAAACTCTTTGATTTTCCAGGATAAAAAGTAGGCCTATGTCACTCTCCAGATCTTAAACTACACCCATGAAAAAATCACGTCAATCCGTTGCTCCTTTGCAACGTGATTGAAGGACAACCAACAAACCAATAAACCAACAAACAAACACATTTTCGCATTTATCATATGGGTAATACGTGCATAGCGAAGACACCGAACAAAGCTCGCTCGCACAGGTATTTTATTTCGTCCTAGCTAACGAGTAACCAAATTGCGCTATAACTATATAGAGCTTTAAAGAAGCTTCCACGATTTTTGTAATGTGAATATCTAAAATATTTGCGCTCCATTACCCTGAGAAATGTCTTTATTGAGGTGGAATCTCGGTATGGTTTTTTTTTTAAAGTGAATGAGGGGCAACATTAGGAACAAAATGTAGGTATGTACTTATGTTATTCGAATTGTTAAACAACTCGACGACACCATGAAAACAAAGTGAACTAAATAAAAAAGAATAAAACTGTGGATATTATTGACTCTATCACAGTTCAAGACTCTACAATCTACTAATTTATGAGGATAGTTTGATTTGTGAGTTTATGTGATAACGAGTGATACCACGATTAATTTGACGATTTTAGCTATCGATATTTCGATCCAATTGCACGGGTCATGGTCATGAAGGGACTTTAAGCTTAAAATCATTAATGTGATTAGTGGTTCTCAATAAGCTTCGTATCAGAATTTTATTCCATTATTAATAAATTACGCGCATTCTTTCGATGCGCAGATCAAAACTGGCTAGTGTAAGGTTAACTTAGCTTTTTCAGGGGAGAGGGCTTTCTGCATGAGTTTTCTAGGGATAAGGGAGACCTTCTGAGGTTGGAAGTGCGTTACTTAAGGCACGTGTCGGTGAGTTAACCTGCGCACAACTTCGTGAATCAATCAACGTGGTAAGTCTGCCCGGCAAGCGTGTAAGTGCGTTGTACGCATGCGTCAACAGATAGGGATGAGAAATCATTGACATCTTCAAGGAATTTTTCTATGGCTATAATATGGAATTTCAATTTATACTATTGTATTTTCTTTATACATCTAATTTTATTACAACTGAAAATCTACCAGCAGGCATAAACAGGTGGAAAAATCAGCCAAGTGCGAGTCGAACTCGCATACGAAGGGTTCCGTATCATCGTATGAGATAAAACACTATGCACTTTTTAATTTCTTTTAAGTTTCATGGCGGCCATTTTTGAATTCACCATCTTGATTTTTATTATTTGTTATTATTATTATAGCGGCAATAGAATGACACTCTGTGAAAATTACTATTTTCTACCGATTACGGTTCATGAGATACAGCCCGCTAAGCTAATAGACAGACGAACGAACAGGCGGACGAACAGCGGAGGCGCAGTATGAACTTATTGGCAACTCTTAGGTATGGAGCCCCAAAGATTAAACCCAATTGCAAATACGTAAATAGTAAATTGTTGCAAAGTGCTTTGGTTTTATATCATACTAGCTTATGCCCACGACTTCAAACACATGGACTACACAAATTTTAAATCCCTGTTTTATCCCTTCAGGGATTGAACTTAAAAAATTCTTTCTTAGCGGATGTCTACGTCATAATAGTTATCTACATGCCAAATAATTTTAGCCTGACCCGTCCAGTAGTTTGAGCTGTGCGTTAATAGATCAGTCAATCAGTCAGCTTTTCCTTTTGTATACATATAATATATTGGTATCAGTGATAACTGATAACAGTTCATCATCATCAGCATGTGGACTTCCACTGTTGGACATAGGCCTTCCCTAAAGAGTGCCACCACACTACGCTTGCTTAAATATTTAATAACAATGTATTAACAGTTGGTATAGCAATAATTAAATCATATCATCGATATCGATACTGAAAGATGCTGGGTCCTTTTGCGGGACATCACTCGCACAGGGAGAATCCCGCCTAAAGTCGTATGTCGGTGGCAGTATCCGCGCGCAACCGGTGTGTGATAACGCCAGCCTTATGTCGCTCGCGGCCGCAAGTGCACGTAAACACGACCCAGGTATGTACCTATGTGCAAACTTAATATTATAACATAAAACTCTTACAAAAATCAAGATAAATCATTATAAAACGACCGCTATGTATTGGTTTAATTTTATTGTTGCAAATCATGGTAAGACATTTTCGTGTTTAGCGATGTCAATAAGTTCACGCTTGAATCGCTTTTACTATTATTTTTCTGTACCTACTAATGTTTCATAGTATCTATCTATCTATCTAATAAATTTAATTTGTATGTATTGTTTTTATGATGTATAATTAATTGTAGTTGTATATGTTCTTTTGATTAGATATCATTCTAATTATTTTTAGTTGGTTAATAAAATGTTGTGGTAGATTGGTATTGCTGGTGCTACTTCTTAGAATATATTTAACTATGAATTAAATGATTTGCTCAAAATTTAATCTGATTATTATCTGTATCGGGTTTGCGCGACGGTTCTTTCATAATAATATCAACATATAATTATTGTAATGCGAGATTTGCTTGTTATATTGATATTATTTAGTTATTTTTGTTTCTGATCTATTTATCAACTATTTATCAAACCCCTATTTCACCCCCTTAGGGGTTTAATTTCCAAAAATCCTTTCTTAGCGGATGCCTACGTCATTATAGCTGTCTGCATGCCAAATTTCAACCCGATACGTCCAGTAGTTTGAGCTGCATGTTGATAGATCAGTCAGTTTTCATTTATATATTTAGATTAGATTTATGTTATACTAACTAAAATGCCCACCCAGGCTTTGCTCAGGGTGGAAAATTTGTAAAAAGTTGGTTAGAGGGTAGATTTACCAAAAAATTAAAAATATATAACTTATTCATTTTTGATAGAGAGCCAAAATAAGACAGACAGATACACTTTGGCAATTATTAATATAGTATGGATTGATGTAACATTCTAAAATAATAACTTCTTAAAGTCTGTAAATATAATGTACGTATTGTTTATATTTTATTTCGATGAGAAAATGTTTTCAACACCATAACTTTTAAATTTTCTATTGTATATGGACGACAATAGCCATTGTTCGTGCTATGGTGCTAGTATAAGCACCATGTGTGACACATACCTACAAAATACAAATGAATTCTGAAGATAAGCTTATCTGAATAAAAATATGTAAAACCAAGATAAAGTTTCTAAACTAAAACTCAACTTCTACTTGCACTTAATCATTCCTTTTTTAAAATCCACGATTAACTGCAGTGCACCCTCGTGGCCTACACCTAAGCTCTATATCTCTATCTATGAGTCTACTCTGAGGAATGGTCGTAAGATACATGGCTCTGAGGCCTGATACTTGTAGTGCAAAATAAAGATCTTCTTGACGATGGAATATTTGTAATACACGTGTATGAAGTTCTAAAAAATCTTAACCATGTTTAGCAGCAATTTGGCAAAATTGATTTAGAAATTAATTTTCAATTACCCTCCTACGTTTTTATCAAGAAAGAACCGTCCTGAGCCCTCTTAAGTGATATAAATGCCATGTTTCTCTCAACCCAACCCAATTTTTCTGACCTGTTATGAAAAACTTGTAATTAAGTGATGAATCATTGACCCGATACGTACATTGGCCGAGCAGACAATTCATTTTGTCGTTTAATAAAAAGAGCGATTAATTTTAACTCCACTCGAATATTAAAAACGACGGATGGCGTGACTGTATAATGTAAAGCTATTCACTGTACATTATGTAGAAACATAACGTAGAAATACTATAATAATATGTGGTTTTTGTGGCACTGAATTTAGCAGATTTTTTTCAATTAAACTTTTACAAGTACTTTTAAATCTTCAAATGCAACTACTACTCTACTTTTTATAAGTTTAATAAATAAATCAATAAAAAAAACTACTTCTAAAACATGATATACATTTTCATGTTTAAGGTGTTTTGCGTGAGGCTATATTTATTTTATTGGAAACTAGCTTATGCTCGCGACTTCGTCCGCGTGGACTCCACAAATTTCAAATCCCTATTTCACCCCCTTAGGGGTTGAATTTTCAAAAATCCTTTCTTCTTTAATTGTCACCACTATATCTTACAAATCCAACATCTGACTATCAAAAAGAGTAATTTTTTACTTACTAGATGATGCCCGCGACTTCATCCGCGTGGATTTAGGTCTTTTGAAAATCCCGTGGGAACACTTTGATTTTCCGGGATCAAAAGGTAGCCTATGTCCTTCCCCGGGATGCAAGCTATCTCTGTACCAAATTTCATCAAAATCGGTTGAACGGGTGAGCCGTGAAAAGCTAGCAGACAGACAGACACACTTTTGCATTTATACTATTATAGTATGGATTTTGAAAAAATCATTTGACTTTGACTTTGACTTTGTTAGGTTAAGGCATTTTTGTGAAATATTGCCTGCGGTGCATTACGGTGTCACTGTGAAAATTTTATACTTAAATAAGACCGACTGGTTCAGTTGCTCACGGCGAGTTCATAAGGGCCACGTTTTTGTTAAGTTTTATATAAAGTAGGTTATGTAAGTTTAAGTTAATTAGTTGCATATAGTAAAAAGTATGTAATATTAAGTATAAATAATTTAACTTAGCTATCGCATTAGGTTAGCCTGTAATGTAAGTTTTAAGTTGTCAAATAAATAAATAGAAATATAAAAAAATATAAGTAAGATTTAATCATAAGCAACTGTCGCTTGAATACCTCCACTACCGCAGCGAATTGTCATGAAATACAACAGACATACTCGTCGTTATCTCAGTTGGATTTTGTTGGATTTTTGTTAGTAATCACTTCTGAAGAGTTTGAATTAAAAGTGTCTAGAGGTATCTACGTTTCTGAAAGCATTAACATAATTGGAATTGTTTTAAAAAGGAAAAAGGTTTTTGTTTCCCTTTAATTTTCTTATCTTATAAGAAGAAATCCTTGCGTTTTATCACTGTCACGATGGGTTTGAAATTTAGACTTAATATTAGGGTAAAGATATTGCTAATAAGTAGATTAATCGTTTGAGGTAAAGTTATTAATAGGAGTTATGTAATCAAATATACATATATACCTACGTTCTGTAATTGGTATGGTATGTGAAACTTTTATGTGTTGTGCAGTTGTGTTAGACATATTATTTACATGCTGCCATTATGATCAAATTATCTGTTATTGATTAACTTTGTTTATGACCCTACATTGTGATCAATCCGATTCCAGTTATATGGCGAAGGTAAATTGTACTTTGATACGATTTATATAATCGTATCTAGTAAACTGCTACGGCCGATAATTAAAATTTAATTAGATATAAGGGCATGGATTACGATTTATGTGTGTTTGTTTGTTGGTTTGTCTTGCTATCACGCCACAACGGAGCAACGGATTAATTTTTATCCTGGAAAATCAAACAGTTCCTACGAGATTTTGAAAACCGAAATTAAAGCAGATGAAATCGCGGGCGTCATCTAGTCTATCCAGTAACTTGGATTTGTTTAAGAAATCTAAGGCAAGGTTTACATAGATACTGTAAGATGCAGAGATGTTACCTTATCCATACCACCCTGTCTATAATAAGTAGACAGGACTGTATGGGTAAGGTGCCCACGTGCCCAAGATCTAGTTTCCTGCAATAGCATTGCTGTCAAATCAAACTTTATATCGCCTAATATCGTCACTGAAACGTTTATTCTATTAAATAGGTCCCAGGTCCCATGAATATAATTTATAATTTCGGAGATAAATAACGATACTGTTCAACGGGTACAAATCAATGGCAATCCGTGTAATATCTTAGTAAAAATATTATAATACTTTATATTAGGTATTGTGGTTTATAACACATTCATTTTAATTTTCTATGGCACAAGTAAGTCCATTAGTGTGAAACCAGGGCGAACCAACTAGTCTTCCATATATATAAAAGGAAAAGGTGACTGACTGACTGACTGACTGAATGACTGACTGACTGACTGACTGATCTATCAACGCACAGCTCAAACTACTGGACGGATCGGGCTGAAATTTGGCATGCAGATAGCTATTATGACGTAGGCATCCGCTAAGAAAGGATTTTTGAAAATTCAACTCCTAAGGGGGTGAAATAGGGTTTTGAAATTTTGTAGTCCACGCGGACGAAGTCGCGAGCATAAGCTAGTTAAATATAAAATCATATCCTGCGTAATATTTGAAGTACCTAACTATTTCCCTGTTCTTAAAAACTAATATCTAAATAACTTTAGCAATTAAGACGCCCATAGACTAAGGAACTATTCCTTAATCCAAGAAAACGCCCGTAAAACAAGTTTACAAATATAAACTTTTCTTGAAAAGATGCTAAAAACTTGCTCATAGAAAGCAGTTTACATATAAATTAATGTGTTACTTATTCTAAAGTTGTGGGTAAGACATTCGCTTTACGTACGAGTATAATGGGATGGGATGACGTTTTCATTTAAATTTTAAAGTGGATTTCATAGTTCTTAATGCAGCGTGCAATGTCTATGCTTTCTTATAGGTACTTATATCCCATGTTACTTATATAACTTTATACTATAGGCAATTAACTAAATTATATTTCAATGTATGCTTTTATAAAACCGAGAGGGATTAGGCCCACAGCAGTGCGTTCAATCGATTTTTTAAAGATTTGCATAAATATTATTTACTAGATGATTCCCGCGACTTCGTCCGCGGATGTAGGTTTTTAAAAACCCTATCGGAACTTTTTAATTTTCCGGGATAAAAGGTAGCCTATGTCCTTTCCCGGGATGTAAGCTAACTCTGTACCAAATTTCATCAAATTCGGTTAAACTGTTGGGCCGTGAAAAGCTTGCAGACAGACAGACAGACAGACACATTTCGCATTTATAATATTAGTATGGACACGTAAGTTAACCCTAGTAATCAACACTGAACGCAGCCGCGCTGCTTTGTAGATTAATAATAAAATCCAGCCAAGTGCAAGTCAGGCTCGCGCAACAAGGGTTACGTACTACAGTCGTAATTTTTTGCACGATAATTTAAAAACATGATGCAAAAAAATAAATAAAGAACTGTTTTGGAATGCACAAGTGAAGCCCTTTCATATGATACCTCACTTGATATAGTTATCTTACTTCGGAAATCGAAAATACTTATTTTTAGTTCATGACCACAATCTAATTTTTTTTGTGTGATATAACCACAAATTCACAGTTTTCAGATGTTTCCCCTACCTATCTGCCAAATTTTATAGTTCTAGGTCAACGGGAAGTACCCTGTAGGTTTTTTACACCGTAGACCGACAGACAGACAGACAACAAAGTGATCCTATAAGGGTTCCTTTTGAGGTACGTAACCCAAAAAAAGCGCGACTGCAATGCTACACCCATGTTGCGACCGCGCATCAGTTCATCGATCGAAATTATATGGATTTACAAAGCAGCGTGGCAAAGCGGGGTGTTAATTATTGTTATTTTAACATGAAATTTGAAACGAAGGTTCTTTCTACGGCGTAGAGGTTTCAGATAATAAAGGATCTTACAAAAAAGGCCCTCCAAGGGGTGAAATGGGGGTTTCATATCTCTAATTTTTGAGGTTAGAGATATAAAAATCGGCATTTAGGTATTGTGGGTTCCGTGCTAAGGTGAGACTGAGTGAAAAGGTAAGTGAGGCATTTTGCAGCGGGAAAATTTCTAATCTCATGAGAAACCAGATTTAGTACGCGGATGAAGTCGCGGGCAACTGCTAGTATCTAAATATGTCACAGATGACATTTTGCAACAAAAGCGTTGTGAAAAGCCTGGAAATCCTACCCCATTGGGGCAACAGCTGATAAAATATGAATAGGTGTTATTATCCCCAAGGAATCCCTTTGCACCTGTGTATCAGCTGACCTGTGTACCTTATCTGTTGCCACGTCGTTGTTCTGTAAAACACCTAAATTTTGCCTAGCAATACTCTACCCCGACCTTTTCAAATATTTACATTAGAGGAAGGTATCTGGCTCCATAGTGTCGTGATGCAATATTCTATTGGATATTTGTACTAAAAGAAAAAAAAGTACTGATGAAAACTATATAGAAAACCGAAGTATCACGACGTTATTTAAGGAGGTATCTTCCAATGTACATATAAACTGACAAAAAAGCCTACTACAGCTCAGACGGCTGAGTCTAAACTCTAGACACAAGAATTTGTATGTAGGTTTTCTTTTCATCATCCCAAAGAAAGGATATTTTCAGAAATTGCTTCCGAGCAAAGGCAGGTAAATTTTTTATCATCATCATTGTCAACCCATTGCTTACTCACTATAGAGCACGGGTTTCCTCTCAGAGTGAGAAGGGTTTTGGCCATAGTCTACCACGCTGGCCATGTGCGGATTGGTAGATTGGTAGAGTGGTAGGATTTTTTTTTGAAGAGCTCTTATTACTTACTATGAATAAAAAGGAGAAGCAAGAAATAAAAATGAGTTTTATTAAGTATCGTGGTTGATAATAAAATTAGTACCAAGGTGTCATAATTCAAATGCTGGACATGTATATCTGAATATTCTTTATAAACATAATTAAGTACAGTACGTGGCCGAAAGTAATGTACATCGACCTTTAGAAAGAGATATCAGATTTATAGAGCGTTGTCCCTGTCGATGAAACCGACAAAACATCATATAGGAATGAATGACAGAGACAACGCTCTACAAAGCCGAAATGTCTAAAGCTCTAAAGGCCGATGTTCATTACTTTTGGCCGCGTACTGTACACATAACTATTGTGATAATTGTAAAAAATAAAATTCTATTAGGCTTGCATTCTGCAATATTAATTTTATTAATCAGTTACTGTCCAGGCCGGAAATAAAGCAATTACGACCGAGTGATAATATGGAAGGGTGAGGTCGAGACTGCTAATTCCTATTTAGGCAGAGACTTGTATAGTACTTTTCCACCAAGGTGTTTTAAGTTTAAGAACGGAAAACTAAAAATAGGTATAGTACACGGTCGAGATGGCAATCGTGGTATGAGGCGGGAGACGTCCCGCACACCCGCACGCCACCTGCACTTACCCGCATCGGGTTAGGACTGTGTGTGTGGGTGTGGGGCGTTCCCAGCCTGATTGCCATCTCAACCTGTTACGTACTATAGTTATATTGATTTCTTGACGGTTAACTTATGGATATTTTATTACCGGGACATTTGATCAATTCTTGTTATTATTGAAATATTACAATACATGTTTATTATAATTTATCAATTCAAAAGGTCACTGTTATGAAATAATCTTATCTTTCACTTCTATAAATAAATAATACAAAGATTTGTACTGTCTATATAAATGTTGTAATCATATTTCTCTGTTTGTCCCGTATGTGTTTCTGAATTGCAGTTTACGGCAAAACTTTGTATAGTTGTTGTTGGAACTTGCGGAAAGGTTTCTGATATGCTACGTCAACGTACAATGGGTTGAAGACCAATCTATTACACAAAAAGGCATTACGAGGCATGCCGTGCATTTGTCTTCATATTTTAATTACCTATATTATGAGATTTAGGTATATAGTAAACTTTTTATATAGTATAACTTTTTGTATCTGTTATAAATTCAAGAAACTATTTACAGTATGAATGAAAATATTTCTTACTTGTCAGAAGTATACACAAAACTAAAGATAAAGTTACTATAATAGGGCGTGCTACAATAGATATACCTAACCAAGAACATATTTTTACGCCTAATTTTCGCACTAACTGACATAACATTTTATCGAATGAAAATTGAGGACTTTATATCCATGTTGACCTTGATATCTTAAGAATCGATTATGGAGACAAAGTTATACTCGAGCCGTATTTATAGTGTAGCTATCATAACATCTAGAACTGAGTCAGTTAGGATTGATAGGTATATCCACCCGAATAGGAACCGACCGTTTCACGTTCGAAAACATGATAACACTCCTCGGGGTAATAAAACTAAATATTTCCTTCTCGCAAAGACATGTTAGGTTCATATTAAGGTATATGGAGAATTAGCTGATGATCGCGCCTTCGTCCGTGTGGAATTAGGTTTTTTAAAAATCCCGTGGGAACTCTTTGATTTTCCGGGATAAAAAGTAGCCTATGTCACTCCCCAGGTCTTTATCTATACCCATGCAAAAAATCACGTCAATCCGTTGCACCGTAGCGTATGATTGAAGGACAAACCAACACATCAACAAGCAAACACACTTTCGCATTTATAATAAGGATACTGATGAAATCCGTTCTCGTTCATAGAGCTTAGAAATCATCATCATCATCGTTATTATTAACCGATAATATAGGTCACTTGACTTCACTCACTTATAGGAACTTCCTCCTAGTGTAGTTATTAGAACATCCAAATATGAGCCACTTTGGTAAAGATCGTTAAGTTTGATAAATCAACCCGACTAGGAAACGAGCGTTTCACGTTCGAAAACACGATAACAGTCCTCGGGGTATTAAAACTGAAATATTTTCCAACTAACATGTCCCTCTCGCATGTCCTCCAGTTCCTATCGGGTGAACACTGTCAAGTTTACGAGATACTTTACGACATATGCTATGTACGAGTTGTAAAATACCCAAAGTATATGCATTTTTTTAATAGAAATATTATAATAAAACTTATAGCTAGCCTTATCTATAATTACTATACAAATCATGCCCGCGTGGAATGGTGCCAAGAGTACTGGCTGCATTTCCGCGCTGGATAGCCAGGCTGATCCGTTGCGCAAAAAATGAGGATGAAGCTATTAATCGCGGTGAAATATCTTCTAAAAGTTTTTAGCACTCACACTCCATGGCCCCAGGGTCTCCACGGCAAACGGAACAAAAATGTAACTCTAACATTAATTCATATTAAAACATTTCGAGTAAGTAACTTTCATATTTACGTAATATACGTACCTATACTAAATGATGCCCGTGGTCTCATCCGTGTGGATGCGGGTTTTTAAATCCCGCGAGAACTCTTTGAAATTTCCAAATAAAAAATAGCCTACACGGGATGCAAGATAGCTCTGAACCAAATATGCCATATCTGCGATTTCGTCGGCGTGGATTTAGGTTTTTGAAAATCTCATATGAACTCTTTGATTTTCCGGTACAAAAAGTAGCTTATATCATTCCCCGGGATGCTAACTATATCTTTACCCACCAATTTTCGTCGAAATCAGGCTAGCGACAGACACACTTGGGCATTTTTAATATTAGTATGGATTTCTTTCAGCATATTTTGTAACCTTCTCATTCTGAGAGGAGATCCGTGCACAGTAGTCGGTTGACGATTGGCGATGGGTTGAGATCAGTGCCTCCCACTTTTTTAGGTGCAACTGGCAACATCCGCCATATTGATTTCGTACATCTAAATTGTAGCCTACGTCACCCGGACTATATTAATAAATTGATTGACACCTCAGTCATCAAAAATCGGCTCAGTAGTTTAGGCGCTACCGTGGAACGCACATAAATACAAACCTACATACATACATAGACTGTTAAAATCATTACATTTCCTTTTGGCTTTGCCGTAGTCGGGTACAAAATACATTATGTCCGTCTCCGACAAGCTACCTATGTAGTGAATTTCTTCAAAATAGTTTAAATGGCTATTGAAAAAGCAACATACAAAAAGACACCGTTTTGGATTTCGAATTAGTATGAATTAGCGATTATGAATATGGATAAAATTGCTTGTATGCAAAATTAATTCTACTACAGCTTAAAAAAATATTATTATATTTTTCTGAAAGGAGCATTATGAAAAAGATTAAGTTATTTTCAGACCTGTTAAAGAGATGGTGTAGACTGTAGAGCCCAATTAGCACAGCTCTCTAATGTCAACATTTTTCTTGGCATCTTCATTCTCTATGAGACTTTAATGGTGAAGAATGATAAAAAACTATGTACATACTTACCATAAATTTAAAATATCAGGTACTCAATATTTAAATACGTTTTCAAAGCGATAATTTTATTCTATTAAAGTCTTTGTCTGCGAAAGCACGTGGCATTCAAATCTAATTTTTACTGTAGAATAAAATAGTTATAACAAACAACGAACGTCGTTATAACAGCAACAATGGCTTTATGAATGCACTCTTGACTCGTTCTCATAACAATGTAAGTATTCACAGCAAATTTTTCTCATGTTCAACGTAACTCGGCTCGTTTTAGAGTTCCTTATCTTGGAAGGAAAACCGGAACACTTAGGTATATCCACGGGCTGCATTTTTCCTAAATTTTTTTTGTGCGCAGCTTGTGTGTTTGTGATAGAAAGATAATTAGAATACCAGCAAAGCTTTGGCGTGGCGTACAAATGTTTATGTGGGTGGTGACTTTATCATGAATTGCGAGCAAACGGCCAAGTGGGTTAGTTGATTTGATATTTTTTATTCTTCTAATAAATATGAAAATATAGAAAACTAGCTTATGCACACGACTTTGTCTACATGGACTACATAAATTTCAACCCCCCTATTTAACCCACTCCTGGAGTTGAATTTACAAAAATCCTTTCGTAGCGGATGCCTACGTCATGAAAACTATCTGCATGCCAAATTTCAGCCCGATGCGTTAAGTAATTAGAGCTGTGCGTTAATAGATTAGGCACCTTTTCCTTTTATATATTTAGACTAGCTTATGCTCGCGACTTCGTTCACGTGGACTACACAAATTTCAAACCCCTATTTCACCCCCTAAGGGTTGAATTTTCAAAAACCCTTTCTTAACGGATGCCTACGGCATAATAGCTATCTGCATGCCAAACTTCAGCCCAATCCGCCCGGTAGTTTAAGCTGTGCGTTGATAGATCAGTCAGTCAGTCAGTCAGTCAGTCAGCCAGTCAGTCACCTTTCCTTTTATGTATTTAGATAGATGAATGAATGAATATACTTTTACTGTACACCACACACAATTATTACAGAAAATCAAACACAAAGCAAAATGGTACTTATGTTTTTCATCGCACACCTACGGGATTCGCAGCGCGAGTGAAACTTGCACTTTACCATGCATTTTTATACTTTTACTCAATTACCTACTACTCTGGGCTGAGCACTAAAGGGGAAGTTGTGAATAAAAATAGGGCACAGTAATTTATTGTGTAACGTGATTTCTAATCTACCAACCTCTGCGTGCGGCTTTGATATTATATTTAATTTATTTTAGAACCTGAAACATCGAAAAATGTACACTGAAGTAGCGGCTACTTGATGTATTGTTATTACACTTTATTAGTTGTTCTACCACTCAACCTGATTAAATAGCTAATTGGAGCAGCTAGATTTGAATTCTAATATCACTACTCATATTATAAATGCAATAGTGTGTTTATTTGATTGCGTTTTAGTTAGGTTTGTCCTTCAACCATGCTGTAGAAAAGCAACATATTGACGTGTTTTTTGGATAAATATAGTCAAACACATATAAATCAAAAAGTTTCCACGGAATTTTAAAAAACCTCAATTCACTTGGATGTCATGGGCATAAGCTATTATTGTGTTAATATAACAATAATATTAAATTTAGGTACAGTGTATGATACCGTCCTGGACGCTACCGAGCTTCTCTCGACATCTTTCGATTTCTTTCTGCGGTAATTTAGGAATGACACCTATCCAGATAAACATTTATCTACTTAAATACAAACATCTAAATAGCCGTTTTTGAGAAACCAATTACTAAGTATCATATAAATATTCCTCAGTGCTTGAAGACCAAATTCCGAGACATGGTCGCTAACTATGGGCCTCAGAGTCACTCGGTGGACGATGGAGAGAGCTATGCTATGAGTTAAGTGTTTCTCTATGTGATCAAATAAGAAATGAGGAGATCCGTAGGAGAACCAGAGTACCCGACATAGCTCAACAAGTTGCGAAGCTGCATTGCAAATAGTTCGGAAAACCGATAGACGTTGGGGTCCTAAGACGCTGGAATGGAGACTTCGCACCGGAAGGCGCAGCGTTGGAATACCCCTCACTAGGTGGATGGATGACATCAGACGAGGGGACAGATGATCGCAGGGAGCCGCTGAATTCAGGCGGCACAAGACCGTAGCATGTGGAAGTCCCTACAAGAGACCTATGTCCAGCAATGGATGTCTATCTGTTGACGATGATGATGATGATATGTAAGAATAATATCTCAGTAAAGATAAAAACAATACTTAGACTATATAGATTATAGAGATTCAATTTTCTTTACTGCTCTGCGAGAGAAAACGGTTCAATGCATCAATATTTAACGACGTCGCAAACTATTATCTCTCTAGTAAAAGCCAAGCTAGTGTAGCTCAGCTTGCAAAATTGGTATTCTACCTGCAACAAAGTTGCGGCATTTATTATTACACCGCAATATTTTTATGTGTCACAGGGTAAAAGGAACAGATATGTTATGCTTTATGTCTAAATATAGCTATTGATAATTCAGTAGTAGTCTTAAACTTATTGCAACTTAGTAGGTACCGATATCAAACGGCTCACGAACGATTAAAGCAGTCTAAGTTTCAGAAAGTAGATTATTTAAATATCTCATTTTTCATTTACCAATTAATCATAAAGTACAGAATGATGTTTTAACAGTTTTTGTAAAGGGAATTCTTCAGTGTCATCGATATAAATAAGATATGGTCAAGCGAACAAAATTTTTCATGGTAAAGAAACCAAAAAAATCAGTGCTACTTCTTAGATACTAATGAACTACCCGTTTGAAATCCAGACGTCACTGAGGTTGAGTTAGTGCATAATTAACATTTACGCACCAATGAGTCGGTGCTATTTTGTTTGTTCAATAACCCTGTCCATACGAAGTATTATATAAGTAAATGTTCAGTGTATATTTCATTGACTTTAAAAAATGGATTCCATTTTTCTGGACATTCAATGAGGAGGTTTCCAGGCAACGTTCGAGAAAATTTTCATAGATGGCGCTGAATATATTCCCACCACTAAAGACGAAAAATAATACCTATATCTAGGATCATATATGCTTTAAATTTTTAAATTTAAATCGGATGCGAAATTCAAATCTGTGAACTATAATAGACTTCTATTATAGTTCACAGATTTTGTGGGGAAGAAACGTAAGGAAAATTACAATGCACGCTAGCTCTTACTCTTCATCTATGTCATTGATTGACACGACCTAAACATTAAAGCATAGATCATAAAGATATAGGTATTCATTTTCCTCTTTCGTGGCGACCTATGCGAAATATTCAAGAGACATCTATGAAAATTTTATTGAAACTGTCCCTGAAATTTCCTCATTGATAGATAGAGCTGCCATGATAGACCTATCGCCAGCTCACTACTGAGCACTGATTTCCTCTCAGAATGAGAACGGCTTGGCCATAGTCTCCTACTCTAGCCAAATGCCTTCTTCACATACCTTTGAGAATATTATGGAGAACTCTCAGGCATGCAAGTTTCATCACTGTATTTCTTCACCGTTAAAGCAAGTGATACATAATTAATTGCTTAGAATGCACATAAAACCGAAAGCCCCATACTCCCCGAATAGCTATCTATCTACTAAGCTTTAGTAACTGCCATAGTCTAATATAATATTCGATTTTCAGTGCACACAGTACACATGCGCTATATATCACAGTTTCCGGTTATTTCCAGTTTAATCTGTTCTAGGAAATGCACCAGACGTTCGAAACCACTCAACCTCATGCTGCCGGATATTATCAAGCGATGGATATCCAAAGTGAAGTATCGGAATTCATCATAAATGCATTTTCCTTACTAGGCTGTAACTTACGAAAATTTTATGAATGTACGTGAGAATTCTACTAACCCAGGATCTCCATTTTCCGGGGTAATAAATAGCCTATGTTCTATTACGGGTAGGGCTTAAACTTCGTGCCAAATAGGTTGAGTAGTTGAGAAGTGTATAGAAGATATAAACTATTAATGATCTTTTCACAGCTAACCATAATATTGACATTTTTAATAATAACTTGACCACTTTTCAAAAACAATTAGTAATGTTTAGGCTCGCAGGAGGTGGATGGAAGAAAACTAGTCGGCGATAATATCCTTATAATAATTATATTCAAAGTTACATTTAAATGAAAAGACTAAAAACTAGTGCTTATTTCTACGGATGAGAATATTCTAACTTAATATTACGATTCCCACATCGCGCGGGTTCTGATATTACGCCGCGTCAGCTATACGGGTCGTATTCGTACGTGGGAATGGGAATGCATGTTGCGCTGGCTCACTATGTATCAGCCGCTGACTTCGCCTGCGTAACACCTCCCCCATCAGATCGGCGCATATGGAACACCTTGGCTGTGAATTGCGCCGAAAGGTCATCGGATGAAGAACTCAGAATTTTGGTTATGTTTCTTAACTGCAAGGTCTTCGTGCGATGTATTTTCTGATAAACTGTAATGAGTATATTCAGTCTGCAGATTCCAATTAATATGGCGTATGGTAATGATTGTGTGATAAATAACTCCATGGTCCGTACTTGGAGGTAGAGTGATAGGCGTTTGAGATGAAACCTTTGCACTTGCATCATGTAGGTGATCCAGTTTTGTGGACTTCTATTATTCATAATGTGGAGATGGTCTTGAGTCAAAGGATTCTTCTTTAGGTAAAACTATAACTTGGATGGCTATGTCTTCTTCTATTCTGGGTAAGTGTAAATCTATAAGCATCGTATATCGGCATATTATAATATAGATAACCTTTGCTGGTCTTCGGGCATTCAGCCTCTATGTACCTGTATTCGTTCAAGCTTATTGCAAGGAATGGATAATAAGTGACAAGGATATCATGATGCGTATGTGGTAATGGGAAATTAATACATAATATACTTAGGTTAAACTAACAGGAAAATTTTAAACTATGAAAAACAAAACGATATCATTTCTTACATAATACTAACCTAACACTATAATATCCTAACACTATAATATCCTAACTCTATCATGTTGGATCTACTGCGGTCAAAGAATTTCCATGATGCGTACTAAATTTAAGTAATGCTTGAACTACACTGACTGCCGCGCTGTCTCCTAAGAAATATGCTTGAGCATATTTGGAGAAAGAGTCGACTATTGTCAGAAACTTACAGCTTTCTACACTTAAGAGGTCTAAGTGCACAAGCTCAAAAGGTTTACTGGGTGGTGGAACTACTTGAAATTGCTGTCGGATCGGATTACGGTCATACTTAGCCTGTCTGCATACTGCACAGTCGTTGATAAATTTTGAAATATGCTCTCGCATTTTAGGCCAGTAAAATTTTCGAGATAAAGCAAGAAAGCATTCATTGATACCGCGGTGGTTTGTCTTGCCATCATGGTACTTATCTATAATTTGTTGCTGCCTTAAATATTCTCGAACATTTTCTACTTCTGTTTTAGCTAAATTGAGTGTCATTGACGAATTTTTAAAGGTTTTCTGTATTATTGGAATTATCTTATACATAGCCAATGGTGGATTGATTAATAAACCGGCTTTAATTTTAGGTTGAATAAATTCTTTAACAGCATTGATGACATCTTCTTCTAAATTAGATTCAGATAATTGAACAGCCGTACGCTTATGGTTTTCAAAAGGTTTTGTAGTGACTGGTTTGGTTTTAATATCACCTACAACGTTAAAAACGATTTGCCTAGTAAATTTATTCAATGGATCTTCTGTAATCGGGATTTCCAAGATGGGGCTTTCGTCATCAGTATGGACAGTTGCTGTTCTAGAACCATCTTCAGCCTCCGGAGCTGAGAGAGTTCCAGAGTCATCTATAGAGGGAGCTCCGTCCGATTGATTTAAAGCAATCGAACTTAGCTCTTGCACATGAACTTCAATGCGCGATAATGCGTTCGAGTTATAATCTTCTTTCATTATAGGACTCGGTTCAACTTTCGAGGAGCTTTCCTCATAGAAATCATAGCATTCATCCGGAAATTGTTCGTAATTGTCATAGTCATAATCGTAGTTATAGTCATAATCATAGTCATAGTCATAATCATAATCATAACCATAGTCATAGTTATAGTAAAGTTCATTAAAATTGACGTCGCGTGATTTCATATAATTAGTTGGTGGTGGATTACCAAATTTACGCCAATCATGTCCCGATGGTGGTAAATGTCTAGGGGTGAAATGACTCACACCGCTCATGGGACGTGGGAAATTAGAATTGTTAGGCGGTTGGTGTCGATTTGGTAATTTGAAAACGTTGCTCTTCGGGTTATAATTCGGTGGAGGAGCGCGAAACATTAATTGGGTACGGCTAGGACCACGCGGATGCATTGGAGGGTTAGGTTTCCAACCAGGTCTAAAATGCATAGGTTGTTGACTCTGAGGTGGTCTAAAATGTATAGGCTGCTGCCAAGATGGCCCAGGCATAGCGAAACCTTGTGACCTTGAAGGACCTGTGTAATTTGATACGGAAAATTTATGTCCAAAAATTTTCTGAGAAAACCCGCCTTCATTTCGTTGTTGTATATATAGGGTGTTAAGTTCCTCTTGTACAAATTCGAGGGCTTTTTCCATTGACACTGGCCGCATGCACCGTATCCTTGAGCCTAGCGGGTCTTTTAGACCACGTAAATAACACTGCAGGGTTAACTTTTGGTAAAGTTGCCGTTTAGCCTCTATTGTGGTAGGTACGGATTCATGTAGGGAAATGTAGGTCATAATTGTGCTAAACAGGTTTTGGCACTTTTCGTAAAATTCTTGTGGGGTGCTAGAGCCTTGTGTCTGTAGAGACAAATCATTGTATAAAGCGGTCTCATCGCGATGGTCTGCGAAATTATTAATAAGGGCATTTCGTATGCCATTCCAACTATCTGGGATACCGTTTGCATTAATTAACCTAGCCGCGGAACCTGTCACTTTATTTAATATTCCACTAATTAATGCCGAATTTTGTAACTCATGTCCCGGACTAATGTCAAAATGGGCAATCACTAATTGGTCACACAAATTTATAAACCGTGTTAACACATGGGGATTTCCGTCAAATTCGGGTAAAAATCTAATAGATTTATAGATAGTATCTAAATCGTTTGATGCCATGTCTTCTAAGTTCCTAGATTCGTCTACGGCTCTTGACCTATTAACCGAACCTACGAAACTACGTCCTGACCTTGGATGAAAAATCTTGACGAATAAAAATTAAACTAACACACACAAAAAGACACTCAAAAAAAAACTTTTATATAAAAATGCACTCAATAAAAAAATTAATTCCCTAAAGTTCACGTAAAATTATATTAAATAGGTCTATAGATTTTGTATAAACCTAGATTATAAAATTTTAGGAATAAGGACGATATATAAATGAGGATTCAATAAACGTACGATTTAAAAAAAATCAATTAAAAAAAAATTAAACACAATACCTCTTTTTCTTGTTAGTCGGAAAAGGATAGGTAAAAGGAACTTGAACGATTGAAGTACTTACCGCATCGCCGATCTATTTCTTTCCACGAATCGAAGTTTAGATTCTCCACTACACTGCGGCCTCCGAATGGTAGGTTCTCAGGATAAGTTGTTCTCCGTCACAGTTGTCCGATACAGCTACAGGTACAGCTTATCCTACCCCGTCACTGCGCCAGTAATGTTTAGGCTCGCAGGAGGTGGATGGAAGAAAACTAGTCGGCGATAATATCCTTATAATAATTATATTCAAAGTTACATTTAAATGAAAAGACTAAAAACTAGTGCTTATTTCTACGGATGAGAATATTCTAACTTAATATTACGATTCCCACATCGCGCGGGTTCTGATATTACGCCGCGTCAGCTATACGGGTCGTATTCGTACGTGGGAATGGGAATGCATGTTGCGCTGGCTCACTATGTATCAGCCGCTGACTTCGCCTGCGTAACAAATTTATCAACATTTTGCATTTTGCATCTTCTCCACTTTAAGTATATTTTTCATACTTAATTTTCTTGTATGCTAGTTGACTCATTTGTCTACCATTCGAATAGTTATAACTATTTAGTTAGGTACCTAAACCACTTTATATATTTTATAATAATTGTCGATTTCTTTATTCAGCTGTATTTTACAAATTGTATGTTACCTTGTTTAGTGCATATAATATTTATTGTGTACACATGTTAATGGGTTGCCGCTTAGATCTTAATCTATATATTGTTTTTGTATTTGAACTATTTATAGTTGAGACCTGTTTTGTGTGCCTTTATAATAAAATGAAATAAAATATCAAGTCAGCCAACATAAACTTTTGGATTTATAATACTAAGTACATTTTATAATAATGTCTTCCTTACCAAATTTCGTCCACGGTGGTCAATTTTCACAGAGATTAATCGTCTGCGAGGGACATATTACTACAGTGCACAAATGTTTGCGCAAACATCGGTGCCCTCTCTATACCTTTACCCTCATACCTAGTTCATAGATGGCAATCCAACATGATCAAAGAGAGATCAGGTGCAGGACTAACAGCTCCATGTGCTGCCGGGGTAGCTAATCGGGATGAAGACGCCCGCACACCCACACAGTCCCCGCTCTAACCCGTTGCGGGATAGCGCGGGTGACGTCCGGGGTATGCGCGGCGTTCCTCCCGTCATACCCCGATTACCATCTTGACCTGTACTATAACTTTGGGTAGAATTTCTTGACAGAAAAACTCAGTACAGTACACGGCCGAAAGTAATGTACATCGGCCTTTGGAATGAAATTTCAGCTTTGTAGAGCGTTGTCTTGTCACTCATATGTATATGACGTTTTGTCGGTCTCAACGACAGAGACAGTGCTCTAAAAAATTGCTAACTGTCAATGTAAATTACTCTCCACCTCGTGCCGTATTTATTGAAGCAAAAACTTAGGCGCTTCGGGCGATTTTGTAATTTATGGAAACACTTCAAGTTCACGTCGCCAATGTGCTAAGCACTTATAGGTATAACGCGTAAAATTTTAACTCCTCAAGCGCCATTTTAACTTTTTGTGTTCAATTTCATGTAGACCGTTGAACCGTACTTTTGACATGACAGTTGACCCATAGAGTTAATAAGGCGCGAGAAATCAATTTTTGATACTCCATTTTAAAGTTTTAAATAATCACTTCTATCAGCAGTCCTCACTGACTGCCAATTTTATTTTACTAGGGATTTTAGTGACCTCCTTTATTCAGTGACATAGAGAGTGCATAAGAGTATAAAGGTATGATTCCGAACCACGCTGCACGCAGCAGCGCTGCCGCAACAGTGCTGTCACCAGCTGTCACTAGCTATCGCAAGCAGCTGTCGCGGCAGCAATGTAGCGGAACATTGCTGCCTAGCTCAGAATGTAATGTCATATAAGCTTATATAGATTGTATGGGGACCATCAGTAGTGCCGCGACAGGACTGTGACAGCTGGTGACAGCACTGTTGCGGCAGCGCTGCTGCCTGCACAGTGGTTCGGAATCATACCTTAATCATTACAAAGTTGACGCTAGTCGAGTGGAGTAAGTACATACGTAGGTGCAGAAGCTGTTATCGTTGCCTGCGAAAGCGCTCACAAGCTCACAAGTACAAAAGTTCGCGCGCTCGCAGCTCACAACTTTTAATGTGTCTCAATTAACTTTAAACTAGCTTTTATAATTCGTTTGCGCAGTTCTAGGTAGGTAAATTTATGTGTGAGCGAAATCTATTACATAAGTAATTAGTTGAGACAAAATTAGAGTGAGATTGAGTATGTACATTGTCATATCTATATATATAAAAGGAAAAGGTAACTGACTGACTGACTGATTGATCTATCAACGCATAGCTGAAACTACTAGATGGATTGGGCTGAAATTTGGCATGTAGATAGCTATTATGACGTATGCATCCGCTAAGAAGGGATTTTTAAAAATGCAACCCCTAAGCGAGTAAAATAGGGGGTAGGAATTTTTAAAGTCCATGTGGACGAAGTCACGAGCATTAGCTAGTTAGAGAATAAAAATGTACACGTCTGTGCTTCCATATTCATCAATACCACTTAATACATACTTATTATAAATGCGAAAGTTTATCAGCCTATCTGTCTGCTAGCTTTTCACGGCCCATCCGTTAAGCCAATGATGTCAAAATTCGGTATAGAGATAACTTGCACTCCGGAAAAATACAAGCTTCTTTTGGTCCGGAAAATCAAATAATTCCCCCGAGTTACATAAATCCTTATTGATAGCAATTGCATCCTAGTGACAGAAATAAATCCCGGGAAATCAAAGGTCCCACGGAATTTTTAAAAACCTCATCCTAGCTGACGAATTGGCATACATCATCTAGTCTCATAACATAGCGATCTCTTCCAGTCAACATTAGGGTAGAGGATATAATAAAAATTAAAGAGAGCGGAAGGGGTGTACTAATTAAATAAAGTAAATACATATTAAATACGCATAAAAATAAAAATATAACTAAGGATAGCTAAGGATATCATCATATCTTATAAAAATCTAATAAGTAAGTACTTAGATTGCAAGTGACATAGCAACATAATTAAGTACCACTTACTCCCGCGTGAAATGGCAGTCAAAAGTTAACTAAGGCTATCATATTATCTTTTAACTTTTATTTTAATGAAAATATTACAATAAAACTTAAAGCTAGCCTTATCTAATTGCTATACAAATCATGCCCACGTGGAATGGTGCCAAGAATACTGGCTGCATTTCCGCGCTGGACAGCCAGGCTGATCCGTTGCGCAAAAAATGAGCCAGCCCTTCTGTCACCAGATGAGGCTATTAATCGCGGTGAAATGTCTCGTAAATTTTTTTTAACACTAAGACTCCATGGACTCATCTCTTATAAAAATCTAATAAGTAAGTACGTAGATTGCGAGTGATGTTGCAACATCATGCAACATCAATAAGTACAACGGGCGGCCTTACAGGCCTTTGTCTATGTGCAACATGACTGGGACTGAGCCACGGCTTAGGACATTGTGATCCTTTCATTTGGAGCATTCTAAAATGAATACTCTCACCCACGTATCTACCTACACAAAGAGAACGAACGAGGGGATGCAAAAAAATCTCACACTTTTAAATATTAAACACTTATTCAAAAATTCAAACTTTCCTCGCTCTCTCTCTGCGTCATATTTCTCAATGCTGAGGGTCGTGACTCCTAACATTAAACACATAATGCTGTGAGTTTTCTTGGGATAATAATGCGGTAGCCTACTAACCACATACGACTTGGCTATAATATAATAAGAGTGGAAAAATAATAGTGAGTGACTCTATGGATCATTAACTTAACTTTTTTACCAAACTTAGTACGAGTAGAAATTGTAATATTTTCTTAATCAGCAACCTGTGAAAATTAAAAGACATTCATCACAGTTGTGTGCCCTTTGTGCAAGATTTAACGTTTCACCAAATCTCTCGCAAAAAGAATGAAAAATAAGACTTTCAAATTGGTCTCTTTATAAAAGGTTTTTTAATATAACTTATAATGGCACTTAGCACATTTTTCCTTCATTTTATATTTGTGCGACCTCAATTGCGTGCCATAATCCCAGCTCGCCGCCATTTTTCATACTTTCAGACCTTGTATTCATTTTTCAGGTGAATTCGACAAGTCTAGCTTAATGGGACATTTATACACTTTTATACTCGCGTTTAACAGTGTAATACAAAGTTATTTCGTTTCTAAAACTATTAAGATTCTATTCAGTGTTTGGAATCTGTACCATATTTTTCAACGACTATGTATTAATAATAATCTTTATTATGTAATGTGCGTGAGTTTTCATCTAGACATAGCGACGACATATTTCGATACGTGATATTTTGGCTCAAGGTCTATTACGGGAGAGTCAAAACTATGGGACACGTCCTTTCTATAATGTTGTATAGTGGACTGAAATTTATCTCTAGTATGTAATCCATACTTCCATACTTAATATTATAAATGCGAATGTGTTTGTCTGTCTGTCTATCTGTCTTCTAGCTTTTCACGGCTCATCTGTTCGACCAATTTTGATGAAGCTTGGTACATAGATGGCTAGCATCCCGGAAAATCAAAGAATTCCCACGGGATTTTTAAAAAACATCAATCGACGTGGATGAAGTCATGGGCATCATCTAGTTGTTAATAATTTAGTATTTTATTTTTATTTTAATGTCTCAACTTGAACACAGCAATTTTTTGACACCTATGTACCAAACTGTACCAAATTTCATCAGAATCGGTTAAACTGTTGAGCCGTAAAAAGCTAGCAGACAGACAGAAAGACAGAGAGACAAACAGACACACTTTCGCGTTTATAATATTAGTATGGATTAATAAAATTACTCATTAGTAAACAGTGAATAGTGAAGTCATATTATTTGTAAGACCGTAGCAGTCCAGTATTTGTTTTAGAATTGGTTTATCTACGTTATATATATAAAAATTAACTATTTGAATTGATGATGAATTGGAAGTATGAAATCTATAATTTATTTTACACTTAATCCCTAGGTTTGATTGCTGTTGTGAAAATAAAATTGTGTGCGGAAATTCATTGAGCAAGTTAATAAAAAATAATGAAGTTTATTAAAGTGAATTAAAGTGATTATTGTGCATATTGGTGCTGAAGATGTCAGACACAATTCCTCTCCACTCAATTAGAGCTAGAGTTTTCCCGGAACAACCCGTGAGGGAATTTATGCGGCGAACGAAAGTTGTGCACCTCAGTTGTACATGGCTTAATGCATTTTAACTCTAACTACATTAAGTATATAATAGTGTTTTGCTTGGGATTTTGGCTCTCTACACACACGATACTATTACAATTTCTAAATAGGATAAAACAAAGTTTAAGACTTTGTTTTATCATACATTGCTCAGTGTATATTTTGCTGATACATTTAAAACTTTTCAGTGCCGGTTTTAACATCATTATCATATTTACATCATTATTTATATTATAATCATTCAAATATTTGATGAAACAGTTTTAGAAACGTGATAGTCATATTCGTATAATTAAGTTAACAAATATTACTATATTTCTAATGCATAACATATGAGCCTAATGGTTTCTTTCTAGTGGTCTAGTTGTGACAGACCACTAGAACAGTGGTGTTTATACCTTTATTGATATTTTATACCTTGTATTGCCAAAAATTTCACTTGCACGTCAGTAGGGTCCGATATTACGAGACTATATTGGAATAAAGATTAACTTTTATTAATGGTAAATTGCATCAAGAAAAAGCAAAGGTGCCGACATAAATATAATTTTTTTAACAATAAATGTTTATGATATTTTTTTTTGCAGATCAAAGCCCAAGAAGGATTATCAAGTTACCGAACTTTATCACGGGAGGTAAGAAAGCAAAGAAATCTACCTACTTTTATAACGTTCTCTTCGACAAGTTTATTTATTAGAATCATATCGCACAAAAAGAAAATGGAACGAAAATGCGTCGTCGAAAAACCTTTTAATATAAATACAGGATGACACAAGATAGATAAAAAGGAAAGAATATCAACGGGGATAAATATTATTACTTACAGGAATAGATGCATAGGTAACTCGATTTGTATAAATAAAAATTCGTAAGTACAAGATTTTAAATCGTAAAGTATATATAAAATAGGCAATGCAATTTCTTACAAAAATATAGTAATTATTATAGTTAAATAGTTTTTATGGTTTTATCAAAATCAGTTTTTGGGGCATAAAAAGCAACTAACAAAAGCTATCAAACAGATACACTTAATGTTATTGCACCCTGTGACTTCGTACGTGTATCTATTTAGGTTACTAAATACCTCCTGGGAACTTTTTTTAGTGTCAAATTTCATCAAATTCTGTTCAGTGGTTACTGTGAAAAGATAACTGACTAATAGACAACTTTTATAAAATATATTAGTAGTAGTAAATATAGTAGTAGTATATTAATAAAGGTTTTCAAAAATCTCGCGGGAACTCTTTGTTTTCCGTGTTAAAACATAGTGTTTAAGTCTTTTCAGATCCTCGACTATGTCCATGCAAAAATTACGTCGATCCGTTGATCTGTTGTGGCGTAATTAAAGGACAAACCAATTAACAAGCACACTTTCACATTTATAATATTATAGTATGCATGATGCACTAAGGATTCCTTCTGGATGAGAGGTTGTGAATAATAGATTTGAAATTTTAGAATTAAATTAGAATTTGAAGAATAATGAAAGCTTGCGTAAGATCCGATAAGAAAATAGGTAAAACGTGCCTCTTCTATGCAACGTCTTACGTCACACACACACACGCATGCACACAAATACTCCCACTCATTGATACCTTTCAGTAAACAGGTTCAGTTCTTGCAATCCACGAAGGCGAGTGAACTTTACTTGTGGTTACGACGTTTACATGGCATTGCGTAAGTGTGCATGCTTGTCGCAAACGCACCCATTTATATACCTTACTTATACGACTACGATAAATGTATTGTTTTTAATTTAAAATTAGGTGATTTCATAATTAGGTCGGGAGCCCTGGAGTAAGTTTGGCAAACCTGAATCTCACGGTCCTCGCAAAATATATATTTTATAAAATAAGTAAACATTTCCAAGAGACTAAATTATAATATCAGTTGTAAATTCCAGCATACCCCTTTTGTCTGTTTTCTGTTGGGCTTACCGCAAACGGCCTCGTAGCAGTGAAAAGCGGTTCACCACAACCACTATTTGAGTCAGCTTAAATAAAACCCAGCAAGAATATTATGATAACATATGAATAAAAGTCCCGCAAATTGCTAATGCGCGTGGCCGCCATTTTAACGACATATTTTAATGTATAAAACGGGTACATACCACGATTAATTTTTGTTTTTATTTGTCGATATTTCAACCCAATTGCACGGGTCGTGGCCACGACGGGACTACGGTGCTGCGAGAGATGAAGTTCGAAATGCCAAGGGCAGTAGCGAACTACCCTCTTTTTTGGTCTTTTCGCTGGAACTTCACGAGCTGTCCGGCAAAATACACTCACAACGTCACTATTAATATAAATTAAGGTGCAATTGGGTTGAAATATCGTCAAATAAAAACAAAAATTAATCCTGGTATGTACCCGTTTTATACATTAAAATATGAGGGTAGATATTCCTAATAACGGATCTTAGATTATATAGGAACTCCTCAACTTCTCAACATAACTCCATCATGTTTGAGGTCGTTTGATTTTCTTGACAAGTATAACACATATTTAACTCCTCACTCGCCACCATGGATAAATGATATCTTCTTCTTCTTCGTCGTAACACTCTTGGCAGAGTGGTCGTGGTCATCACGTCTGTGGTCTTTGAGCCTTGAGGGCAGATGTTATACGCCTCACGAGAATTCGCCACTCCTCCCTGCTGGCTGACAGCCTGATACAGCCCTGTAGCCTGGTATGAATGATTTACCTCTATGTTTAGTCCTTATTTTACAGGTGAACAGTATTTTTGACATGAAGTTACACCATAGAGGTAAAATGGCACGTGAGAAGTCATTTTGTACGGACTAACTCCTATACACCGCTTCTGTCGTACCTCACGGATTTTTTTTGTTAACAGCGAGGATGGTGAACCGTAACGAACGGCGGGCAGTGGCTTGTGTCCTGCTAGCAGTAACAGCGGTGGTTGCAGCCGCTTCTTACGATCGAGAACGCCTTGAGATCGCCAAGCAGATACTTGAAGAAGTGCCGCTCACTGACGGGTTTGCATTTACTAAATCCTAGTACCCTTAGTATCAGTTTACATTTCTCGACAACGTTGGTAGATTTCAAGAATCGAACACTATAACGTCAGAGTTATCATTGGCTTGAAACATGGCTGCTGCTATATTATGATTTTTTGTTAAAAGCTTTTTTTGCAGTAACACAAGTAATTAACAATTTCAATTTCGTGCATGGCTGGCTGGAATTCAAATACGTGCTCTTTATTACATAGTATTTTTTTATTCACCAGGCATAACGACCTGCCATGGAATATTCGCAAGTTTCTCCGTAATCAAATCAACGAGTTTGAACTGGACACAGATCTTACTCAAGTCGAACCATGGTCCAAATCTAAGTACTCGCATACAGACCTGCCACGACTGAGGGAGGGCATGGTTGGAGCTCAGGTAAAATTTGCTAGCAGTAAAATTTGAATTATGCACAATGTGGCGCGAAGGCAACTAGATATGTACTAGGACATTAAATTAAATCCGTGGTAGAGTCTACGATTGGATAACACGATAGTAATTGTTGCAGCTTATCGAGGGTTGTAGCGCATGACGCCAACAGCGAATATTTTCATACAAATCAACTTCTTACGAGATATGACCCGTTGTTTTCGCACGTCGCTGTCAGAGAGCCTGTGAGGGCTAGACTTTCGTTATTTCATAAAAGCTGCAAGTTTCTCTGCGTATTGTCCCCAACACAGGGAGGAACAATCAGCGACTATGAGTTCAGATCGCGGTGGCTTTGACACATAACGGGTGACAAAGGTATATAAAATCTTACGTTACAGAATTAAGTTTAATTTTTTTTCTTAGAATAGTATTAGAAAACACGTCATGTATTGCCAGACACTTAGTATTGTGGTAATTCACTGCCATGATACCCGAGATATGTATTAAAGTTTAATGGTGTCTGGCAGGGGGTTGCCACGATACGATGGGCTCTTAGTCCATGCATTGCACAAGCCTTTATATAAATAGAACCATACATGATATTACTCATACTTACTTACTATAACTAACTTGGATGCAGAAGTTTCTTGGCACTGTTTAAAGCTGTCGCATACTCGTTAATGTAACCTAATTCCGTAAAAGTCTTTGACATTATGGCACTTAAGCAGTTGATAGCGATACGACCTTTTTATTTTTTACTCTCAGCGTTCATTATCTAAGCCTACTTATATAATAGGTATATTTATGGAGGGAAATTCTCCTTTTATAGTAAACGAAACTGAAACTGTTACTTGCACTTTTAAATTACTACCTTATGCTCGCGACCTCGTTCGGGTGGACTACACAAATTTCGAACCCCCTATCCCCTTTTATTTTATTTAAGCTGACAGACTTTCATACAATTTTCAAACCCCTTCTTTTCTACTTAGGGGCAAATTTTTTCAAAAACCTTGATACACGTTTTCTAAGTTTATAAGAATTAATGTAAATACACAATTATTTCACGATTCTAACTTCAAAACTGACATACTTTCGTACAATTTTTAAACTCCTATTTTACACCTCGGGGGTTGAATTTTGAAAAATTCTTTTTTAGCGGATGCCTACGTCATAGTAGCTATCTGCATGCCAAATTTCAGCCCTATCCCTCCAGTATAGCTGTGCGTTGATAGATCAGTCAGTCAGTCAGTCAGTCACCTTTTCTTTATATATATATATATATATATATGGATATTAATTAGAAATTTTATTTGTGTATTAAGATTTCAAATTTGCACGCCATGGTATGATGGCCACGCCATCGTTCTATTTACATCATCACTTACACTTTGAAGAAAGGATTAATTGTCTTTTCAGTGATTACGAAAACCTAAGAATGCAACCGTCTCCAAACTGAGTCTGTATTCAAAGAGATATTCACTTTTACTTACTCGTAAATGTTTCGCGGTGAAATTCTTTCTCTGTAGCTTGGAAATTTTCAGGGAAAGCGTCCGGTATATTTCCTATTGTTTCTAGTTTTCAATAAAAGTTAAACCTTTGGAGTTTATATAGTTTGGCTGTGGTCATATAGTTGCCGGCAAAGACGTGCCGAAGGTTTTAGCGTTTTGATACTATGCTAGTGGAAACCGACTAACGAAAGGGTTGAATAAAATCTGCCATACCCCTGTCATACTAGCCCACCTCCATCTTAGTTTGCATCATCATTAAACACCAGGTGAGATAGCAGACAACAGCTGCCATAACACCGAAAAAAATGTGTGTGTAAGCGCAGTAGGTAAGCAAAATATGCCGTGGCTTCGTTTTACAATGTTTTCCGATGCTACAACTGAAGCTACGCTGTAGCTACGCAGCTACAAGCGCTACAGCCATGACGACGCGCAACTAACAACCTCCCAACGTATTTTTATTTGCTTGTTTAGTAGAGATAGATCATTTTACAGTAAGCATAGCTTGTAAAACCATCATAAAGAAAAATAGTACATTACATTCCAGGCCTGAAATAAAGCGATTACTGGCCGAGTATTATTGGAAGGCCAAGGCGAAGCCGAGTACTTCTTAAGTGATTTTGAAAGACCGAGACGCCAGCTGAGTCCTTTTAAACTAAACGAGGTTTAAAATCGATCAGAGCGAGATTGCTATCGCAACATCTAATTATCAAGTTCTACAAAAATATTCAATAACCGCCCCGAATCTCGGAAGGAGACTTAAATAAAAGCTTTACAACACCCGTATTTATGCAAATTTATATACCACATACCCTCCCCGCAACAGATCGTATGACATCGAATGAGTGAAATATCGATTTTATTAATCTACCATCATTAGATAAATAAATAATTTCATATCATTTCTGACATTTCAAATCAGTTACAAATGTCCTTACAATACTTACCTAGTTTAGTATTTTAGCAGGATTCATAGAAATGAGAGTTAGGTATTAAACCTGATTTTCTCCACAGTTCTGGTCAGCGTTCGTCCCTTGCGCTGCACAGAATAAAGATGCAGTGCAACTTACCCTGGAGCAGATTGATGTCATCCGACGTCTCGTTGACAAGTACCCTCAGTACCTGAAACTCGCTACTTCAGTCACAGGTACTACCTGTTATGACGTCACAATGTGAGCAAGTGAAAAAAGATATGAATGAGATGTTGCAAGCGAGAGGAACTCTGTCAGTTATTTTAGCGAAATTATAATCTTAAATGTTGCCCTTTGGCAAATTCGAAAAAAAAAAATAAGATATATAAACATAATTATTTAAGGATGTAGTAGGTGCATAAAATTCTAGACGTGTTTTAATTTTTATTTTGATAGATTTATCAAGCACTGCGGATCTCGATTGCGGTTACAAGCGAAATGTAACCAAAATATTAATAGCAATACGTTTGTACGAACTTTTTTATTATATTTCCAGATTATATTATTAACGATTGTGACATAATATGTAGATATCCTGGAAGCTCACAGTGCCAGGCCACGCAAAATTGCATCTCTCATCGGCATTGAAGGTGGACACTCGATCGGAAATTCCCTGGGGGTGCTTCGAAGTTATTATCAACTCGGCGTGCGCTACATGACTCTCACTCACACGTGCAATACACCCTGGTAAGTAAAATAATTACAAATAAGGTAGTGTAACTAAGGTAACTTTAGGTTAATTGTGTGCTTAGTGTGAGGTTTTACATCTCACCTACGTTGATATAATTAGAGCGTGGAATGTTTCAACGCTCGAATTCATTGATTTGATTTCAACCTTATCCAGTCCACTCTTTAGAGTTAAGGCTTTTAAAATAGGAATGTTGAAATAAGATGTCTTAAATATACTTAGAAATAAATTAAGGAAGTATTTTGATTAAGTATATTAAAATATCAAAACCTTAAAGTTTATGAAATTTTATTATCAATTGTAACAATCACCATATTGTGTGAGTGTAAACAGTCATAATTTCAGTTTTAATCGAAAGATCGCAGCTGCTCGACTATAACTTTACACTATTTACGTCGATTAAACAAGCTAATTATTTTTTATCATAAAGTTAATCTGATTACATATTCAATATACAATAATTGGAATATTATTTAAACATTCTTAGTAATAGATAGGTCCATCGTAGCTTTACCCGTATTTATGCAGAAGCGAATTACATAATAACATCACCTATATTATTGACGAGCACTAATAAGCTGCCACTAAGTTTCTACTAACCGCAATAGATGAAGCCTTGTTGCTATTAAAGCCTTGTTATACAACAAAGTAGAATTGGCTACCTCGATCGGCAGGTGCTTTGTGCCTCAGTTAAAGCGCGTCCATAGCAAACCGCTACCGCTAAAAGCTATTTGCTAGACTGAGCGTGGACTCAGTTTATCAAATCCATACTAATATTATAAATGCGAAAGTGTGTGTGTGTCTATCTGTCTGACTGTCTGCTAGCTTTTCACGGCCCAACAGTTCATCCAATTTTGATGAAATTTGGTACAGAGTTAGCTTACATCCCGGGAAAAGACATAAGCTACTTTTTATCCCGGAAAGTTCCCACGGGATTCTTAAAAGTTCATCCGTTTAACCGATTTGGATGAAAGTGACAGAGGTAGATAGCTAGCGTCCCGAAAATTGATGTAAGCAATTTTCTATCCCGAAAAATTTTAAAGTTCCCACGGGATTTTAAAAAACCTAAATCCACGCGGACGAAGTCGCGGGCATCATCTGGTATAAAATATACGCGAAATTGAGCTAAGCGAACAATGGATATGCCATATGCGAATGTAATCTTTTCATAATTGTCATTCTCTGTCGTAACATTTATTTTTCTTTTCATTATTGTATTGTTATTCCGTAGGGCTGATTCCTCCAACGAGCCACCCGCTGTGAATGGACTCACGGAATTTGGAGAGGTAAGCGAGCTAATTTTGTCTGGACTGTTGTATTTTATTTTCATTTTTTACAAACTCTAACCGAAAGTGATTTTAACAGACTTTTAAAGCAGGTAGACCATTCTTGACCATCGTCAGTAATTAAAGTCAGAAATGAAGTTCGAGATCAAACTTTATTGCCAGTATCTTAACAAAAATTTGCACAATTATATATTTTGAAACAGTTATTTATTACTTTTATTATTGGATATTATTTCAAGGTATTAAAAAAACTGCAATATTTAGTTTTATGTAAGGTATATGTATTATTTTAAAACGAAGTTGTAGTACTTTTTGAGAAACTACACGGGCCACGTTATTATTTTGGCCACACCATTGTTTACATTTTTGATCTCGCTATTTGAATCAAAAATAATGTTTCATAATTTATAACCATAATATGGCTGATATAATAATAATAGAGTCAGAGGAGCTTGTATATCTAAATATATAAAAGGAAAAGGTGACTGATTGACTGACTGACTGACTGACTGATCTATCAACGCACAGCTCAAACTACTGGACGGATCGGCTGAAATTCGGCATGCAGATAGCTATTATGACGTAGGCATCCGCTAAGAAAGGATTTTTCAAAATTCTACCCCTAAGGGGGTGAAATAGGGGTTTGAAATTGTGTAGTCCACGCGAACTAAGTCGCTAGCATAAGCTAGTTTTTCTTATAAATCACAACAAATCACAGCAAGTGTATTTCATATTGACATACAAAAGATTTATGAAGGTCTTTGTTCTAATCTTCATAATTCATAAACTTTGATTTATTTCTCGTTCCGGAACATCCAAGAAACAACAGTGGAATTCATTATGTCCCTACCTAGTTACGGAGATAAAATGACGGAAAAATATGATAGAAGCTTTATTACAAGCGGGAAAACGTCCTCTTTAATAAGGAAAAGAATAATAGGAATGTAATTATTAAGTATATTGCTGTGTTTATAAAATTTAAAAAATGCATTTAAAAAAATTATATAAAGAACTAGCTAACTCCAGTCACTTCGTCCACGTGGACCACACAAATTTCAAACCCCTATTTTTTTCCCTTATAGGTTGAATTTTCAAAAATTATTTCTTAGCGAATATCTATGTCATCATAATAGCTATGTGAATACCAAATTTTAGCCCGATCCGTATAGTATTTTCAGCTGTGCTTTGATAGACCAGTCAGTCAGTCATATATTTAGGTTAGCGAATATCTATGTCATTATAATAGCTATGTGAATACCAAATTTTAGCCCGATCCGTCTAGTATTTTTAGCTGTGCTTTGATAGACCAGTCAGTCAGTCATATATTTAGGCTACCTAGTCTTGACCATTCAATCGAATAAATCAGCCAATTTGCGTCTTCTGCTGGATATATGCCTTTTGAGATCATATCAGTCTTTACTATTATTAATATAAGTATGGGTAGTGATTATCTTTGTTTTCTGTAAAAGAAGATTGACGTAACAATAAGTGATTATACAGCAGACTTATCTTAGATAGGTATTAGAATTTCTAAGAAAATGAGTCTTTAATTTTGTTTTCAGTCTTATTAAATACATACTATGCTACTACATGATATATGACGACAATCATGCTTTAAAGACAGCAATAATGAGGTCAAAGCTGGAGCGTGCTTGCCTAGAAGATGCCTATTCACTATTGCCTTCAAGGTTATGTGGAAGGAAACACGAATGCCAGAGGAGCGTTCCAAACCTTGATATACGCAGTGTGTAACCCTTTATTAGTATGGAGGCCATAGACTCCAAATAAAAGTTGTTGTACCTTTTTTTACGTAAGTATGTAGTGTGTATTACTTATTTTTAAAATTATTACAATATACGTGATCACTGACTTGCATACTTTCATGTATTAGATGGTTGTTGGTACTGCAGGATTCAGAATAGGAAGTGTTAATAAAGCAAACCATTTCCATTTAATGAAATTCTGTAAACAAGTTTTAGAAACAACTATGTGTAACTTTGAAACTGTTTGTAAATAGTTTATATTCGAATGACTACAAAAATGCGTTGTATGGAAAGCGCTGGGGAGAGTGCGAGGGTAACTTTTCACAGCGTGAAATGTGTAGTGAAACATCATTGCGTGTTATTGTAAAAACAAAAGTATTTGCATTGCCTTACAGGTTGTTGTTTATATTTACGTTGCTGCAGTGGTGATATTATGTTCATTCGAAATTCGAAATTTTTCATATACGTTAGTGTGAACGGACTGCATGTGAACTGCAAGCCAGCTGCTAAATTGCAGTTAGGGTGCAGTTATTATAACTACCTCGCAACTGCACAGTCCGCATGCTATTGATAGTAAATCTTCCTCCGATTAAAATATTCGAAACATATTCAATATACAGAACCCTTATAGTTTTATTATAAGTTAAGATATGCCAAATATTTGTCATATGCAGCAAATATGCCATTCGCCAACATGAGTACATAATATTACATAGTGCCAAGTGGAATTCTCGCATAGGGAAGACTTAAGGCGACTAGCAGATGTGCCTAGTGTATTTGCTCTAGCGACCGCAGTTTACAAATGTGGTGTTCTAAGTAAAGTTGTTTTATCTTATACATTTGCCCATAAAGTGGCACTCATACCGCTGATACTGCCTGTCAAAACTGTAGGCTATTATCACAAATCTTCAATAAAAATTACCACAAAGTGGCCACCCATAGAGTCAATGCTACTTCAATCAGATGCTTCACTCAAATAAGGCTTTAAACTATCTTAGTAATGCTAGCCGCTAATGTGATGCAAATAAGGTCAACAAACAATTTTAATTGTTTCGAGGCTGGCATATTATTTGAAAGAAGTGTTCTATATTCTATAGCATCGCGTGAGGAATTGGCAATTTTTAAGGTCGTCTGAACCTAACTACATTATATAAAAATGAAATTACAAAACTTAGGGGAAGGATTGAACGAATACACGAAATTAAAAATGGAAGAGGTCGCTCCAGACTATTGCTCTACAAGGAGCTTATATTTCATAATAATATGAACGTTGTATCTATAATAATTTACTATACTTACTAGCAATTTAATCAGGGAAGCAAGTTTCATATTGCAACAATGATATTTATAATAAATTGCGCAGCAAACCAGTTTCGTTGACTTAATAGCGAACCGTCACAGCAAATTATCACCTCGTCGCGCGTCGCCACATGTGACTCCAAGGAATTTGGACGAATAAAACATTTTAATACTAGCTACTTAGTTAAGGTATTATTAAACTACTAAGAGATGTGAGAAAGGGCATGCTGTCGTCAAGCCTTTTATGCAGATTCTAAGCTAGGTTAAATTAGGTTAGCTTTAAGTTATCATAATGTAAACTTTGCATCTAACATTAATGGAGACGTTAGGTTAGGTTAAAATGCAAGGACCTTATGATAAATTCAGTAATTCTATCTTCGTTTGCTTCGAAAATCCTTATGGCTACCGCAAGCGTAATTATCAGGTAAACAGTAAACAGGGAAACTAACATTAGTTATAGTTGAAAGTATTAAAATATTAGTTACAGTACGCAGCAGAAAGTAATGTACGTCGGCCTTAAGAATGACGTTTTGGCTTTGTAGAGCATTGTCTCTGTCATTCATACTTATATGACGTTTTGTCGGTCTCAATGACAGGGACTACGCTCTACAAATCTGCTATCTCTTTCTAAATGTCGATGTACATTACTTTCTGCCGCGTACTTAGTTTTTATTTCTATTGTTAACAGAAAGTAGTGCGGGAGATGAATCGTCTAGGCATGTTGATCGATGTGTCGCACGTGGGTGAAAACACGACTCGAGCAGCAATCAGGCTGTCGAAAGCGCCGGTTATCTTTAGCCACTCATCCGTTTACAGCCTATGCGCGCATAAAAGGAACGTACCCGACGACATCATCCAGTCTGTAGTAAATATCTTTTCTTCTACTTGCGTTTTCTTATGCTCATATTCTTTTATATTAATTACTAGCTGCCCCGGCGAACTTCGTACCGCCTAGCAGTCGATTCTTTTTCAGGATTTTTTTTTTAATTTTTCTCTCCGTAAGAACCATCCCCGTACTTCAAGGAATATTATGAAAAAAGAATTAGCGAAATCGGTTCAGCTGTTTTCGAGGTTTGCGATCAGCAACCCATTCAGCGATTCATTTTTATATATAGAAAAAGAAGATCATTCGCACAGTTCACGGCAGTTATGAAACTTGTAAGTTCTAACAAAACTTTGAGGCTTCACTTACACTTGCAGGCGTGAAATGTAGGCTATGAAACGACTAGGATTTTTCCATCACAGGTTTTGCGTGTTCGTTGCATTAGTACAACTTTTCTGCAGTCCTATACCTAAAAAGCCGTTAAATGGAGAAATAGTTTTTGTGTTATCGCCAAGAAACGTAGGAATTTTTTAAAACTAATGTTTCTAAAAAACGCAACGTAGGACCAAAATTTTTGTTGGTTTTCAGTTTGGTCACTTAACAAACTTTTTTAGAAACATCAGTTTTTCTAAAATCAATTTTTTTTGGTGATAACCAATATGTCTTTAAATATTTATCGCAGATAATTTCTTATTTATTTATTTGACAACTTTACACCGAAAAAATTGGAGAAAGGCTGACGTTTAGGTATAGGACGGCAGTTTACTTATCCTGTTCCCCTGTAATCCAATGCCAATCACGTGGTTATATTATGACAATAGTTTAGGACATACCTCAAAGCGGTAGGTACATATTTTTTCAATCTTATCCAATCATATTAATTATTATTCAATTCTAGAGTCAATTGGGTATTTCGAAACATTGATTGCGAGCATGTTGCGTTTTTAACACCGATCTGCAAAATCCAATTAGGTACTGATACATTCAAAACCATTCATATGAAGCATTGATTTTAATTTTCAAAACTCAAAATCAACGCTTTAAATGAATGCTGTGTGGCGTGAAAAGTAATACCTAATAGTAAAATTACATTTATGTAGAAAGACAATGGCGGGATCATCATGGTGAACTTCTTTCCGGATTTCGTTAAATGTGCACCAAACGCTACTCTATCTGACGTCGCAGGTAAGAGAAAAATCTATTTTATATTTCACTGGACGATGCCCGCGAATTCGTCCGCGTGGATTTAGGTTCTTTAAAATCCCGTGGAAACTCTTTATTTTTCCAGAATCAAAAGTACTGTCTTTCCCCGGGATGTGTCTTAGCTCTGTACCAAATTTTCATTAAAATCAGTTAAACTGCTGAGCTTGAAAAGCTAGCAGACAGACTTTCGCATTTATAATATTTGTATGGATTTAACAAAACAAAACAAAAGACCATACGACACTTTCTGTTTTGATTGGTCTTAGGCTTGGCGCCACAATAAACCAGCCTCACCGTTGCCACTGCGGTGACTGCGTTGACGCCTTCGGCCACCATGGGCTCTCCTGTTCGAGAAGCGCTGGTCGCTTCTCCCGCCATAGTACCCTTAACGACATCATCCGGAGGTCCCTTGCCACCGCCCATGTGCCAGCTGTACTAGAACCTATTGGTTTGGCACGTGGCGATGGCAAGAGACCTGATGGTATGACGCTCGTACCGTGGAAGATGGGCAGGTCGCTTGTTTGGGATGCAACTTGTGTAGACACTTTAGCTGCATCCCACATTCAGGCGACCTCCTCTATGGCGGGTGCAGCGGCCATCAGCGCCGAACAGGCCAAAAGGCGCAAATATGAAAACCTCGATGGGAGCTTCGTATTCGTGCCTTTTGGTGTGGAGACCTTGGGGCCGTGGGGCCCGGGGGCTCGAGCTCTTTTTGAAGAAATTGCGAAAAGAGTTATCGAGTCAACCGGGGACCCGAGAGCTGGCAGCTACCTTGGCCAAAGAATTAGTTTGGCCATCCAAAGGGGTAATGCTGCCAGCATCTTGGGTACAATGCCTCGCTGCGGTGGTCTCGATGAGGTTTTAGATTTAATTTAATTTATTTTAGTTTTAATTTAATATTGTTTTCTTTTTTTTTAGATTTAAGTTTATTAATAGTTTATTTGTTTCCATCTTCACATAAATAAATTGATATTAATGTTTAACAAAACAAGATGCTTATTTTGATGACACTACAATACTAGATCTATTGTCTGTCTAAGTATAAGTATAAGTACGATCGTGAAAATGAATCAATGAATAATCATGAAATATTGCTATATTGATACAATATGTATTCAAATATTGTATAGAAGCAGGCGTTACTTTGCGGAAGTCCATAATATACAATGAACCCAAAAGCTTAGTTTGCATTACATTAACTACTGAATTGTTATACCTAGAGGTGGCCATAGATTGCGAAAAGAAAATTGTACAACTAAAAAAACTAAGTTATTGGCTAGATTACGACTACGACTAGTGAACTTATTATGTACTAATTTTTTTTTTCTTAGAACATTTCCATTATATCAAGAGGATGATTGGTGCTAACCACGTTGGCATAGGTGGTGATTTTGATGGAGTTAATAGGTGAATAAACTTTATCTCTGTGCATGAAAATATGTTTTTTTTGTTTTTTTTTAAAGAATTAAATTGATACGGATTAATTACTGTGGTAGTAACATATTATACATTGACAGAGTTCCACGTGGATTGGAAGACGTTTCCAAGTATCCTGAATTATTTGCTGAATTACTACGAAGCGGGCAGTGGAGCGTACAAGAATTAAAAAATGTAGCAGGACTCAATATGTTACGAGTGATGAGACAAGTAGAGAAGGTATTTCATTATCATTCTATAATTAATTTGTTAAATTTGAGTATAGTACGCAACAAGTCGAAATGGCAATCGAGGTCTGAGGCGGGGGGACGCCCCGCATACACGCACGTCTCCCGCGCTCGCCCGCACTGGGTTAGCGCCGGAGCTGTGCGGGTGAGACGCACCGCAGTGCGTGCGCTCCCCGATTGCCATCATGACTTGTCGCGTACTTTAAGTATGTTCTTTTTTTGTGTATCAATTAAATAAATAAAACATTCATTCGGCATGTGCATTCAGAATGTCCAAATATAATTACTGCAAGTTTTTCATTTCAATAAATAATAAAATTGATTTACCTATTTGGTAAACTTATTATCTTATTACAATTATTATTAATTGTTATTATTTACTTATATATTAATTATTATTTAGGTGGTGCAAGACCCACGTGTCGAATTTGTCTATGTATGAATGTACGTATGTATAGCTGTGAGCATCTATCGGTTGATAATGATGATGATGAGGATATTAATTAAAAAGTCGTGTTAGTTACAATTTACCCTGAATCAGTGCGATTGGTTTATTCGCCAGCTGACGACAAAACTCGACATACCAAGCGCTACATGAAATATGGGTTAGAATAATGTAAACATTGTTTAAGTAAATATTGGATGGTGCTATATTGAATATTAAACTTGTATTTTTGTTTGCTTAGATCCGCGATGATATGCGTACAAATGGCGTGGAACCCGAAGAACACCCCGACTCACCTACTGACAATGGCAACTGCACTAGCAACGCTTTTTACATCGAATAAGTACGTGTGAAATGTCTTTTACAAATTTACTTTGTATGTTGCTGCCAATGAACAACGATTTGAAGAATTCCTCTCTAATACAAATATCGGTATCGGCTAAAAGATCAAAACATAAGTAATTTAGTAACGACATTAAGTAGCGAGCACTTTTGGTCACTGACCTCTACCAATACAAGTTCGCTGGACCTGCGATCGCCGTCCTGTTTTTGAAGTAACTTGATTTGAACACCATTTTGGCGCTGATAGTAGCAGCGGACTCATGTTAGTGTACTGGGAACTAAATCTAAGTGAGACATCTTATAACATAGTGTCATCGAGAAGACAATTTGACACAAACTGTCAATTTTAATTTCCGGTACTTCGAACCAGCACAAAATAAGGCGCCGTCCTATTGTCAGCGCTCGCGCGGTGATGCGATACGATTTCATCGTGCGATGAAATACAATATGAACGCATCGCATGATCGCGCCATCTTCAATAGGACATTCAGTAGAACACAGTTTGTTTGAACGCACGGGGCGCGCGATCATTTTCGTCGGACGCACGCATCATTGCACGAGCGATGACAATAGGACGGCGCCTTAATATCGTTTTGTATGAACACTTCTTCCAGCGTACTTGTGTAAGTCCACTTCAGTGACTTTTGGCAGTCATGTAGAAAGTATTAATACATATTAGTCTGAATGATTCAAATGGCAACATTCAAATCGATGTTTAGATAAAGTCTCCTAAATGTATTCCATTGGTGTTTTTCCAAATATCGGAGTCTTGTTTTGTAAAAGTATTATCAAGAGAGACCAAGAAATCAATTCAACGTCTCAGGGGCGTATTGATTTAGGAAGCGATAATATAAGGCTATCCCATTCTTAGTACAAATACAATATTGCGGAGCATTGCACAGGAGAATGTAGGAGGTATTTATTTACCTAAGCTGTACTTTACATTACATTTTTAAATTATATTATTAATTATAATATAATTTAAAAATATATTATTATTATTTATATTATTAATACATGGACAAAAGTAACAAATATCTACTCACTCCGTATAATATAAACAAAAAAATCACGCGTTTAAATAATAGTTAATAAAAATCTGTCATTGGTGTTACAAGACAGAATTGATTGCAAACTAGCTGCCCTGGCGAACTTCGTTCCGCCTAACAGTCGATTCAAATTTTTAAAATTTTTCTCTCCGTAAGAACCATCCTCGTAATTCAATGAATATTATAAAAAAAGAATTTCCGAAATCGATTCAACTGTTCTCGAGATTTGCGATGACCAACACATTTAGTGTTTCATTTTTATATTATAGAAGATGTATTGCTGTTTGCTTTCAGTACCTAACAGTATATTTTAAAAAGTAATGGAAATTGCGAATCGAATGCGCTAGTTATAGAATGAAACTTGTATTAGCCCTTGTTAGCTACGCAGTGTTTACTTAAGAAATGGGATAGTTACACTAAGTACTTTTGTTATATGTTACTCTTGTGTAACCCTTAGAATCAGATTTATAATATGTAATCAGTGTAGTAGGTCTGTGCATCGTAGGTGTTCCCTGTGGTCAACGCACTCCTTTGTCTCTTTCGTGTTTAGTATATTTTGTGTCGCATATCACCCTACTTACTTCTTTAATCTCCTAAAATGGCTCCGTCATACTGAAAATTCTTTAATAAAATCGAATTTAAATTAGTTTAATTAATTTTAATTATCATAGGTTTAATTTATATTGATATAAATTTATAAAATGCTTGTCAAGTCTATTGACTGAGTTGATAAAAAGACGAGAAAAATTGGAATAAACAAATGGATTACACGACAAGCTATATTGAAAAATATGTATTGAGAGAATAATGATTAAAATATGATGAAAATATTTTTATTTACATTTGATATAATTAAAAACCTAATGTGGTATGACTTAGGAATGTAGTTAGTGAATAAATTTTTAACAATGTTAAAATGTTACTTATTAAATCTTTTATACATAAGTAATCGGAAGATAAAAAAGTTAATTTAAATTCTAAAGGAATTGAGTGCCAAAATACGGATGCCATTGGATTTGTTCTTCTTTCTCGTTTCAACGCTTAGGTAAAATAATTGTTATATATAGTATAGTATAACATGGAAGAGGTCAGTAGTTAGTTTAATTTGATCCATATCGAAAATCGTGATTGGTCATTTCAACATGCACATGGTTTTTCAAAAAACGTACTTTAATGCTGTTTGCGTAGGTTTTTGACATTACGAAGCTGCTCAGACTTGTGTAGGACGTCTACCTACGGGCTAAATATTATTATATATTGTAGGCCTATATTATTTTAATAGGAATGATTAAAATCCATTCAGTAATTTCCCAGTTTATTGATAACAAACAAATAAACATGTCTATAATATTAAAAGTATACATTTATATGTATTAGTTATTGACCTCTTCTAATAACAAAACAATATGTGTAAGTAGATTATATTGCTATGTAGTTTCAGTGTTTATCGAAATAATCAGTGCATTCACTTCTATTAACTCTTTCATTATTATATTGTATAACATTTACTTAAGTATATTAAAATTATTTTATAATTTAGTATATTCATTTACACATAGGTACTACATCAATTAAAACGTTGTGATCTTCACAAACTGTGGCAAAATTGTCCAAGGAAAATTAATATTGTTGTTTTTGTTACCATATTAGATATATATTGAATACGAAAGTGTATTTAAAATTTTAACATGTTCGCATTGTTTTCGGGTATCAGAACTACATTCACGTATAAGTGCTTATAACTCGCACCTAGTCTGCGTGCTCCCATAATTATTAAAAGGTGCGTGCTCGTACGTGTTCGCACGAATTAAATTCGTACGAAAACGCATTCACAGTGTGGTCAGCCTCAATCGTGCCGCTGCCGGGCACATTTTTTTGTTGCAACATGGGTTTGCAGTGCACAGCATAATTTAAATCCGGCCTTATATTAATATTAATGGTGCTAAATCTGTTATACATCTTTAAACTAAACTTGATTGATTGACAGGACTAATATATCCTTTCAAGCAAATAACATAATAAAAAGCATAGCACTTTAGTTTTGTTCAGAGATAGTGTAAAACAGAATTAGTACCAATATAATCTTCTTTTCTGAGTATTGGTTTATTTGTGAAGAAAGCGGCAGCTTTAAAATACATTAAAAATATACAAGTAAATAAAATTACTAATACATTAAATCCCTTTTGAGTCAGATGGTTTTAAAGAGACATACTTCGTATATTTTCATACTTTCACGACATTTTTGAAATACACGTATAATGTATATTATGTCTATATACGACGATATAACATTTCGAAGAGATTTAAATATCCGCTTATTCTTGTTTATACTGTTTGTTTGTTTGTTTTCTTTTCATAATATATCACATATTTATTTACTTACTACTTAAAGGTACCTACTTAGTATTCAGATTTGTTACTAAATTTTATTATACTACATACATTTTATCACAAAATTTATACTAATAGATAGTTTCTAATAACATATATTTATGTTATCAATATCTGAAGTTAAGAAGTAAAGTTAGCTATAATTTTCCTTTGAAAAATCAATTTCAGGAATGTAATAATTGCATTTTATTACCAATATATCAGAGAAAAATTAGTACAAATGTTAGTTCCCTAAAAATAGAAGGAATAAGCGGAAATTGAATTTGATTTCAAGATTGAGCTGTGACTCTTATACTTGTATATATGTATTAAAAATCGAAGTAAAAATAATAACTATTTCGATATTATTATGACTGAAATATTTTCGAACCTTTTTTGAGTGTACTAATAAGTACTGCTGACACGTCTGAAATCTGGCTGTTATTTTATAATTGGGTTTATAAAAGTATATTAAATTTGCACAAGCGCACATTAATTATTGTTGTTGCGGTTTACCTACTTGGAAAACTATGGATGTAACGTTTGTGCTCTGTAACAACATTTACTTAAACATCGGTCCAACGGGAAGTTCTGAGCAATTATTTGTATTCATAATTATATTGTGTCTGATCCATGTTTGCCTTCCCTATACTACCATCATAAGAAACCGCACTACCACGTTATATTTTTATAAATTACGCTATCCTTTATGTTAGATCATAATATTTCATTGCACGATCCATGAACTAGCAAAAAGTAAAGCCAACTTCCTTCTGAGTTGTCCCTAGAAAATTATGCTATTACAAAGTGGTTTATGGGTGGGTTGACTCATTAATTCAGTAACATTTTATGTAAATTATACCAGATTCTTTGCCATTAATTATTATATTAGGACTCAGAGATCTTTCTTGTCGCATACATTACAATTTACAACTACCGTAATCATTTTATATCTCTGTTGTCAATTGGGTAGGCTATCATCTCTACTTCACTATAAGAGGCATCTACTCCTATAATTATGCAAAGTGACTTGTTAACGAATTTATTTTGTTGAGAATATTGTCAGAACGTCTCTATCAAGATAACTTGTCCTTGGATTATTTTAATTGTGGTAGTGCATAAAACGTTTCATGGCTCAATTAAATTAAGGAGTTTAAATCCTTGATATTTTCTTAGAATGAAAACGAAATGATTTTATAAGCTCTTTATATTGTATTTCATATACGAATTAATAAACATGATTGCTGTATACTCACACCAGATTTGTATTATTTCAAGTCCTAATCTTCGCTGCTTGGTACAAGGTGTTTGGCGCCTCATTTTGATTCATTAATCTACAGCACGTTTAAGAAAAATTAAGGAAGTACATAGTTTTAATATTTAACTAGTTTATGCTCGCGACTTCATCCGCGTGGACTACACAAATTTCAAACCTCTATTTCACCCCCTTAGGGGTTGAATTTTCAAAAATCCTTTCTTAGCGGATGACTACATCTAATAGCTATCTGCATACCAAAAACCCCGATCCGTCCAGTAGTTTTAGCTGTCCGTTGATAGATCAGTCAGTCACCTTTTCCTTTTATATATTTAGATAGTAAGTATTTTTTTAATATCCTATTAATACTAATAATATTATAAATGTGGAAGTTTCGAAGTTTGATACCCCTTCACGTCACCACAACTAAAATAATTTGACTAAGGAATGAAGATAGCTTATATTAAAGTCACAAGAATTACTAGTTCCTATATCCACGATAGGGCAGTTTAGAAAAATTTACAATTATAGGTACGTAGGTATTTTTTCCAAAATTTCAAAGAACTCTCAGTGCGTGAATTTGACACGTACTTGGCTAGTTTTTATAAAATGTAATGTTACCGCACGTAAGATTGAATCGATGTTCCCGCGTTTCAATATCTCTTGTTCATATTGATTACTCTCGACCTTCAGCCAGAAGGTCGAGGAAGGAATAATCAACATTTCGGAGGATCTGGCATTTTTCCTTTCTGTGAATGGAATACTGATAGTATATAAACACACATGCAGTAAGCACTGTGTTATTTAAGAAATACATACATACATTATGGATTGAATACATAACCCCCTTTTTTGAAGTCGCTTAAAAAGGCAACTTCATGTAAGATCCTTCATAACTCTACTTGGCTACCCATAGTGGCTTCATGATTTTGCCACTATGGAGTTTTTGCGATGTGGTGTGTCTGAATTAACAACCCTGAACTTTTTCTGTGTTTTGAGTCCGGCTTACCCATAGCTTACCGTAAACGGAAACGGCCAAACACTGAACAACAGCGGTGGCGGTTTGCCACAGCCACTATTTGAGCTAGCTACAATACAACAATGTTTGTACTTTAGATTTATTGATTTATTAAACAACTAACTGATGTCCGTGACTACGTTCACGTGGATTTAGAATTTTTCAAATCCAGTGGGAACTCTTTGATTCTCCGGGATACCTAAAAAGCCTATGTCACTCTCCAGGTCTTTATCTATAGCCATGCAAAAAATTACGTCTATCCGTTGCACCGTTGCGACGTGATTGAAGGACAAACCAACAAACAAACACACTTTCGCATTTATAATAAGGGTACTGAATTCCTCGGTATGCTTACAGCAACGCCAAATCGCATACCGAGTCATTCATAGATGATTTTTTTGACACGAAAATTTACTGTAAGCCTTGAAACGAACGCCTTCTTTACTTTTAGTAAAGAAGTTTAATATGAAATGAAAGAACCATTTAAAAATACTTTAACAGTTGTTGAGAACCACAATGGAAAAAAGTCGCTGATATGTATGGAAAAGAATTGTGATACTTTCAGATTTGATGAAAAAAGCTGAAAAGGGTCTTAAAAAGGTATCTTTGTCATCATATTATAATAATACTAAACTTTGCCTGATATTTAAACCCACATGGATTAAGGATTTTTGTAACCAACGCCTAGCATAGTTTTTTGGTATTAACAATATATCTACCTCTACAAACACAGTTAGTTTTACTTCTTCTGTAGTGCGGAACCCTCGGTGCGCAAGTCTGACCCGCACTTGGCCAGGTTTTTCCCCATTAATAATATTAACATGCATAAATAATTCCTAAATTGTCACTGGTCTGGTCTGGCGGGAGGCTATGGGTGAGGCTAGTTACCTACTTATTACTCTGTCGGCAAAGTAGTGCCGCCAATACGACGTCGTGCAGAAACCGATAAGTAAATACTTAATAAATAATTAAATAAAAATATTTATATCCAATTAAACTTTAACAACTACTTTTAAATCGTCAAAATATGCAGCATCTACCACTGGTTTCGAAAGCCTTTCCTACCGAGAAGAATCAGCAAGAATTTTGGGCTAATAACCTATAATAAGGGGTAAGAATGGGTTTTTGACTGCATCACCACTTACCACCAGGTAAGATTGCGATCTTAACTTGTAATGGTATTTAAAAAAACGCTTGAGTTTTTACAGTAACATAAATATAATATACCTATAGGCAGATTTTGTATGTTTTTGTATTTTTTTTACATTTTATAACCGATAGACTTTGCAGCTCAAGGTGCTGGAATGGCGACCTCGCACCGGAATGCGCAGCGTTAGAAGACCTCCATCTAGGTGGACGGACGACATCAGACAAATCGCAGGGAGCCGCTGGATCCAGGCAGCGCAAGACCGTGGCGTGTGGAAGTCTCTACAAGAGACCTATGTCCAGCTGTGGACGTCTATCGGTTAATGATGATGATGATGAACGTTTTGTTTATCGAATAGATTAGCTTTTTCATTTGGATTAAGCTTTCATTACGTTTCTCTTTGTGAAACAGCAATAAATTAGCTTTGCAGCAATTAAAAGAGTAGCTCTATGCCAACAACACACGCTTTGCTTTCCAAATGCACTAAATCAATATTGGAGTAGGTAAAAGTTACGGAATGGAAAATACGAGCAGGTTTGTTTTACAGAAAAGTTTTTAATTGTATTAAAACCGGTCAAGTTCAAATCGGAACGCACAACAAGGGTTCCGTACCATCGTACAAGAAATACCTAACATTTTTCAATTTTTTTGTGACGCAACCACACGGTCTTCGGATTTTGCCTTAACTCGTGCTAAATTGCTATCTACCAAATATCATGATTCTAGGTCAACGGGAAGTACCTATAGGTTTTAATTCCCCTGATGGTTCTTGACAGACCGACAGACACAACGGAGTGATCAGGGTTCCTCTTGTCCTCTGGAGATACGTGGACCTAAAAATATTTCGAAACTGACTCACTGACATACCAACCGTCTGGGTTCAGAAACTGAGATTGTGCATGTAGATTCGCTTTATGACGTAAGTATGTACCCTTAAGTAAAAAAAAATCTAAGGTAAAAAATATAGAGTAGCTAGCATCCCAGGGACGGACATAGGCTATTTTTTGTCTGGAAAATCAAAGAGTTCTCACTGGATTTTTAGTAAAGCTAATTCCACGTATAGGAATCGCGGTCATTGTTTATTTGGTATAGAGATAGCTTGCGTCCCGTATAGGCTACTTTTTATCATGGAAAATGGAAGAGTTCCTTTGGGATTTTTAAAAACTAAATCCACGCGGACGAAAGCTTGGGTATCGTTTAGTGCTTATATACTTTCGAGTAGCCGCGCGCACTATGTACCTACATTCCTATCTTCCTATATGCTTATACGTTGGTAGAAGGTTGGTAGGTTCTACGTAGAATAACATGCTACTAATTGATGAAATTAGTTACTATCAACATTAACATAAAGATGTAAGTAGGTATATATAGTACGCGACAGGTCGAGATGGCAGTCAGGGAGGGAACGCCCCGCATACCAGCACAGCCCCTGCGCTAACCCGTTACGGATGAGCGCGGGTGACGTTCATTCCCCCCGCCTCATACCTCGATTGCCATTTCGATCTGTCGCTTTCTATACTGACTTATAACTTAACGGGAGATATTTATGCGTCCAAGGCTCTTGTGAACTCAAGTTTGTATTACTAAAGTTTCTCTTTACCTTTGTAGTTAGTAGATATAATGATAATAGTACTACAGTGTATATACAATCATGTTATGTTACGTTCAATAAATCAGATAAATTGTCCAACCTCCTACTTAAACTCCTTCATAGTTGCCAAATGATGCATATATTTAGAGCCTCAATAGCTCAACCGAATAATAGGAGTGGACTGAAAACCGAAAGGTCGACGGTTCAAACCCCGCCCGTTGCACTATTGTCGTACCTACTCCTAGCACAAACCTGACGCTTAATTGGAGAGGAAAGGGGAATATCAGTCATTTAACATGGCTAATATTCTTTGTAAAAAAAAAAATCTTTTGAACGGGAATATAGAAAAGTGTTGTATATAGACTTTTTCAGGCAATTTTTTAAATTTTCTCTCCGTAAGAACCATTCTCGTACTTTAAGGAATAAAAAAAGAATTAGCAAAATCGGTTTAGTTGTTCTCGAGCTTTGCGCTTCGCAACACATTCAGCGATTCATTTTTATATAATATAGATAATAATATTATACATAGCATTAAATTTTGACAAATTAGTTCCTTGCTTCCAAATGCTTCCAAATGACTAAAAATCAGGAAAAAAATCCATTGATGTTGAATGGAAAAATCCAGTGAGGCGTAGGTATTTGACAATAAAATTCGTTTAGAAAATAAAACTTGATCGAGTTTCAGATGTAAGTTCTCTTAGTGTAAGTCCCGAAAATATTATAAACCTATCTAATTTATCAAAAAAAATTTTTTTTCAAAAGAAATACCTAAGTCTTTTAGTTTTTGAACTTCGTCTTGTTATCACAAATAATTATTATTGAATGGATTTCGAAATATAGTAGTCCTTAGGATATAGGATCCTTTCTAATCCTTTCCCTTATTATAAATCTGAAAGTGTGTTTGTTTGTTGGTTTGTCCTTCAATCACGTCAAAACGGTGCAATGTGTTGACGTGATTTTTTGCATGGGTAATAGATAAAGACCTGGAGAGTGATATAGGCTACTTTACATCCCGGAAAATCAAAGAGTTCCCACCGGATTTTTAAAAAACCTAATTCCACGCGGACGAAGTTGTGGGCGTTGTGTTCTAGTAAGTAATATAACAAAGAAGTTTGAATACACAAACTTTGGGTCGACTTAGATGTTAGGTAACCGCAAGACTGCCCTAGCTATTATTACATTTTACAAAGCATTCATCAATCACTTTATGTCCAATTTATCAGCTACATAGCTTGAACTTTGATGGGAAAGTTAGGCTGTGTTAATCGGCACTCGGCAGGACTTGTTACTAATATAAATTTTCAAAGTTGGGTAATATATTAACATGCCAAGTAGTAAGGATAGTTCAAGTTAGTCTGTTAGGAGATCCACATTTACCTACTAATTAGTCTTTCATTAAAGAGTTTAGAGAGAAAGGCTATTCCGATATAAGCTGGCCTTTCAATATGTGCAAAACAGATTCTGTTCAAACTTTACTTACTCTCTTAATCTGCATACTTACAAAATATAGAATATACTTATAAAGACGCCAGCGTGTGGTGCATAAAAAGAGATTTAAGGCAGAGCGAGCTGTTCCACGAGGTGCCTAAACTCCACAGAGTATAATCACTAGATGATTTTTGTAATGGTATTGAGAAGGACCTTAAGGCCCAAGACACGGGTCTGCCCGCGAAATTCAAATTTAATTTGGTTTCTCATAATTTGTAAATGAATGCGACAAAGTAGCACCCCTAGCTATATCATCTTCACAGATTTAAATAAAAATATTTTCTTGAAAGTTAGTCAAAATAATGACTAATTTGTGA